>NC_069082.1:27206601-27544896 GCF_025698485.1 Gossypium arboreum | reverse complement strand
ACTATATTCTGAAAAGGACTTTGGTCCACTGTGTACTGTTATCTGAATAGGGCTTAGGCCTAATGGGCTCGAGCTGATTTGGGCTTTGGATGGGTTTTCTGTATACACTGAGTTTTCCCAAACTCACCCCTTCCTCTTCCATCCTTGCGGTGAGCCCTAGTTGGTGAACTTGGAGTCAAGGGATTCGAGTGGCCATGAAGCTTGAATGCCGATTTTAAATAAGTTTAGCATTTAATTTGGATTATTTTTATTGTGCTTGAAGTTGTAATAAGGCCGCTCTTTTTAATTAATTTTATTTTGGGAATTATTAAACTGGTTAGCACTAGGGTTCGTTTTATAAAAAGTACTTGTTTTAAAAGATCACGATGACGCGCAAAGTTTCCGTAAAGTAAATGTTTTTCCAAGAAAATAAATGTTTTCAGCAAACGTTTTTCAACCTTAATCATTTTCTTAAAATGAGACATAACCAAAAGGTTTTCTCCAAATCATACGAGATGTTAGAGTGTGGCAATGGCGGCGTGCATGTCTAGGATTGGATCCGAAGGGAGCTTGGTACTTAAGCAGTCCGATGGACTCACCTTCTCTCCTTCCTGGTTTCCTACCTGGTGCACGGCTTCCGTTCACTTTAACCTACTTTTAAAAGTGTCTTTTACAATCACCAACTAAGATTTTCCAACTAAGTAATACGGAATGTTTTGAACGCTTCGATGTGGCGCACCAGATCCGATCATAACGTCTAGGCCGGGTTTGGGGTGTTACATTTAGTGGTATCAGAGCCTGGCTTGCAACAACTCGGCTGTAGATCAGGTCCAAAAATCTAAAAAAAAAAATTTAAGTTTTTCAAAGATGTTCAAAGTTTTTCTATTGAACGAGGTTAAATCAATAGTTTTGAAATGAAAGTGTTCTCAAATGAAATCTTTTTATTTTTGGTAAACAAAAACGTGGGTTTTTATGGACTGATAAAGAAGTGGCACACTGAATCCCCGGCACCAAGTCTGTAAGTGTTCTTTTTCTGCTTTACATATTTATATGGAACTGGACTGGAAATAATACTATGGATAGTACTGAGCCTTAGAGATAGTGTTATTGATAAGGTAGTATTAGGGCTACAAAACTGAGACTGTAGCTAAATTGTGATTGCGCGAAAATAACTCTGAAACTCTATCTGCTCATAAGACATTCGTAATAAATAGTGAAATCAAGACACTAATGTCATAAAATTCGTGTCATCGATAAATCATTATGAGTACAAGGGCTACTCGGGAAGAGGCCGTGGTCGAGGCCGAGGTAGCACTCAAGCCGGATCTGCGTCATCCGAACACATGCCACCGGCGAGGTACGCCCACCACCGGTTAATGAAAATGGGCCGTATGATCGGGCCACGAGGGATGACGCTTTGTCTCGTGCCATGTTGAGGGTTTTGGAAAGGGTGGTCGGAGCTAACGTCGGGCCCATGAATAGGGGTCCATTTCGAACGACTTGAACCAACGGTTTGAGATTTTAGGGCGATCTGGAGTGGCCCCAAATGTGGTAAATCTTGGTTGGAAGCCACCGAGCGGATCATGGATGACTGGACTGCTCGAGAGAATGAAGTTGAAAGGGGCGGTTTCATTCTTCGGGATGAAACATATCAGTGGTGGATTACTGTGAGAGAGGGTACCCCAGCTGAGAGGGTAACATGGGAGCTGTTCAAACAGACCTTTAAGGCAAAATATGTTGGAGCTAGCTATGTGGATGCACGCAGAAAGGAGTTCTTGAATCTGACTCAGGGAAATAAGACCATTGCTGAATATGAGGCGGAGTTTCTACGATTGAGTCGGTATGCTAATGGCATCGTTTCCACTGAATACGAGCGCAGCGTTCGTTTTGAGGATGGTCTCAGAGATGAGTTAAGGGTGCTCATAGCTCCGCAGAGGGAGCGAGATTTCGCTGCACTGGTAGAGAAGTGCATCATATACACAGATCATAAGAGCCTAAAGTATTTGTTGACTCAGAAGGAGTTGAACCTTAGGCAACGAAGATGGGTGGAGTTGCTTAAAGACTACGACTGTTCGATAGAGTACCACCCAGGAAAGGCTAATGTGGTGGCGGATGCGTTGAGTCGGAGGTTTGTTAATGATTTGAGAGCCTTGTTCGCACGATTAAGTCTATACGACGATGGAAGCTTGTTGGCAGAGCTGCAAGTAAGGCCTACTTGGACTGAGCTGATTAAGGAAAAATAGTTGAAGGACGATTCATTAGCTCTTCGGTTCCAGCAAGTTAAGGGTGGTGAGAATAGGATTTTGGGTTGAACACTGAAGGAGTTCTGTGCTTTCGTGGAAAGGTTTGTATTCTAAAGGACCCTGAATTGAGGCAGTTAATTCTAAAAGAGGCTCATGGTGGACTCTGTGCCATGCATCCTGGAGGGAATAAGTTATACCGAGACTTGCGAGAGGTGTACTGGTGGCCCGGATTAAAACGAGAGGTGACTGAATTTGTTGGGAAATGTTTGACGTGCCAGCAGGTTAAGGCTGAGCACCAATTGCCTTCGGGATTACTGCAACCTATGAAAATTCCACTATGGAAGTGGGAAAGAGTGACAATGGACTTTGTAAGTGGGTTACCTTTGAAACCTACCAAGAAAGATTCGGTGTGGGTAGTGGTGGATAGGTTAACAAAATCTGCTCATTTCATACCTGTTCGTACCGACTACTCACTGCAAAAGTTGGCCAAGTTATATGTGGCGGAGGTAGTGCGACTGCATGGGGTGCCAGTGTCGATAATTTCTGATCGAGACCCTAGGTTTACATCTCGGTTTTGGCGGAAGTTGCAGGAAGCGTTGGGTACACGATTGGATTTTAGCACTGCTTTTCACCCACAGATAGATGGACAGTCGGAAAGGGTTATTCAGGTTCTGGAGGATATGTTGAGAGGTTGTATCATTGATTTTCGTGGAAGTTGGGAGGACTACCTGCCATTGGCGGAGTTTGCCTACAATAACATCTATCAAGCAAGTATTCAGATGGCTCCATATGAAGCGCTTTATAGGCGAAGATGTCGTACGCCGACGTGTTGGACAGAGTTGGGTGAACGACGAGTGCTTGGACCGAAATTGGTGGCAGACACTAAAAGCAAGGTTAGGCTGATTAGGGAACGGTTAAAGGCGGCATCGGATAGACAGAAGTCGTATGCGGATCTAAAGCGCAAAGAGATTGAGTTCGCTGTTGGGGATATGGTTTTCTTGAAGGTTTCCCCTTGGAAGAAAATTTTGAGATTTGGTAAGAAGGGTAAGTTGAGCCCACGGTTTATTGGGCCTTACCGAATTGTTAAGCGGGTTGGACCGATGGCTTATCACCTAGAGTTACCACTGAATCGCATCGTATCCACGACATTTTCATGTATCCATGTTTGAGTGGTATCGATCGACCCAACTCATATCATACCGGTTGCGTAAATCGAGGTACAATCGATTTAACTTTCAAGAGGAACTCGTGCAAATACTTGATCGTGACGTCAAGATGTTGAGAAGGAAATCAGTTCCACTAGTGAAGGTACTTTGGAGAAACCATGGCAAAGAAGAAGCTACTTGGGAGACAGAGGAGGCTATCGTCAACAAACCTCAACTATTACGATAAGGTAAAATTTCGAGGTCGAAATTTCTTTAAGGAGGGTAGAGTTGTAACATCCTGATTTTTCGGATTTATTTGTGGTTTTCAATATTTTATAAAGACTTTAAATTATTGTATTTGGATGTGAAATTAATATTTTGAGTAAGTAAATGGGCTTATGGAAGGCCCATGAGTTGGCCAAAACCCAGTTGAATTTTTGGAATTTTAGACTTAAGAGTTAGGGGTTCTGGCTAAGTGGCCCTTAAGTAGAGTTGTGGGTAAATTGCATCACAAAAAGAGCCTTGGTAAAGTGGCAAGGGTGACACCACTAGGCTCCTAGAAAGGTGGCGTGTGGAGCTTTGAGGGAGGCATGGGATCGATTCCCTGTGTTGACAAATAAATGCATTTATTTTTTTAAGTACAGGAGGGGTAAGTGTTGGAGTTCAGGTGGATTCTGCTAGAAGAGAGTTGGATTAGTTTAAATGCTTGGATTAAGGAGGGATAAGGGGAGAGATTTAAGGGATTTGGATGAGGCTAGAAGTTGGCCAAATTATGGGTATTGAAGAGGGAAAATCGGCAGGGGGTATTAGGTTGGTATTTCGGCACTTAGGGTATTGAGTGGTGCCGTTTTTCTTTTGCTTTAACACCTTAGGGTTGTTTTTCCTCTCTTTTTCCTCTCTAGCCGAAACTACCACCTCCCCTATTCTTCTTCTTCTATTTTTCTACTTCAAAACTATTCATTATACCTGCTATTCATCAATACTTTTGCCGAAATCACAAAAGCCGAAAACCTGTGATCACTGCTTGTGCCGATTTCTTCAAAGCTAGGTTATAGTTCCACATTATCATCTTTTTCACCATCCAAAAGCCGAAAGTACCACTAGTTTAGGGGCTTACAGCCGAAACTTCTTCAAACTCCTGGATTCGGGTTTTACCATTGTTCTAAGGTTAAATCTGCACCGGATTGCGAGGAAATCAAGTAGGAGTAAGGGGTAAGTACTTATCATCTCAGATCTGTTCTTATTTTGCGATGTTAGGAAAAGCCAAAATCCCTAAAAATTAGGGAGGCTGTTGATTTGAGCATAAGGCTTTAAAGGTTTGTAACTAATGTTTTCTCTCAGTGATTAGAGTCTTCTTAAGTGTTGGATTGAAAGCGTGAATCATTGGAGCAATTGGATTCGGAGCTAGCTATCGATTTTGACAAAAAGGTAAGGTTTCAAAGGCTTTTAGGGACATGGTTCGATCATGGGTGAGTAAGTTTTGGAATTTAGTGATTATAGTTTGTAAATAAGCACTGTGCTAATCAATTGTAGAATATCGAAAGAGATCTCAGTAGCAGTCATCGCGAATCAGGTGTGTACCGAACCCCCTTCCTTAGTTCAATTCGGCAAAAGCTGAAATTCCGAAATTCCGGTATTTCATAGGCTTGTGAGTATGCGAATGCTCTTAAGACATAGAGTAATTGTTAGATCTAGCACCGCAAAGTGGTAAGTTAGTTCGTGTGACATTTTAGCGTATTTCGGAAAAAGAGGCCTCGATGGGCCAAAACTGGGCCCAATAGGGCTTACGGACCAATATGGGTAAAATATGGGCAAAGTAGCATGTTAGTTAGACGGTGGAACCAAATTGCATAAAAGCGCTAAAATTATCAAGTAGCTTGCGTAGTTAAGTAAGTTACTTAAATTACCCCTAAAGAGCATAATTACCGAAATACCCCAAGGGTTTAAATTGGTTAAACTGCATGATTGATTAATCTTGTATTTTACATGATATGCATTTCTTAATATCTGCTGTGCATGGGATTGGGGTATTGATGGAGGAAGTCTTGAATGTGGTTCATCCACGTCTTCGGAGGCTTTGCCTCAATCGATCGATAATTGAGCAGTCTTCTTTACTGTGGAGTGTAGAAATTTGGGTGGGTTGAGATATTCCCACATGGAGTGTAGGGCTGGTGCAGGCGATGTAGCGGTTGGTGGGTGAGTAGTCTCCCAGTTGGGCTTGCATTCATTCTTGATATTGTTACATATGTTATTGAATCGGGCCTATGGGCCATCTTGTTATGTTAAAAGGGCTAAGGCCTTGCTCTCAGATTCGAAAAGGGCTTCGGTCCACTTGTGTCTTTATTATCTGAATAGGGCTTAGGCCCAATGGGCTCGAGCTGATTTGGGCTTTGGATGGGTTTTCAGATACACCGAGTTTTCCCAAACTCACCCTTCCTCTTCCACCCTTGCAGGTGAGCCCTAGTTGGTGGACTTGGAACTGGGCGGGATTCAGAGTGGCCATGAAGCTTGAATGCCGATTTTAAATAAGTTTAGCATTTAATTTGGATTATTTTTATTGTGCTTGAAGTTGTAATAAGGCCGCTCTTTTTAATTAATTTTATTTTGGGAATTATTAAACTGGTTAGCACTAGGGTTCGTTTTATAAAAATTACTTGTTTTAAAATATCACGATGACGCGCAAAGTTTCCGTAAAGTAAATGTTTTTCCAAGAAAATAAATGTTTTCAGCAAACGTTTTTCAACCTTAATCATTTTCTTAAAATGAGACATAACCAAAAGGTTTTCTCCAAATCATACGAGATGTTAGAGTGTGGCAATGGCGGCGTGCATGTCTAGGATTGGATCCGAAGGGAGCTTGGTACTTAAGCAGTCCGACGGACTCACCTCCTCTCCTTCCTGGTTTCCTACCTGGTGCACGGCTTCCGTTCACTTTAACCTACTTTTAAAAGTGTCTTTTACAATCACCAACTAAGATTTTCCAACTAAGTAATACGGAATGTTTTGAATGCTTCGATGTGGCACACCAGATCCGGTCATAACGTCTAGGCCAGGTTTGGGGTGTTACATTTAATTTCATATCTTATTCAACCTCTAATTAAATTTCTACCATTTTTGGTGATTTTTCAAATTCACACAACTACTGCTGTCCAAAATTGTTTTATTACAAAATTTCAATTTTACATAATTTCACTCACTCCATTCTATCTTACGAAAAGATTCGCTCAGTTATCGAACAAATTTCTCACAACTTTTCATATAGATATACTTGCACTTATTCATCACATAGTCATGTACATATGTATTTTCACTTAGTAAATTTCTCGTTGAACTCATCGGAATAATAACAGATACCCGGTGGCCCGTGCATATACCACCCTTGTAACCAAAGCTCTCTAGTACGCATAGTAGCCTGCACTTAGTACTACACATGTGACCTATCAATCTGGTACACGTAATAGCCTGCATTTAGTACTACGCATGTGATCGAAGTTAACCGATACACATAGTAGCCTGCACTTAGTACTACACATGTGACCTATCAATCTGTTACACGTAGTAGCCTGCACTTAGTATTACACACGTGACTTAACCATCTGATACACGTAGGCTCTTAGTACTACACACGTGATCAAAGTTAACGGGTACGCATAGTAGCCTGCACTTAGTACTACACATGCGACTATCAATCTGGTACACGTAGTAGCCTGCACTTAGTACTACACACGTGACTCATAATGAATCATTTGTATCTCTTCTATTTCGAAGGGTCAATCGGGAAATTCTTCACTTTTCAACATTTTACTAACTCGTTCTTAGTCAATTCCGATTCGTAGTTTACATCGATTGATCATTCTATAGGCAACCATATCTCATATAATAACAAAAGATAATAACATAAAAAGAATCAAAATATTATTTACATACAAACTTACTCGTTTCAAAGAAACATCATATTCCATCAAACTTCCAAACCTTTACCAGACGTACTCAAATTGTGGCTTCATTCACATAGCAATATCTCATAATCACATGGTATTGCAACATTTTCATCATAATAGCAAAACATCAAGAACAGGTTATATCATCAAAATAATCACATAATATCAAATTATTCACACATATATATACTTACAACTCGTGTAATATCGAAGCATTAGCATTCAAATACAATAGTGCATTATTAAAATCACATGAACTGACCTCGGGTTTGAGTATGACTATATATTATGGTGCAGCCCATAATCTCATTCATTTCCAATCTATGCCCGAATCTCATTTTCATTGATCTATAATACCACATTTAGCTTACTAATTAGTCACATTATTCATATGGGTCCAAAAATCATACTTTTACATATTTACATTTTAACCCCTAAACTTTCATATATTTGTACTCTGGCCCTTACGCTTCGTAAAATGATTTTTATTCAAATTCCTTGCATTTTAAGCCTAGCCGAATCATTTTCATAACTGTATCATCCCCTAATTTTCACTAAATCACACTTTTATAACAAATTTTGTAACTTTTATAAAACGGTCCTTTTTGACAATTTCACTGAAAATCACTTAGTAAAACTCGTTTATTACACACCGAGCATTCATATTCTACCATTAGACATCAAAACACATGCATGTCATCTATGGGCAAATTTTTAAACACAAACCCTAGCTCAAAATATGGATAGAAATGAGTAGATCTTGTTACTAGGATTTCAAAAAGGTAAAAATCATTAAAAATGGGGCTAGAACGGACTTACAATCGAGCTTGGAAGCTTGAAAAACCCTAGCACGCAAGTTTCGACCATGGGGTAGAAGATGGACAAAAATTGGCTTTTAATTTTGTTTTTAATTCATTTTAATTACTAGATTACCAAAATGCCCCTAACTTTAATATATTCTATTTCACCCATTTCATGTCCATTTTTGTCCAAAAAATTATCCATTGGTCTAATTACCATTTAACGGCCTCCAATTTAAAATTTCATAACAATTAGACACCTCTAACATGTCAAACTCAACTTTTGTACTTTTTACAATTTAGTCCTTTTGACCAAATTGAGTGCCCAGACGTCAAAATTTTCGAACAAAATTTTCACGAAATCATCCCATGAAATTTTATACCATAAAAATATAATAAAAACAAATTTTATTGTGTCAGATTTGTGGTCCCGAAACCACTGTTCTGACGAGGCCTTAATTCGGGATGTTACAGAACGAATAGTCTTCTCCACTATCCTCAAGTTCTCATCTGCCTGAATGTGGGCTCATTTCGAATAAAAAATTCAAAAAAATCAGCAGTGGGATAATTTCATAATTTTTCTAAAATTTTGGGCCAAAATAAGAAAAATATCTCTAGAATTATTTTGAAATAATTTCTTTAGAGAATTTTCTCTGTACAACTTTCTGTTTTTCTAGTGTGTGAAATAGTATTCAATGCTCTCTTTGTATAGGGAGAGTTCTAGAAAGTTAAATTATAATTAAACTTAATCACTTTAATATTAAATTTCACTTTAATATTAAATTAATATAATATTTATCAAGATAAATATTAGATTAAATTTAATATTAAATCTTATTAAATTAATAGAATATTTATCTACAAGATAAACATTAATTTAAATTTAAATTTAATATTAAATCTATTAAAATATTATTATTTTTGGAATAGTTAATTTGAAATCAAATTCTCTAGTAAAGTCCCAATAGGAGTGTAATTCTTACATTGCTCAACCACTAAAGACCCACCACCGTCGACCATTTTCCGGCCAACGAAATGCCACCGTCGGCACCTAAGTTGGTTTGATTTTTATCATATTGATTCAGGCAAATAATGGTTCACAGATCCAGTCTAGCCACCAGTTGCACAATCGGCCCGGTTTCACATACCAAGCCCGAATCAACTAGCTTTTGGGTCATGGTCTCGGTTTTGGGCTCCCGAGCCCAATTTAAGATCTCAGATCCAATTTTTAAGTTCAATTACCTATTGGGCCAATTGTCTGACTTGAAAATTAATTTTCAAAAATATCACATTAATTTTAATTAATTTGATTAATTTAATTTTACTTGATCAAAATTAATTTTCTCAAAAATCACTTAGATTTTCCAAATTAATTTTTCAATAAAATTCTTTAATCAATTTCTTTAGTTGAACAATTCTTACAATCACACAATTTAATTGCACATCAAACAAATCGACACAATTAAACTATTTCCAAAGTCGTAGAATTTTCTACAGATTCAAATGCAGTCCGATCGAGTTTTTATTAAGCTAGCGGAGGGACTAATCGGACATATACAATTAGGCTCTAGTAATTGCAATTATGTCTAGAAGCATCATTTCGATAATTTGCAATTACTTAATCATGGAGCCAGTCCACAAGAAGTACCATGATTGAAAACTCCTTATTGTATACCATGATTAAAAACTCCTTATTGTATACTCTTTACAAAAATAATTCATCCAACTGTTTTGTCCAATGACCTCGTCATGTGTGTGGTACCCTCATACGATATCCTTCATTCATTTGAGTAAATTCCGTTCAATCAATACAATCCTATTTTATCTCATTGTCACCACTATGTCTTCTTAATGGTTAATATGATTACTGTCAATAAATGATTGTGATAAATTGCTTGTTCGAGAACAAGCAACCTGTGGTCACATTACATATTTATCAATCCACACAATGCAAATAAGAGAATATCGTTAACTCTTTAATTGAGCTATGAATTTCACTGTTGCTAGTAAATGCATGTCATACAGAAGTCATGTACCCAACATACTGGCTATAGGCTCGATTATCATTAGAGCATAAGCCTCCACTTATATCAAAGCACATGAGTTACATATGCATGGTCAGTGACTAACTCAGGATTTAGGTAAATCACTTCATGAACATCACAAGTGAATTAATTCAAAAATTAATTCAAAATTAATTCATCTTAGGTCCATTCCAATGTATCGTTCTGCCAATGGATACATATATGTCTCTAGCCATGGAGTCAACTGCTCTGATAGCCTAGACTAGCCATCTCCTCAATTGGAATTGTAAACGACATAATAATCCTTCTCAATATTTGAAACAAATGCTCACTTTGATTCTTTTATGGGATTATAGACTCGTTTAGATTATCTACTAAAATAAGTAGTCTTTCTCACAATGTAAATGTTCTTACAATGTCACTTATCAATAGTTTGAGCTTAGACGATCAATGAGCTAATATCTGTTTGTCACAAGTTCACTGTGCATACAAATATGAAAGACAGAAATACAAAAGACATAATAGTGAAAAGTGAAATTAACTTTATTTATTTATTCATCGTTCAAATAAATAGAAAACAGTTACATGTTTACTACAATATGGGCACTTTTTCCAACAATCTCCCACTTGCCCTAGTGAAGTAAATGTGTCATGTTTTATATTCTCATATCCTCGACGTATTTGTTAAAACTATTAGTTACAAGAGTCTTAGTAAATAGATCTGCAAGGTTATCTTTACAAGCTACTTTAACCACATCTACAATTCCTTTGGCTACTACCTCTCGTATAAAGTGATACTTTCGATCAATGTGTTTCATCCTCTTGTAACTTCTCATTTCCTTGGTATTAAATATTGCAGAATTGTTATCACAATACAGCGTTATAGCTTTTTCCTTACCACGAATAACTTTAAAATTGATTAAGAAATTTCGAAGCCATATTTTTTTCTTTCATTTCCTCAGAACTAGCCACATACTCGACCTCCATAGTGGAGTCAGCAGTGCAACTTTTTTTACAGTTCCCTCTATACTATGCTCTATAGCCTAGGACGAATACATTTCCCAATGTCGATTTCCATAAATCTTTACAGATTTGGAAGTTTGAGTCTGTATATCCAATAGGAGTAAGGTTCTCCCTAGAATACACAAGCATATAATACCTCGTTCTTTTTAGATACCTTAATATATGATTTATAGCTTGCTAATGCTTAAAACTAGGATTCATCTGATATTGACTAACCATTTCTACTGTAACACCACTTACCCGTATCCATTGCCAGGATGGGTGCAGGGCATTACCGGGCTAAAACGTAAACATACTTACAGAATCGAGCCATAAAATTTTTTCGAAAACAAAACTGTACATACACATGCACATCATCCTTAAAATGAGCCTAAAAGGCCCAAAGTATACATCGAGGGTGGTTCAGGACTAAACCATGAAATTTAAGAAATTTTTCAAAAACAGGGTCACACGCTCGTGTGGACACAAGGATATGCATGTGTGCCCTTGACACGCTCGTGTCTCCAGGCCATGTAACTCTCTGTTTATGATGTCAGCATAAATTCAAAATCATATGGCCAAATCACACACCCGTGTGCTCGGCCGTGTGGGGAATTTAATTTTCGCATTTAATGTGCAGACTTCACACGGCCTGGGCACATGCCCATATCCTAAGGCCATGTCCTCCACACGGCTGAGACACACGGTCGTGTCTCTGCCCGTGTGTTTACTACTATGCATATTGACTTGTAAAACTAGGGTGCAGGGGACACACGGCCGAACTACACGTCCATGGGGCTAGCCGTGTGTCACACACGGCCTAGACAAATGCACGTGTGTCTACCCGTATGGACTAATTTGAGGCTATTTTCCAAGCCCTCTTGTCACCCTCAACAACCCCTACAGTCACTCATATGACAATGGTGATTATCATGGCATAAATGGACTACTTAGACATCCATAACTTTAACTCATGTATCATAAATTTATGTCAAGTATACATAATAGGGACTCCATGACTTGGTAAGTTCATTCAATCCATTTTTTTACCATTATTAATATAGTGACCATGCCAATTGACATCATTTAACCGCCAAGCATAAATTCCACATTTTTTATCAACCATTTGGCATACACCACAAAAGTAATACCACATCTCATGCATGTAACAATATTTAGGGATTTCAACCCAATAATCAATATGAGTCATATTTCATGGCCATATACAAAATGGTATAATATACCAAAAGTCGCCATCACTTTAGCTAACAAATATGACACATATAACAAAATAATAAGTCTCCTATACATGCCAACACCTTCTACTTATACATTAACGCTGGAAACTGGATAGAAAGATAGCACGGGAGGCGCAGGAAAAACCACTGGTGAAGAAGATCCAGAAGATGCTGATCCAATAGGCGCTTAGTAAAATAAGTGGGAGGGAGTAGAAGAACTCGTGCTCATGGAAGGTAAGATGCCGGGCCGTCTCAAGGCTTTCCGAAGATCAAGGCACACGAGAACTTCCTGGTCCTTGACAGTCTCCGCAGGGAAATCCAAAGAAGTGGAATAGAATAACCCGATTAAAGCGTAATGATCATACGCCTGTAATGCATTGTATGTCCCATAATAGGTCCCATTCTTCTACCCTTTTCGGGAATGAGGAAGAAGTCTTTTTCAAGGATTCTATATAAATTTCTATATGATATGAAACCACACTTAAATGTAGTAAACTAATTATACCCCAAAAGATCTATTGATAGTGTGACTCAAACTCCGACGTCCACAATCCCCGAGCTAGCTTGGCGATGCTATAAGAAAGGGGAAAAGAGAGAGGGGTAAGCACATAGCTTAGTAAGTTATATGCAAATAATAAACAACTTAGGTCATGAAACTCATGGGTTACACATACTATCAATTACCGTCACATCATCGTATTACACATAATGAACATAATGAGAATTGATAATAAATGTATCTGAATATCATACTTATCTTACTCTTTCATACCTGTGCCAAATTTCCCAACATGAATCGAGTCAAAAACTCATGACGTTTACGTACATACCTGTACCATGCATAATTACACATTCTACCCCACATTCCATATCATAATCTTGAATGGCCCGTTGAATGACCCAGAATACTAAAGAATGTTCAAAATGATCACACACCACATAAAATGCCAAAGTCATGTCCCCGACATGGTCTTACATAGGTCTACATACCGATGCCATATCTCAGATATGGTATTATACAAAGTCTCATGTCTGTGTCGATGCCATGTCCCAAACATGGTCTTACATGAAATCTCATATCAACGCCATATCCCAGATATGGTCTTACATGAAATCACATACCGAGGCTGATGCCATATCCTAGATATAGTCTTACACTGGCACTCATATCAATGTCGATGCCATGTCCCAGACATGGTCTTACACTGGCTCTCATATCCTCGCCGATGTCATGTCCCGGACATGGTCTTACACTGGCTCTCATAAATCATGGTGTCATGATATCCGAATCCTAAGCATTCCTCATAGTCACCCGGGACTTCTGTGATATCAAGCTATCACCAAACTTTCATTAAATCATCACAAGACGATTTCATTAAGGAAAACATACATATACCATAGAATATCAATTATTAAATGCATAATAATGGAATTGTTGAATTTCTTACACCCAACTTACCTCAGTGCAAAATATGACAAATTTGCGATTTAAACTGCAACCTTACCTTTTCCTAGGTCAAGGTCTATCGCTCATCCCTATTGATCTGTAATAGAAAAATTAGCTCATTTAATACATGCACTAATTAATCCAGTCAAAAAATCACGATATTACAAAATTATAATTTTGCCCTTAAAATTTAATAAAATTATGAAATTACCCCTAGGCTCGTAAAATGAAAAGTACCCATTTTTCTCATTATTCAAGCCTAGCCGCATCATTTTCTCTCTTATACTAACCCACATTTTTCATTTATTCACACATTTACACCTAGTTTTTATAACTTTTACTATTAGGTCCTTTTATCAATTTCCCCAAAAACTACCTAGTAAAAGTTGTTTATCACCCATCAAACTTTCATATTCTTCTATTAGACATCAAAGCACAAGCATGTCATTCATGGGTATATTTTTTAACATAAACCCTAGCTCCAATTAAGGTGGAAATAGCTAAATCGAGCTACAAGGATTTCAAAAAATATAAAGAACATTAAAAACGGGGCTAAGATGCACTTATTTTGAGCTTGAAAGATGAAAGAAACCCTAGCTATGGCTTCTTGTGAAATTCGGCCAAGGGGGAAGAAGACGGACACAAATTTTGACTATTTTTCCCTTTTAATTCTTTTAATAAATAATGGACCAAAATGCCCTTCCATTAAAACTTTGATATTTATCCCTCCTATGTCCATTTTTGTCCATAATGACATATAATGGTATAATTGCTACATAGGGACTTCAAATTTCAAATCTCATCACAATTAAGCCCTTCAATCATCTAGAACACATGTTTTTCACTTATTGCAATCTAGTCCTAATAACTCAATTGAACACCTTATCAATAAAATTTCTATTGATATTTTCACACAGGCATGCATACATATCTTGGACCTCATAACATCCTTTACATAATTATTTCTCTCTCAAGTTTGTGGTCTCGAAACTATTGTTCTAACTAGGCCCTAATTCAGGATGTTACACCTACTGCAAAACAGATATATGGACGTGTGCAAATTATTGCATACATAAGGCTTCCAACTACCAAAGCATATGGAACCTTACTCATATGCTCTCTTTCTTCTACTGTCTTAGGACAGTCATCTAAAGAAAGATGAAAACCTGATGCAATCAGCTAAGCATATAGCTTCGCATCAACCATTGCAAAATGTTCTAGTACCTTATCGACGTATGAAGCTTGTGATAAAGCTATCATTTTATTCTTTCGATCCTTAAGGATTCAAATTCCAAGAATATAACTAGCTTCACCCTAGTTATTCATGCTAAACTGTTAAGTTAACCACAATTTAACCGATGACAATTCTCTTACATCGTTTTCAATAAGTAGAATATCATCGACATACAAAATGAGAAATACCATATTTTTTCCTTTATATGCTTATAAACACAAGGTTCATCAGTGTTTTATTCAAACCCAAAAGTCTTGATCGTTTGACCAAATATTTTATTCCATGAGCGGGATGTCTGCTTAAGTCCATTTTCCCTACAAGTCTAGCTTTATGTGTTTCCATTTTCCCTTTCGTATTTCTCTTCTTCTTGTAGATCCACTTACACCCTATGGGTTTAATTTCAATCAATAAGTCTACAAGTTCTCACATTGTATTGGATTTCATCAAATCCAACTCGGTTTCCATGGTCTGTTTCCAAAGCTTGGAATTAACATCCTACATAGCCTCATCGTAAGTGATTGGATCATCATCCTCATTATTGATTTCTATACTATAAATATTATCATTATAGATCAAAAGTCCAGTTTTTTATAAACTCTCCCACTACAATGGATTCCCCTACACCGCTGATTGTTTGCAGGTCTTTCTAAAATTTCCTCAAAATTTAAACTTGGTGATTGTTCTACAACTCTCGAAAGTTCCTTAACTACCACTTTACTTCGAGGCTTAAAGTTATTCATATAGCTTTCCTTGAGGAAAGTGGCATGAGTAGAAACTTTGATTGTATTATCTTTCGGTTTATAGTATAATCCACCCTTTGTTTTTTTTCGGATATCCTACGGACATGCACAATTCTGTCCGTGCATCCAACTTCTTTGCATCCTTATCCAGAATGTGCGTTGGACAACCTTATATTCTAAAGTAATTTTGATCGGGTTTCTTTCCATGCCATAGTTTATAAGGTGTCTTCCATCATTTAGAATATAGCAAGTTGTTTATATTGCATAGCCCAAAAGGAAGTAAGGAGTTGTGAATAGATTAACATTGAACGAACCATGTCAAGTAATGTTCTATTCCTTCTC
The DNA here is from genome assembly GCF_025698485.1 of Gossypium arboreum. Lineage (NCBI taxonomy): Eukaryota > Viridiplantae > Streptophyta > Magnoliopsida > Malvales > Malvaceae > Gossypium > Gossypium arboreum. The sequence continues at coordinate 27,528,762 of NC_069082.1, read as the reverse complement.
TCAACTATGTCATCCTGCTATGCAGTGTTCGGCACAGTTAACTAGGATAAAATCTCATTCTCTATAAGGTATCCTAAGAACTCATCGGGCAAGTATTCCCCACCTTGGTCAGACCGAAGATTCTTTATAAATAAACCTAATTGCTTTTCACATCCACACACAACTCTCGAAATTTATCGAAGGTTTCGATTTTCCGGTGCATTAGATAAACATATTTATATCGAGAATAGTTGTCAATGAAAGTCACGTAATAATCATAACCTCCTCAGGTACTAATGCTCATGGGGACACATACATTAGTGTGCACAAGTTCTAAAGGTTAGTTGGCCCTTTTACCTTTCGTATTAAAAAACCTCTTAGTCATTTTACCTTCCAAGCAAATTCACATTGAGGAAGACTAACTTCCTTAAGCATACTTAACCATCTTTCACGAGTCTAGTGATTCTTTCTTGGTTAATATGACCAAGTTTTAATTGCCATAGGTTCCCTTCATTAGAGTGAGAAGTTTTAAACTTTTTATTCACTATTTTAGTTTGAAACATCAAGTAGTTATTTGGTTTGATAAAGAAGAGATTGTTTTCCATCCATCCATTAAAAATTAAAGAATGATTTTTGTGAATAGCAATCCTTTTATTGAATGTCATAGTATAATCATCATAAAATAAACATGCTACAGAAATAAATTCCTCTTAAAATAAGGTACATAAAATATGTTCTTTAAAACAATCTTCCTAAAATTATCAAAATGCAAAATAACTTCTCCCACTGCTTCGGCTGAAACATAACTCCTATCTTCAGTCTGCAATGAGAGGCTCCTATCACGCAGATTTCTCGTTTTGATGAACACTTGTAAAGAAATAAACACATGATTAGTGGCTCCAAAATTAATAACCCAATTGTCAATTGTTTTTTTCCACTAAGCAAGCTTCAACCACAAAGAGTTTCATGCATTTGCCTTTTTAGGCTAGGTAATCCATATACTCCTTTCAGTTTAATCTAAAATGTCCTTTCCTATTGTAATAGAAATAATTGATCTTTTTAGGATATTTTGACTTCTTAGTCTTCTTCCTATCCACACGAGGTGGAATCGAAGACTTAGGTAGTTTCTTCTTTCCCTTAGCTTTTTGTGTCCCCTTAGAGGATGATGGGCCCACATCTAAGTTTGCTTCAGGTTACTCCTGAACCGACTTACCACTATTCAGCATCAACTCATAGGATTGTAATTCCTTTGTGAGCTGAGTCAAGGTAAGCGCCTTATTCCCTAAGTTGTAAATAGCCCTAAAACCAGAAAACTCCTTTATTAAGGATTTGAACATTGTTTCAATTTGAGTGTTTATGTCTAGTTCAACCCCATTATCCTTTGCTTCCGCAACTAATCCCATAAGCTTAAGCATATGTTCTTTGATCGAAGTGCCAATTTTCTATTGAGAATTCATCAAATTTGTAATAGTGGATTGTCGGGCCAATGCGACTTGGCCCCCAAGTAAATCCTCCAAATTTGTCATGATCTCTTTGGTAGTACGGAAATTCTCGTGTTGCTTTTGTAACACACTACTCATGTTCGCTAACATATAACATTGAGCAATCGAGTTAGAACCTCTCCAGCGATTTCTCGCTTTGAGCTAAGCTTTAAGATGGCACATTTTGTCAAGAATGAATTTATATTTCTCACAGCTGAGAACTATCAATAAGTTTCGTTTCCATTCTCGAAATTTATTCCCATTTAATTTATTCTCAGTAAGAATGTTAATAAAAAGAGTAGGAGACATATTTGAACTAAAAAAATAAATATTCACTAATTATTATCTTTGTCTTAAGCAAATATTTTCATTTCAGCAACATACTAAGAATGTAATATGATGCATGCGGCTTTCCAAATGTTAAAATAGTCGTTGGTTTGTGTGGAGTCTTGAGAATTAAGATTCACGAACTGATTAGATGTAATCCACATTCTTGCTATTTAATCATAGGACATAAAGGCAACATGATTGATAGGTTTGAAAATGATCTTAGTAATGAAAATATTTGCTTAAATATCATTTCTTGGAAAACTATTTAATAAGAGAATATCTTGAGTGTGTAACCATTGACTCAACACCATCGTGAACATACTTTCATTTGTGAGTCATCTTAGGGCAATCTCTTTGAGAGTCATGCATGACTAGTTGTCCTTAAAAGGAAATCCCATCTAGTAAACCCACATGATAAGTTTACCTTAAGGTGCGGCAAAGGTAGAAATTGGCTTGAAATCAATAAAGGTTTTAGATCTTGTTCAATGACCTTCTCCCACTCAATATTTTAAAAAAACATGCAAGGTATTTATCCCAAATTTCAAGAATGATCATACAATAGCCCTAGTTAGGACATGCTTATTCACATTCATTCTTACACAATAATTAATCAATCATAAAAACAAACAATTTTGATTCTCAGCAAATTTTCTTTTAAAGGGAAAAATTGAAGAAGTGAATGTAAACCGTGTACCAGGTAGGATCCCAAGAAAGGGAGGTGAGTCGAATTTGACCGCTTAAAACCAAGTTTTTCCTAGCCATACCCAATCCTAAACATGCATCTTCCCATTATCACACTTCTCATCATAATTGAATAACCTAAAGAAATGAATAGAACAATACAACACATGTATTTTCTCATTACCACACTTCTTATTTTTAATCGATCAACTATGGATCATCTCATATTCATATCACAATAATAACATTAAAAAATATAAATATCATAAACAAATATAAAACAAATATATAAGGAGATAGGTAATTAAAATAAAATCGTCAGCTAAGGTTTCCATGGTTCTATTTCTAGAAAAAAAATGAAAAATAAAATAAAATTACAAAGTTTTTCGCCACAAGGCATTCCTTTAGTCTTTAACTGTCATCGCTCCATCTTCTCCTCATCATGGACTTCTTTTGGAAAAATTACATTTAAGTCCTATGTTCATTTCCGGGTCACAAGAATTCTATTAACTAAAAAAATAGTTCTATGTGGAGATGATAGTCCATAGTTTATTTCTTAAGAACCACAACCTTGAAAAAATTATATAACAAATATATAATACCGCATCCATTCTTATATATAACTCAAAACATGCATAAGATCTAAAAAATGTCACTTTCTATGTAATCAAATCATTCAAGAAGAGAAAATTATTTTAATTATTTGCTTATACTTATAGATAGAGCACAACCCGGCTCATGATACCAATTGTTGAAAAATCAAGTTTGGAAAACACAATGGAAAATAAATTTAGGGAAAAGAATAGAGTTTTAATTTTTTTTCCAAAACAAGAATTTGGTTGTGATATTTTAAATTATAAACAATTAATCAAAATTGTACACTTTTGATTAGTCTAGGATGAATGCTTTGACCGAGTAATCTTCTCCGCTATCCTCAAGCTCATGTTTGCTTGTGTATGGGCTTGCTTCAAATAAAAAAAATTCACAAAAATTACCAGTGGGTAATTTTGCAATTTTTATAAAATTTTGGGTCAAGTTGTAAATAAGAAAAATATCTCTAGAAATTTTCTGAAATAACCGCCTGAGAGAATTTTTTCTCTACAACTTTCTGTTTTTCAAGTGTGTGAAATAATAATTCAAAGCTCTCTTTATATTGGAAGAGTTCAACTATAATTAAACTTAAATTATTTTATTATTAAATTAATATAATATTTATCAATATAAATATTAGATTAAATTTAATATTAAATCTTATTAAATTAATAGAATATTTATCTACAAGATAAATATTAAATTAAATTTAATATTAAGATAATCATCGTAATGACCCATTTTTCAATGGTGTCAGAAATAGTGGTTTCGGGACTACAAATCCAAAGAGTAAGTTCGTATAATTAATATTTAATGTATACGAGTCAATAATAATTTTATATTGAATTTTGATTTGATGAATTTTAATTAATTGAATTAATAATTAGGATAACCGGTTTAGTCCAAAAGTCAAGTGGTTGTTGAAAATGAGGTATTGGGACCTCGTTTTGGTAATTTAAGGCTGCAAATATTTTTATTAAATATTTACGGAGTCATATTATAGGTGAATTGAAGTTTGGTCCAGTAATTTTTACAATTAATTGCTTAATTAAGGTAAAAGGATTAAATTGTAAAAGAGGTCAAATTTAATTTCTAAAGATTTAAAATATTAAAGGGACCAAAATGGTGATTAAACCATGGTCAAAAAGTTCAAGCAGTGGTGACATGATTTGTAACATCCCAAACCCGGCCCAGACGTTATGACCGGATCCGACATGCCACATCGAAGCGTTCAAAATATTTTATATTGTTGATCCAGAAAAACTTACTTAGTGTTTTAAAAGATAATTTCATTATAGGCCAAAGTGATTGGAAGCTGTGCACCAGGTAGGAAACCGGAAAAGAGGTGGTGAGTCCATCGGATTGCTAAGTACCAAGCTCCTTCGGATCCAATCCTAGACATGCATACCGCCATTGCCACACCTTAACGTCATGGATATTTCTAGGAAACCGATTTGATTAAGCCATTTTAGGAAAAGTGATTAATTTTGGAAAATACTTTCATTATGGAAGCTTTGCTTGTTGTCGTGTTATTTTGAAATCAATTGTTGTTTTTGAAAATGCGCCTAAAGCTATCCAATTTCAACAGCTTAAAATAAGTAATACCTATCTTAGTAATACATATTAAAACCATCAAAAATAATTAAGTGGCCTTATTACATTTAAAACCCAAAACTTCAAACGTAAATAAAAGGATATCCAGTTCACGGAAGAAAATCAAACTTTCGAGCAGGCCCACTCAAATTCCCTCACGACTCCAAGCCCACTAAGGTTGGGGATTACTGCGTGGATGAAAATAAAAGGGGTGAGTTTGGGAAACTCGAGTGTAAATTAACCCAACCATAGCCTATATCAGCTCAAACCACGAAATAGAATAAGTTGGCCTTAGCCCGAATGCAATTTAGAATAAAGCCCATAGGCCCATAATGAACGTAATGATATTACATGTTTATGCGAAACCCAACCTGATTCATCCATAACACCCCCGTACCAGCCTTACACCATGTAGGGAGACTACCCGACCCACCCAACCGCTACACACCACAGAAATCGCAGCGAGACTGCCAGTTTTTTTGACGAAGTCACCAGATACAGATATTGTGGTAGAGCCACCAGAACAGATATATGTGGCAGAGCCACCAGATCAAATAATTATGGCATAGCCACCAGGACAGATATATGTGGCAGAGCCACTAGATTAGATAAATTGTGGCATAGCCACTAGAACGCTTCCTCCATAGTATAACCCAAGTCCCCATGCAACAGATATATAATCATGGCATACATCATACAGAATCAAATCGTCATGCCTTTCAGTCAAAAGTAACCCTAGAAGTATAATGGTAATTTTGCATACATAGGGGTATTCAAGTAATTTAACTATTCTTAAGGTTTTCATACATAACATAGTCATTTATGTACGATCAGAAACACTTACCGCATTTTCTTAACAATTTGGGCCCGTTGGCCCATTATCCCGTTTTTGGCCCATTAAGCCCAAAAATATCGAAATGCACAGAATCGCGCACACTGCAGTCTTATCACTTTAATTTACCATTTACATCAAACTATTAACCTCATGAGCATTCACACACTCGCAAGATCTCAAAATACCGGCTTTTCGGCATTTCGGCTTGTGCCGATCTAGTCTATAAGAAGGTGTTAGTTACACACACATTTGCATTTATATCTTTGAGATCCATCCACACACGAACCGCCTACAATTGGATTACTAACATGTTAATCTAACTATTCAAATACAAACTATGTATTAAACCCTTACAATATTCGGTCAAACCACACCTACAGATCATAGTAAGCTTATAAGAAATCAATAAGCAACTCATTAACAATTTTTTGTCAATGTTTACCACATAATCATAATTTCACTACAAGTTGTCTTCCTGAGCAACAGTCACTAAATCATTTATAACTGGAGCTATGAAACTCCAAATCAAGTGCCATTAATTTTCCCTGAAAATAGACTCATATATCTTCTATCCATAAATTTTAAGAATTTTTTGTTTAGCCAATCAATACCAGATTTTTCTCAAAGTTTCCCATGTTTCACTGTTTGACTAATCTGACCACTCTTCATTACGAATCAAATTTCTCACTGTACAGAATTCAAAATATGTTCTTGTCTATTTCATTAGAAACTAGACTCACTAAGCTTTAATAACATAATTTATTCAGCTTCTAATTCATCTCCCACAATTTATGGTGATTTTCCAAAGTCACGTTACTGCTGTTGTCCCAAGCAGATTTATTACCAAATCACTCTTTCACACATACCTTGCATGCATGTTATTTAAACATGTATATCACCAATCAATCATCACATATCTATGATTTTATCTCCATTTCATCATTTTAGAGCACAACATGTTAGCCGATTTTTCCCTTTAGCATCTAAGGCACGTGCCGATTTTTCCCTTTAGCATCTAAGGCACATGCATGCTCATTTGTTTGGCTCAACTTCACCTATCTTCCATTTTTCATCAAAAGGACATGAAACAATAACCATTTCCTTCATTTTAATTCATGACTAAATGCTCACAACACAACTAAAAACCAAAATATGCTTCAAGAGTTAAGGTAGAATCAAGAAGAACTCATGAACCTCAAAATAGAAGCAAGGTACCAAGAACTTACCTTCAATTTTCCTCCTCCTAGTGATCGAATACTCAAGAACTTTCTCCTCTCCTTTCTCTTCTCTAACTTTCGGCTATGATGAACAAAGATGGACAAAACTTTATTCTTTTCATCCTTTTGTTATTTTATTACTCAACATTTTATGACACAAAATAACCTATATTTTTTGTGCCATACCTATGCCATAATGTCAATAAAAAAAATGTCCATAATGCTTATCATGCCCATCATGGAACATTTACCTAACCCATTATCAATTTTTTATCAATTTGTACCATAAATTATGGATATCAAGTGCACATATTGTCTTCAACAACATGATGGCCGGCCACTTCTTGTAAAATGGGAGGTTTGACATGCAAATCATCCTATTTTGCACTACTATTTATTTGGCCACTACAAATTAGCCTATAGCATTTTCAAACATTTTCACATAGGTCCTATTTCATAATTTCACTCACAAATGACAAAATCAAAGCATGAAATTTTGCCAACATTCACAGAATTCCCGAAAATTGGGGCGTTACAACTCTACCCCCCTTAAAGAAATTTTGGCCTCGAAATTTACCTGATCCAAATAGTTGAGGGTATTGTTGACGCATAGTGTCTTCTGATTCCCAAGTAGCTTCTTCCCTTCCATGATTACGCCAAAGCACTTTCACTAACGGGATAGATTTCCTTCTGAGAACCTTAACATCTCGAGCCAATATTTGCACAGGCTCCTCCTCAAAGGTCAAATCAGTCTGAACTTCAATTTCTGCAACTGGCAAGACATGAGCAGGGTCAGAATGATAACGCCTTAACATGGAGACGTGAAAAACATCGTGAATCCTGTCTAACTCTGGAGGCAATTCCAACTGATAAGCCACTGGGCCTACTCGCTTCAAAACCCGATAAGGCCCAATGAACCGCGGACTCAACTTGCCCTTCTTACCGAACCTTAATATCTTCTTCCAAGGAGAAACCTTTAAGAAGACCATATCACCTACTGAGTACTCAATCTCCTTACGCTTCAAATCTACATACGACTTTTGCCTATCATATGCTTCTTTTAACCGGTCCCTAATTATTCTGACCTTATCCTTAGTATCAGCTACCAACTCTGGTCCAAGAAATTGTCGCTCTCCTAGTTCAGTCCAACAACTAGGTGTACAACACCTTCGTCCATACAGTGCTTAATACGGTGCCATTCAAATACTCGCCTGGTAACTATTATTGTACGCAAATTATGCCAACGGCAAGTAATCCTTCCAACTACCTCGAAAGTCAATCACGCATCCCCTCAACATGTCCTCCAGAATCTGAATAACCCTCTCTGACTGACCATCAGTTTGGGGATGGAAAGCCGTACTAAAGTTCAATCGCGTCCCCAATGCCTCATGCAACTTTTGCCAAAATCGAGATGTGAATCTGAGATCCCAGTCAGAGACAATCAAAATTGGGACTCCAAGAAGTCGTACAATCTCTGCCACATACAGCTTGGCTAACTTTTGAAGCGAAAAGTCAGTACGTACAGGTATGAAATGGGCTGATTTGGTCAACCTATCCACAATCACCCACACCGAGTCTTTCTTTGATGGTGTCAAAGGCAACCCACTCACAAAGTCCATGGTTACCCTCTCCCACTTCCAAAGTGGTATCTTCACCGGTATGTAATAAATCGAAGGTAATTGATGCTCACTTTCACTTGTTGGCATGTCGACATTTTCCTACAAACTCAGTTACTTCTCGCTAAGTCCGTGCCACCAAGACAATTCTCGCAAGTCGTGATACAACTTATTCCTCCGGGATGCATGGCACATAATCCCCCATGAGCTTCCTTCAATATTGTCTGCCTTAAATCAGAGTCCCTCGAAACCCAAATTCTTCCTCAAAAACACAGAACTCCATCACCATTTAAACCGAACTCAGAAGTTTCCCCTTCCTTAACTTGTTGAAAACGAGCAACCAAAGACTCATCTTCCAACTGCTTTTCCTTAATCTGGTCCACCCAGGTTGGCCTTACTTGCAATTCATCCAACAAACTGCCATCATCATACAGACTCAAACGAGCAAACATTGCTCTCAGATCAGATACGGTTCTACGACTTAAAGCATCGGCTACCATATTAGTCTTGCCTGGGTGATACTCGATCGAACAGTCATAATCCTTAAGCAACTCAATCCATCTCCTTTGCCTAAGGTTCAGCTCCTTCTGAGTCAACAAATACTTAAGACTCTTGTGGTCCGTGTATATAATACACCTCTCCCGCATAAAGTAATGTCTCCAAATCTTAAGTGCAAATATCACTGCCGCCAACTCTAAATCATAAGTAGGATAGTTCCCTTCGTCAGGTTTAAGCTGTCGTGATGCATATGCAACCACCTTACCCTCCTGCATTAACACGCAGCCCAAACCCACATGTGATACGTCACTGTACACAGTAAAATCCTTCTCAGACTCCGACTGAATCAACATAGGTGCTTCAGTCAGAACTTTCTTCAACTTTTCAAAAGCTTCCTACTGCTCCTCAGTCTATACAAACGGTACTCCTTTCCTTATGATTTTTGTCAGAGGTGCTGCCATCACAGAAAAACCTTCCACAAACCTTCTGTAGTATCCTGCCAACCCTAGGAAACTTCGAATTTCCGACACTGTCCTAGGTGGCTTCCACTCCAAAATTGCTTCAATCTTTCGAGGGTCCACCTTAATCTCTTCGGCAGAGACCACATGTCCTAAGAAGGTTACCTCCCTCAACCAAAATTCACACTTGCTGAACTTCGCAAAGAGTTCCTTCTCCCTTAACACTCGCAGCACTATACGGAGATGCTCATCATGTTTCGCTTCAGTTTCAAAATATACCAAGATATCATCAATGAAGACGACTACGAATTGATCCAAGAATGGTTGGAACACCCGATTCATCAGATCCATAAATACTGCAGGAGCGTTCGTCAGTCCAAATGGCATAACCAAAAACTCGTAATGACCATACCGAGTTCTGAATGTCGTATTATGAATATCCGCCTCCTTGACTCTTAACTGATGATATCCAGATCGGAGGTTGATCTTAGAAAATACAGAAGCCCCTCTAAGCTGGTCAAACAGATCGTCAATCCGTGGCAGTGGATACTTATTCTTAATTGTCAGTTTGTTCAACTGGTGATAATCAATGCACATCCGCATTGTACCATCCTTCTTCTTCACGAATAGCACCGGTGCTCCCCATGGAGACACACTTGGCCTAATGAAGCCCCTATCCAACAACTCTTGAATTTTTTCCTTTAGCTCCACCAACTCCTTTGGTGCCATTCTATACGGTGTGATAGACACTGGTGCCGTTCCAGGCAATAAGTCGATTCCAAACTCCACTTCTCGGTTCGGAGGCAATCTTGGAAGCTCCTCCGAAAAAACATCTTGGAACTCCTTTACAGTCCTAACCTTATCCACTGACAATCCCTCCCCTTCCGACTGACTTACAAATGCCAAATAGGTCTCATAGCCTTTCCGAGTCCACTTTTCGACTCTTAATGCTGACACCACATTGGACAAATAATCCCTTCGCCGCCTATCATCATAACCTCCTCACCCTCCGTGGTCCTTAACACCATTCGCTTTGCAAAGACAATCCAAAGTCGCCTATGCTTAACAAGCCATCCTTTCCTGAATGAGGTCAAACTCTCGAACGGTAACTCCATCGATCTCCGGGAAAACCTTGCCTTGAGTTTCTAAGGGTACATCCTATATAGTTTGTCTACCCTAACCGAATGACCTAAAGGACTTAACACGATACCCCACTCACCATCTTCTCGAGTGCACACCCAATAACCCCGATATGGCACATGCAACATAGGAATGAGTAGATCCAATATCCACCAAAGCAAAGATATGGCATGCCGAAACCAAGAACGTACAGTTATGACGTCAAAAGGCCGCCTCCTCTCGACGATTTAACCGCATACACCAAAGTCGGGTCTGTCGAGCTTTAGCATTTTGACACCCCTGCCAGGTGCCCCGACCTCACCGTTTCCATTTCCACCCCTACCTTGTCCACGTCCTCTCAATGGTTGGGGTCTACCCCTTACGGGTTGAGCAATCCTCTGTTCAGCAACTTGAACTCGATCGACTTTACGAGGCGATCCGCACTCTATGCTCCATAGATCCACATCGAAAACAAGCACCAGAGCGTTTCCTACACTCGCCCAAATGTACCTTACCACAGTGTCCACAGATTGATGGTCTGACCACATTCATCGGCGCTGCTCGAACTGGTTCCTCCACTCTTGCTCTCTTAATAATCCTATTTACACCACCCGAGGGTCCTGAATCACTCCGGAAACGATTTCAATCCTTCTCCCGATTTTGCTTTTCAACACGCTTAACCTCTTCAGCGATCCTTGCCTTCTCCACCAAGACCGCGAAGTCTCGCTCCCTCTGCGGAGCGATCAACACCCTGAGGTCATCTCTAAGACCATCCTCGAAACGCACACTTCGCTTATACTCCGTAGCAACTATGCCCATGGCATACTGGCTCAACCTTAGAAACTCGGCCTCGTACTCGATAACTGTTTTACCTTCTTGCACCAGATTCAGGAATTCCTTCCTGCGGGTGTCCACATAACTCGCTCCAACATACTTTCCTTTAAAGGCCGTCTTAAACAGTTCCCAAGTAACCCTATCAGCTGAGGTTCCTTCTCTCACAGTGAGCCACCACTGGTAAGCCTCGTCCGTAGCAACGATACGGCTCCTTCACTTCGCTCCACGAGCAATCCAAGTCATCCATAATTCGCTTCGTGGCCTCCAACCAATATTCTCGCCATATTCGAGGCGATACCAGACACACCCCTAAATATCTCTGCTCCGTTGGACCGGAGTCATTCAGAAATCGATCCTCGAATTACGTTGCCCAAACTTGTCCCAGAAACCCTTTCTAAAACACGAAGCATTGCCTGCGACAGAGCGTCATCCCCGGCACCACGATCATGAGACTCCACTTTCGTTGCCGATGGTACCGGTGCATCTACAGCCGGCGTATGTCCCAAAGACGAAGATACCGCTTGAGCCCTTCTTCTGCCACATCAACGGCCTCTTCCACGAGTAGCTCTTGTACTCATATCGTATTATCTATTTACGAATTTTATGCATTAACTTAGTATTCTAGTGATTATTATAGATGTTTTATGAATCGACAAGAATTCAAAGTTTGTTTTCGCAGAATCAAGTCTAGCTACGCTTCAATCTCTTATCGATTTTCCTATGGTTTCAGATCATCCTATCTAGAGTGTCCTAGTAGGCTTTCAAGATGCAGATAATTCAGAAAATATTCGAAAAGAGTAGTACTTACACCTTGGTGCCGGGATTCAGTGCCACCTCATCGCTTTTAGATAAACTCAAAAGATTTAGACTTTTTGAAATCCATTTTCCAAACATTTGTGTAAAAACAAAAAACAAGTTTGGAGATTATCTCTTTTAAACAGGAAATTTTCAAAAGTCAGGTTTTTTTTCCAAAAATACCCTCTTTTTTTGGCATAAAGTTTTGAAAACCCTTTTTGGACCCGATCCACAACCGATTTGTTGCAACCTGGCTCTGATACCACTAAATGTAACATCCCAAACCCGGCCCAGACGTTATGACCAGATCCGACATGCCACATCGAAGCGTTCAAAACATTTTATATTGTTGATCCAGAAAAACTTACTTAGTGTTTTAAAAGATAATTTCATTATAGGCCAAAGTGAATGGAAGCTGTGCACCAGGTAGGAAACCGGAAAAGAGGTGGTGAGCCCATCGGACTGCTTAAGTACCAAGCTCCCTTCGGATCCAATCCTAGACATGCATACCACCATTGCCACACCTTAACATCATGGATATTTCTAGGAAACAAATTTGATTAAGCCATTTTTAGGAAAAGTGATTAATTTTGGAAAATACTTTCATTGCGGAAGCTTTGCTTGTTGTCGTGTTATTTTGAAAGCAATTGTTGTTTCTGAAAACGTGCCCCAAAGCTATCCAATTTCAACAGTTAAAATAAGTAATACCTATCTTAGTAATACATATTAAAACCATCAAAAATAATTAAGCGGCCTTATTACATTTAAAAACCCAAAACTTCAAACATAAATAAAAGGATGTCCAGTTCACGGAAGAAAATCAAACTTTCGAACGGGTGGCCACTCAATTCCCTCACGCCCAAACCCACTATGGTTGGGGATTACTGCGTGGATGAAAATAAAAGGGTGAGTTTGGGAAAACTCGGTGTGTAAATTAACCCAACCATAGCCTATATCACTCAAACCATAGAAATAGAATAAGTTGGCCTTAGCCTGAATGTAATTGAATAAAGCCCATAGGCCCATAATGTAACGTAATGATATTACATGTTTATGCGAAACCCAACCCAGATTCATCCATAACACCCCTGCATCAGCCTTACACCATGTGGGAGACTACTCGACCCACCCAACCGCTACACACCACGTAAATCGCAGCGAGGCTACCAGATATTGTGACGAAGTCACCAGATACAGATATTGTGGCAGAGCCACCAGAATAGATATATGTGGCAGAGCCACCAGATCAGATAATTGTGGCATAGCCACCAGGACAGATATATGTGGCAGAGCCACCAGATTAGATAAATTGTGGCATAGCCACCACGCTTCCTCCATAGTATAACCCAAGTCCCCATGCAACAGATATATAATCATGGCATACATCATACAGAATCAGATCGTCATGCTTTTCAGTCAAAAGTAACCCTAGGGGTATAATGGTAATTTTGCATACATAGGGGTATTCAAGTAATTTAACTATTCTTAAGGTTTTCATACATAACATAGTCATTTACGTACGATCAGAAACACTTACCGTATTTTCTTAACAATTTGGGCCCGTTGGCCCATTATCCCGTTTTTGGCCCATTAAACCCAAAAATATCGAAATGCATAGAATCGCGCACTCTGCAGTCTTATCACTTTAATTTACCATATACATCAAACTATTAACCTCATGAGCATTCACACACTCGCAAGATCTCAAAATACCGGCTTTTAGGCATTTCGGCTTGTACCGATCTAGTCTATAAGAAGGTGTTAGTTACACACCTGTTTGCGACAATATGCTGACGAGATCCACACATGAACCGCCTACAATTGGATTACTAACACGTTAATCTAACTATTCAAATACAAACTACATATTAACCCCTTACAATATTTGGCCAACCACACCTACAGATCATAGTAAGCTTACAAGAAATCAATAAGCAACTCATTAACAAATTTTTGTCAATGTTTACCACATAATCATAATTTCACTGCAAGCTATCTTCCTGGGCAACAGTCACTAAATCATTTATAACTGGATCTACGAAACTCCAAATCAAGTGCCGTTAATTTTCCCTGAAAATAGACTCATATATCTTCTATCCATAAAATTTTAAGAATTTTTGGTTTAGCCAATCAATACCAGATATTTCTCAAAGTTTCCCCTATTTCACTGTTTGACTAATCTGACCAGTCTTCATTACGAATCAAATTTCTCACTGTAAAGAATTCAAAATATGTTCTTGTTTATTTCATTAGAAACTAGACTCAATAATCTTTAATTACATAATTTATTCATCTTCTAATTCATCTTCCGCAATTTATGGTGATTTTCCAAAGTCACGTTACTGCTGCTGTCCCAAGCAAATTTATTACCAAATCACTCTTTCACACATACCTTGCATGCATGTTATTTAAACATGTATATCACCATTCAATCATCACATATCTATGATTTTACTTAAATATAATCTCCATTTCATCATTTTAAAGCACAAAATGTTAATCAATTTTTCCCTTTAGCATCTAAGGCACATACATGCTCATTTGTTTGGCTCAACTTCACCTATCTTCCATTTTTCATCAAAAGAACATGAAACAACAATCATTTCCTTCATTTTAATTCATGACTAAATGCTCACAACACAACTAAAAACCAAAATATGCTTCAAGAGTTAAGGTAGAATCAAGAAGAACTCATGAACCTCAAAATAGAAGCAAGGTACCAAGAACTTACCTTCAATTTTCCTCCTCCTAGTGACCGAATACTCAAGAACTTTCTCCTCTCCTTTCTCTTCTCTAACTTTCGGCTATGATGAATAAAGATGGACAAAACTTTGTTCTTTTCATCCTTTTTTTATTTTATTACCCAACATTTTATGACACAAAATAACCTATATTATTTGTGCCATACCTATGCCATAATGTCAATAAAAAAAATGCCCATAATGCTTATCATGCCCATCATGGAACATTTACCTAACCCATTATCAATTTTTTTATCAATTTGTATCATAAACTATGGATATCAAGTGCACATATTGTCTTCAACAACATGATGGTCGGCCACTTCTTGTAAAATGGGAGGTTTGACATGCAAATCCTCCTATTTTGCACTACTATTTATTTGGCTACTACAAATTAGCCTATAGCATTTTCAAACATTTTCACATAGGTCCTATTTCATAATTTCACTCACAAATGACAAAATCAAAGCATGAAATTTTGCCAACATTCACAAAATTCCCGAAAATTGGGGCGTTACATGATTAAATCCACTAAAAGTTCAAGCAGTGGTGACATGATTAAATCCACTAACTTTTGGGCTATTTTCACATTTAGTCCTAATTAGTTTAGGGTTAAATTGAAATTAAGCTTGTTTAGTTGGAATTTAATATAATTAAACCATTGAGGTATTAGTGGACAGTATAAGTGATGGAATTCATGAAATTTCAATAGTTTTTAAAGGACAATTTTATAAATAAGTAAAAAGTTAAGTTAAAATTAAAGAATAACAAAATTAAAAAGGCATCATTATCTTTATTTCTTTCATCTAAAAATCAAAACTCGATTTCCAAGGGGGAAACAAGCTTCAGTCACTTAAGGTTCCTTGATTGGGTAGGTAAACCTTGCCCATTTTTAATATTTTTTATATCTTTGAGCTTGTATTAGCTTAATCTAACTAACTCGAGGACTAATTTGTAAAATTGTCAAATATTTTAGATTATGCCATTGATGAGTTTAGTATATTTTTGAATTTTTTTTGACAGATTATTGAGTTTGGCTTGTAGATAAGACTATTTTGTAAAGTAGTTTTTGATGATTTTAACGTTAAGGGACTAAAATGTTAAAATGACAAAATTGCGATGATTTGGTGTGAAATAATAGTAAATATGGGCTATAAACGGGTCCCAAAAATTTTGACTAAGCTTAAATTCAATTGAAAATGGTTAAATTGCATGATTTGGACTTAATGACTAAATTGCATAAAAGTAAAACGTTGGGGGCAATTTTGTAAAAATGTCTAAAAGGACTTAATTGCATAAAATGAGTTAGTTTTACTATTGGAATTAGTTAAATAAATGAAATTATTATTTTATGATCAAGAATATGTTGATAATCATGGAAAAGAAATGGTTACGGAGTAGTCCCTATACTTGGGTCGTTACTGCAAATCAGTCCAGTAAGTTCGTACTGTTATTTCTATATTATAATGATTTTCTTACACATTCCATGTCATTATAATTATATCCAATGTTATACTTAACTATTGAATGAGTAGAGAATACACGATAAATGAATATAGTGATTATTTATCAGGCCTTGAGCCTGTGATACAGACCGTGGCGATGACTTGAGATCCTACATGTGTTGCGGATTCTCTATAGCTTGGGTGAGCAGCATCGTGAGCCAGTGATTATTTACTAAGTACTATGTACAAGTGATACAGACTGTAGCGATGGCTTGAGATTTTGCATGTGTTGCAGATTCTCTGTAGCTTGTGTGAGCAGTATCGTGAGCCGGTCAAAGTTTTAAAGTTAACTTGAATGCGTGATACCCTTTCGATTACTGAAATGAGATATTATTAGAACGATGACTTGGTTATGATCATTTATCATGTGGCATTTTAATGATAAGAATTATCCAAGTATAAGTGTTTTTGGAAAGTTGAAACTATAGTAGTATGAAATATGATTTCAATTACTATACTGGATTACTTACCGTTGTAAGTTGTGATTGACAGGAACTTTATTAAGAAGCTTGTTGGCAAGAACTCAGTTTAGTAATCTTGTTATTTGAATTATTATGTTTAATTTGGTAAGCTTTATCATTTAAATGATGAACTTACTAAGCTTTACAAAAGCTTACTCGTTGTAACCTCCTTAACCCAGTCTAAACGTTATGGCTAGATTGAAAAGGCTACATTAGCCACCTAAATGGCTAGCTTACTTACGTTACTTTTGAAGAACTTAAATAAACTCATTTTATAAAAAATCGTACTTGTACTTTCAGTTAGCGTAAAAGCATTCATTCATTAGGCCATGTATACTTAGGATTCATTTTATTGTTGATAGTGTTATTTTAGAAAAAAACTATTTTCTTGTCCCTCTTTTTATAAAAAAAAAAACTCGATATTAAATTAATGCACTGGAAAAACCATTTTTCAAGTCATTTTGGAAACTTAGTTGCCTTATCGATTTGTTTTTAAAAAATAGTTCTTTTTCAATGCAGCGAAAATTAGGGAACAATGTCAAATTTTACTTAAGCCCAATATCATACATTTTCAGTTATTATGCTTGAGTAATCCATGAATACAAAAATCCCAAAAGAAAAGTTACGAAGCCACATACTAGAAGTTATTAAAAATTACAAACCAAAACCAATAAAGACTGATTAATACTTATTAAAAATAATCCGAGGTCCAAGGTGATTCTCCAAATCCTGAGTTCAATCCTAATTTCGAGGTTTACCTAAAAAGTTAAAACACTATTGGGGGCTGAGCTTATGAAAAACTCAGTGTGAGTCGAATAATTATTTAAACGGACAAAATCATCAAATACCTTGAAACATATTAGCATTAAGAGAAGAACACAAAATCATCATAGGAATTTCATATCATTACATAACCATTATCATTATCGATGTCAAATAGTGTATGAGCATGAGTCATCATTCATTCAAGTAACAATCATTAATTTTGCTACCATTCAATACAACAAAACACAATATGTGACATAAATCAATAACATTCAAATATGTCATGCACATGATGCAATGCAAAAAGGTTCCTACCCATACCATCCACTACACACCACGAGTTCCCCAGAACCCATCATCCGAACTCCAAAACATTATGGGCTTAAGCCCGTTGTGGTTAAAACCACTTATAACAATATGCAAAAAATTCTGCCAAAAAAATTTGCAGACAAGCTGCTTGTAAAAATACAATAAATTGGCATTC
Source organism: Gossypium arboreum (assembly GCF_025698485.1). Lineage (NCBI taxonomy): Eukaryota > Viridiplantae > Streptophyta > Magnoliopsida > Malvales > Malvaceae > Gossypium > Gossypium arboreum. The sequence continues at coordinate 27,510,779 of NC_069082.1, read as the reverse complement.
CCCTCAGTACTCTAAGTGTAGTGCACTGACTACAAATGATGCAAACTTAATATGCCATCGGTACTCTACAAAACTCCTTCGTCAACCACAAAATCCTAAACCCACCCAATGCATATGCAATATGTCACATAATCTCATACATAATCATATCTCAATGCTTTTCACATTCATTTGACATGCTCAACATGTCCTCAATAATCACATACTTTCAGTAAATGGAAACAATGTTCCAATCTTTTAAAGTACCATTGTGTTATTATCAATCAATATCGTTCAATTTCACATACTTTACGAATTTTCATAGTGCATAAATAGCACCCTTTTCAGTACACAATATAAAAAATATCTCATGCATTTAAATCATACATAAGCTTAATATCTCAACACATTATATCATTTATTTAAACATTCTCATATCTCATAACTCAAATATGCAATTACAAACTCAATCAAACATTCATACTATCAAACTAGCAATTTTGCCAACATGTCAATCTTTTAAGGCTTGAAATATACACAAAATAAATAATTTGGCTATTAATCCAATCCAATCAGCAAGCTAACTTATCAAATATAACATTATATTTAACATTTTCAAACAATTTTATGAGTTTAGGACTCACACCTTATTTTTCACTTTCTCGCAGCATACTAGTGAATCTTCCAATTTTCCTTAATAATTCCTTATACAAACCTAAACCAAATTTCAATATAAATTCAATAAATTTACCATTAACCCAAAACCCACTTATAGTTCAGACCAATCATTGAAATTATAACAATTTTATAAATCCAAACTAGTTAGATTCCTTAAAATGTATCGATGCGAACCGTACGTATAATTGTTCTTCACCTTTACAGATGATTTGGGGCATTTGGGTCCGCACCTAATTCAATAATATATTGGAAAATAAGTATTTAATTAATTATTAAATTCATTCATTTAATCAATTCATAACCTTTACCCAAGAACTATATCGAAATAACAAACTAGTTATCCTTAATTGCACTTACACTTCACGATTTGTGGGATTCGATTGGCTAATTGTTCAAGAACATCTCTCCATAATTAACATGTGATTAAAGGCTGATTAGGAGGGTTCAATAACACAATTTAATTCTAAAAAAATATGGGTAAGACCCAAGAAACAAAATAGCTCCCTTTCTTGCACATAAGCGCAACCACCAACACCCATGATGGCAAAAATTGGGGCTGAATTTTAAAAATGTTTGAGATCTCATTAAAATATAGAAAAATACCTTTAAAATCATTTAAAATCCACCAAAATAAAAATATAAATTTTTTTTCTTTTAATTTACAAGACTAATAAAGAAATTGAAGAGAAAAGATATCTTACCCAAGTTAGTTGAAAGAAAAGACCATGACACTTTCCTAGCAATGTCTGGGATCGATCTTGGGGTTCAAGATTTCAAATTTGGGGCTGATTTAGATGAGGATAAATATAAGAAATAGAGTAAATTAGATGGTGCACAATTTTGATGCAACAAGAAGAAAAAAGATATGGTAAAATGGAAGGTGTAGGCGACGACAACAATGGTAGAAAGAAAGAAAATTGAAGAGAAAAGAGGAGAGGAAGAGGGTGAACGGCTAGGGTAGGGAAAAATTGAATTAAAAGCTGAAAAATACAATAAAAAATTTTATTTATTCTTAGGTTTCAAGGGTATGGATGGCACGCACATTAAAAAATAATGGATTTTGCAAAATTTAATTATTTCACAAGGGAAAGGATTCACACTATCCCAAGAAACTCTTTGGTAGAAATAGGGAGATGGTCTGCAACACTGTCTGGCACTCTTTGGTAGAAATAGTGTCTGACACATTATTTGTCTTATTTCTTGTAAATACGTTTTGTATAAATAGGGAGATCGGATCAGCTCGAAGAATCACACTATCCCAAGAAACTCTTTGGTAGATTTGTAAACAACTTGGCTTATATGGCATGTAATAGGTAAATGAATATGCTTGTAATGTTTCTTAGCTTTGTGTGGTGGTTTGGTATGTTTGATATTGTGGAATGGTAACCTTATAAGTATGCTTGTTAAACTCTAAGTTAAGCATGAGTGTTTGAGCATGAATGGTATATGTCATGTTAAGGTTTGGTTTGATGAGGTTGTGATAGGTTAAATGGTGTATATGCTATGTCTTGTAAATAGTAATTAGTGTAGTGAAAGGTTAAATGCTTATAATGTGACTTGTTTAGGATGTTTTGGTTAGGTCTTGGGTAGATATATCTGGCTTTCTTGAGTTGCTCTTGATGTTTTTTGAGGTCTTGTAATGATGTGTTATGAATTGGGTTAGGTACCTATGCAATTGGATGGAAAATGAACATGATTTTGGTCACTTTGAACACACACGACCTTGAGGACGGGCTGTCACACAGTTGTGTGTCACACACAGGCAACCCACATGGGCGTGTTCCCTAAGTGTGTTTGGTGTAGGTTTCACACAGGTTGGCACACGGCTTGCAATATGGTCGTGCACACCAACATCGAATTGAACACTGTCTGGCACATGGTCTGTAACACGGCCGTGTAACGGTATTTCGAACGCTACATGTCCTACGACACGACCGCATGAAATTATTTCGACAGGTACACGGTCTGGGCTCTATCACACGGCCTAGACACAAAGCCATGTGACCCTTATTTTGAAAATTTTCACTTTGGCCCCAAATCTCCCATTTTGTTTCGAATTGACCCCAGAATGTGCCTAAATTATTTTTAAGGCCTCGTAGGCTCGATTTAAGGCCCATAAATGTATGTTCACTCAAATTTGAATTATTTATGAAATTTTTGTTGATTAATTTGGTAAACTTGATGTGATCTGATATGAATTTTTTTGAATTATACAGTAATACTCCGTAATCCTAATCTGGCAACGGAGATGAGTTGTGGATGTTACAATCACTTTAATATTAAATTAATAAAATATGATTAAGATAAGAATTTAATTTAATTTAATTTAATATTAAATCTATTAAAAAATATTATTTTTGGAGTAGTTAATCTGAAATCAAATTCTCTAGTAGAGTCCTAATAGGAGTGTAATTTTTTCACTGCTCAACCACCAAAGACCCACCACCGTTGTCCATTTACTGGCCATCGGAATGCCACCACCACAGTCTCATGCACCCCAAGCTGGTTCAATTTCTGCCAGTTTGATCCAGGCCAGTGATGACCCAATTGATCTGATCTAGCCACCAGTTGGACCTTCGGCCTGATTTCACATACCAAGCCCGATTCGACCAGTTTTTGGGTCTTGGTCTCAATTTTGGGCTCTCAAGTCCAATTTTCAATTTCAATTACCCATTAGGCCAATTGTCTGACTTAAAAATTAATTTCAAAAAATATCATATTAATTTAATTAATTTGATTAATTTAATTTTACTTGATCAAAATTAATTTTCCCAAAAATCAATTAGATTTTCCAAATTAATTTTTCAAGAAACTTCTTTAATCAAATTCTCTAGTTGAACAATTCTTTTGATCGCCCAATTTAATTCCACATCCAACAAATCGACTCAATTAAAATATCTCCAAATTCATAGAATTTTCTTTTGATTCAAATGCATTCCAAACAAGCTTTTGTAGCAGAAGGACCAATCGAACATATACAATTTGGCTCTAGTAATTGCAATTGTCCTTAGAAGCATCATTCTGATAATTCGTAATTACTTAATTGTTGAGTTAGTCTACAAAAAGTACCATGATTGAAAACTCCTTATTGTATACTCTTTACGAAAGTAATTAATCCAACTACTTTGTCCAATCACCTCATCATGTGTGTGTTAACTCATATGATATCCTTGATTCTTTTGAGGTAAATCCGTCAATCCTATTTTATCTCATTGTCACCACTATGTCTTTTTAATGTTTAATATGATCACTGTTAATAAATGATTGGATAAATTGCTTGTTTGGGAACATGCAACCCATGGCCACATTCCATATTTATCAATCCACACAATGACAATAAGAGGAAATCGTTAACTCCTTAATTGAGCTATGAATTTCACTATTGCTAGTAAAGCCATGTTATACACAAGTCATGTACCTAACATACCGGCTATTGGCTGAATTATTATTACAGCATAAGCCTCCACTTATATCAAAGCACATGAGTTACATACACATGGTCAGTGACTAACTCAGGATTTAGGTAAATCACCCATGAATGTCACAAGTGAAATAATTCAGAAATGGATTCAGAATTAATTCATCTTGGGTCAAGTCCAATTTATCATTCTTCCAATTAATACATCTATGTCTCTACCCATGGAGTCAACTGCTCTGATAGCAAGACTACTCATCTCCTCAATTGGAAACGTAGACGACATAATCATCCTTCTGAATATTTGAATCAAATGCTTACTTCAATTCTTTTACAAGATTATGAACTCGTTGTAACACCCCACACCCGTGCCCTATGTCAGGACGGAATACGAGGTGTTACTAAACTTAAACACATGCATTCAAATGTTTCCGAGTCACCAAGACTTGATCAAATTTAAAAATTTTTCGAACTTTGTTTAAACTCCTTAATATGGGCTTACGATGCCTCAAACATTCATTGGAGGCTATTTGGAACCAACTCTAGTCTTTAAACTGACTTAATAAAAATGACCCTTGAAACAGGGCACACGCCCGTGGGGAAGGCAACATGCTTGTGTGGCCATTATGACATGGTCGTGTTGATGGCCCATGTGGTTCACACGGCCTAATCACAAGGAGACATGCCCGTGCCCCGAGCCCTTGTGAATTAAATTCTAAATTTGAACCTATAGGGGTTTTCACACAACCTAACATACGCCCGTGTCCATTTCTCGTGTCCCTTACACGGCTATGACACGCTCGTGTCTTAGCCCGTGTCTAAAAACCTTAACATTCTGTTTCTGACGTTAGCATCCAATTTAGGGCACCCGACCAAGGCACATGCCCATGGCCAGAGGCCGTGTAGAGCACACGGTCGTGTCTCGACCCATGTGTTTACTACTATACATTCTGACTTGTAAATTTTACGTGCAGGGGACACACGGCTGAACAACACGCCCATGGGGCTGACCATGTGTCACACACGGCCTAGACACACGCCCGTGTGTCTACCCGTGTGGACAATATAAAGCTATCTACCAAGCCTTTGCCACCCTGAAACATAATCTAACATCAACCAACATATAAAAGTTTAACTTAATATGATTTCTCAACCAAACAACCATAGTTAAGACCTATATACATTACATATATTCAACCATGCCAACAATTTCACATTCATGAAGGACTAGCTTGCATTCACATAATAACTTTCAATATTAGCCGTTTTCCATGGCCTTATACAAAATGAAACAAATATTAGATTAAGCCAATACATTTGGCCAATTAACAATGACACAAAACTCAAAAGTCAAGGTCCTATACATGCCATAATCAAAATAAAAGATCTAACTATACCAAGTGCTTCGGATGATAGTGTGACTGGCTTCTCCGACGTAGCAACGATCCTCGAGCTACTATGGCAGCATTATAAAAAAATGGAAAGGAAAATAAGGTAAGTATAGAGCTTAGTAAATTGAATGAAAATAAACAACAACTATTTATCACAAAGAAAAATGATCATAACCTTTCATAGTTTATTCATGAATACCATAAATAAATGTAAGTACAACTTACTCCTCACCATCCAATACAACTCATATTGCATACATTGAGCCCATATCTCATACATTTCCATTAGGTACTTGTACAACTCATCACATGATCATAACTTTTCTCATTTTGATATAAATCATAAACCTTTTGTTGAACCATTTGGAATGCTACCGGATACTCAATAGCCCTAATAACATGGGTTAAGATGCCGACGCCATGTCCCAGACATGGTCTTACACTGGCTTTCATATAGCGAGTCCTATGCCATGTCCCAGACAAGTCTTACACTGACACACCACAAGCTAACATCATGTCCCAGACAGGTCTTACACTAGCTTGTATATCGCAAGGCCGATGCATGTCTCAAACATGTCTTACACTAGCTCTCGTCTCAATATCGATGCATGTTCTAGACCTATCTTAAACTAGCACACATGTCACCCATTATCACGGTAGAAATATCCAAGTCTATTCCAAATGTTCAACGAAAGTCTTTACTACGTAAATTTCTCAACATATATTATCATATTCAAAATCAAGAAAATTTATGCCATCTCAACTCAATTACACATCATAAAGATATAGTTGCATTATTAACATACAACTTACCACGATATTCAAAATATGGCGACTATTTCGGCTTAGTCCGCTAGCTTTGTTTTCCCCGGTCTAGACCCAGATTTTGTAATTCTTGATCTAAAATGATAAAAATTCACAAGTTTAAATCACTTTATCGATCTAGGTACTCAACAATTTATAATTGGACAAAATGACCATTTCACCCCTATACCCAAAAATCAATTTTTATCAAATTTCCTAATTAGCCAAGCCTAACCGACCATTTATTACTCTTATGACAACCCCAAATTCCCAATATTTCACAACATTACTATCTATTTTACAAACTTTACAAAATGGTCCTATTAGGGTTTTCATGAGAAGTCCTTTCACAAAAGTTGTTTATTTCTCAAACATGATTCATTTTTTTCCATAAAATTTTAGAAAACACCATGAACACTCTCATGGTAAAACCCTAGACTTTCAGCCATTTTGCAAAATAGTCCCCTTATTAGAAAGCTCATGTTACAAAAGGTCCAAAAATACAAAAATCATAAAGAATAACCTACTAAATGACTTACTTGCAAGAGATACTAATGGCTGGTATTTGGAGCTTTCTAAACCCCCTTTTTTTTTATCTTGAAAATCGGTGAAAAAGAAGATGATAAAGTGATACTTTTCTTTATTTTATTTCTATTTTGTCGAATAAGCCACCAAAACCTACCAAACATTTGACTATTTGACTTTGTAACACCCCCAAACCCGGCTTAGACGTTATAGCCAAATCTGACGATGTCACATTGAAGTGTTTTTTACAAAGTACGATATTGTAAAACCCATTCTCAATTTATCCTCTTTGTGTGTTCTTATAGAGGTTCGTTTAGTTTAAAATTCAAGTTGTTTAGCAAAATGCTAATCATATTAAAATTGTTATTACTTTTTAAAACATTGTTTGTTGCGGAAGCTTTTAAAATATGTCACGTAAACGTGATGTTTGGGGAAAAAAATTTATATTTTTGAAAACACGTGTCTTTTCCTACTGCTAGCAGTTATAAACCCAAGAAAATAATAAAAAAGAACCCATATTTAAGTTAAAATCCATAGAGCCCTTATTACATAAAAAAATACCCAAATTAAATTACTTATAAATTAAAAATCAATAAGAAAGCAAGTGCAGTTGTGTGGCCACCATTGAGTCCCTCGCAGCACCAATCCGCCTAAGGCTGGGGATTACCTGTACAGTTAAACAGATTGGTGAGTTTACGAAAACTCAGTGTGTAATCCCATATAAGCAAACAGTCAGAAAACAAGCACAGTCTGGGCCTAAGCCCTTTTTAGTGATAGTGACAATATCATTTTGGGCTTTAGCCCATCTCAATACAGAAACATTCATGTGTTTGGGCCTTGGCCCATTGCAATAACAGTAAACAATATGCAAGTCCTGCCCATCCAGCCTCTCCACTCCATCTCCGTCCAACCCTACACTCCATGTGGGGATAAAATAAACCCACCCATCCCTACACTCCATGTAGGACCGGTTGCGGCACTAAACTGTATTTGCAATAGAATTGCCAGTATAATAGGCTTAGAGCCATCAATGATTTGCAGCAAAGCTGCCAGTACAGTACACTTCCTCCAATCATATAAAAACTCATCCCCATGCAATGCATTATGCAACATGTCATAATATTATACATGTTTTCAATACCATGCTAAAATATAAACATACATCACATAGGGGTAAAATAGTCATCTTACCATAAAAAGGCAAAACAGACATTTTACCACATAAGGGCAAAATAGTCATTTTACCTTATAATGGCAAAACAGTCATTTTACTCCATAAAGGCAAAACAATCATTTTACCCCATAAGGGCAAAACAGTCATTTTACCTCATAAGGGCAAAATAGTCATTTTATCCCATAATGGCAAAATAGTCATTTTACCTCATAAGGGCAAAACAGTCATTTTACCCCATAAGGGTAAAACAGTCATTTTACCCCATAAGGCAAAACAGTCATTTTATCGATTAATGGTTTAGGTACACTTACAAACCCAACAGAAGGCCCACAGTTGTCTCAGGCGACCCGTGCAACCTTAACAGTCAAACAGTGAAAGTGGGCCCAATGCCCACAATGCGGGCCTATGTGGGCCCACAGACCCGTATGGCTCACTTAGCCCAGAAATGGCCTTGGCCATCTAAACTACACAGCCTGGCTCAATACTCTCCATGCTTTCGTGTGGTTTACTCTTGTAGGGCCCACAGGCCCATTTCGGCCCAACGTGGCCCAAAATGGCCTAAACCCATGAAACCGCTCATGGTGGCCTTCACGACCAAATGCCCATGTTTTAGGCATTCGAATTACCACACGAGTGAGTGCATGCTTGTGTAGCGTCAATAATCATACTTTTCTGGCTTTTTACCGATCTACGTTTATAGCAGTGTGGTTACACACCTGATTGCGAAAGTGTGCACACCCCTCTTGAGTACTCCAACCTAGATTCAATAATAGCACAACATTAGTCTCTTCATGATAGGGTTAAAACGACCCTTCTAAAAATATTTATCCAAAATATCAACACCACTTGCCTTAGACAACCAATTTAGGCTTGCACCCTTCAACCGTTGCAAAATCGATAACTAGCTCTTAAAGGACACCTGCATTCCAACCGAATCCTATTAGTGTTGACCAATATCGATACATCAATAGTTTGATCCAAACACGTATCAACTTACCAAAAGCGTGAATCTCAGAATAGAGGAAAGACACAATCGGCCCACCCTTAAACCATAGCCATAGGCACGCAATACACCGAGGTAAAAGATAGCACAATAATGCCCCTAGAAAAATAGAAGTAAAAAATATGTTAGATACAAGACCAGCATGGTAGAGAGAAAAAGAGAGCGCGAGCCACAATACACTTAATCTGATTGATCAAAAGACAATGCCAAACCGAAAGAACATGAGAAGAAGAGATGATGTATTCGGCTAATCCTTGAGTAAGGAAGTGAAAAGTAGAGAATTGTCCAAGGTAAAACTGATTGAGAGGGAAGAAAAAGGAAGCAATTGGTCAAGGAATCAATAACTAAAAGCCGAAAGAAATGAAAGAGAGGAAGAGAAGTAATGTTTCGCTAAAGTAATAGGATGCAAAAGAAGAGAAAGTGTTTAAACCCAGAAGAGAAGAGAGGGGAGCAGAGGAAACATTCTACCAAGGAGAATAACAACGATAGAAAGAAGTACAACCCAAAAACTGAAAGATACTGTTTACTAGAGCAATTCCATCTCTACAGAAAAGAAAAGAATCAAACGTTGACAGTTACTACAACAATGAAGAGAAATTTGTTAATCCCCAAAACCAAATGCATGAGTGCCTACAATCCCACTTCGACACCAACACTCCCTCAACTTCAAATCCCCTTGATTTTCTCCAAAAATCCCTCCTCAAATCACTCATTCAATCTCTCAACCATCCAATTTGAATTCCCCTTAACCACTTCAGTGTTTCGGTCAACCCACAACTCTCCCACGGCATAGGAGCAAAATAAAACACTCCACTACGCCTACCATGATTCGAACCTCAATCCTCTGGCATAGATAACATGCCATTTACCCCTAGACTAGCAGGCCCTTTTTTTCATGTTTTACCCATATTTATTTAAAAGCCTACTACCTAAACACAGTTCCTATTCCTTTAAAAACAGAACTTTTTTCACGTACCCAGGCTTGAAACCAAGACTTCTTAGACACTTCCCATAACATTTAACCACTAAAGCAGATACATAGTTGTGTCACTTTCTTGCACCACTAAACATTTATGGGCAGCCTCCTAGCTATTCCCATGCTCAAGACCTAATACTTCTAGGCCAAAATTCAGGGCGTTATAGACTTTCCTTGTCTCATGGCCTGCCATCACTTATTTAATGGCCTAATTTTACTTTAAAGACTGCCAATTTAGGTTCTCTACAAATTTGACACCCTTGGCTATTAAAACAGGACTTTTGCACTTTATACGATTTAGTCTTTTTTCACAATTAAGCTCACAAACGCAAAAATTACTTCACCAAATTTTTCATGCACTAATATAAAATGATATAACTCTGAACTAATAATAAAATAATTTCTCCGACTTCGGATTTGTGGTCTCGAAACCACTCTTCCAACTGAGCCCAAAATCGGGCTGTTACAATTTCTCCCCCTTAGGGATTTTCGTTCCCGAGAATCTTACCGGTGAATAGGCGACTATTAGTCTTTCGTCGTCTCATCGGGTTCCCATGTGGCTTCTTCAACTCCATTTCTGTAACACCCCTTACCTGTGTCCGAGGTCGGGACAGGATATGAGGCATTACCAGACTTAAACATACATAATCACATAAAATCAACCATAAAATTTTGTCCAAATCAAAAACATTCATACATATGTATAAAGTCCCTTAAACGGGCTTACGAGGCTCGATACACGTATCAAAGATGATTCGGGACTAAACTGGAAACTTTAAAAACTTCTGGGAAAACTTAAAAAATTTCATCATGAAACAGGGTCACACGCCTGTACAGGTAGGCCGTGTGGTCACACACGCCCGTGTGGCTTGGGACACGCCCGTTTCCTCAGCTCGAATAACTCTCAGTTTATGATGTCATCAGCAAATTAGGGGCACACAGCCAAAGCACACACCCATGTCCCAAGGCCATGTTCCTTACACGGTTGAGACACGCTCATGTCCCAAGGCCATGTCCCTCACACAGCCGAGACACACGATAGTGTCTCAGCCCTTGTAACTAATTCAAAGTTAAAGTACAAGATGTAGGGGACACACAGCCGGACTACATGCGCACGGGGGCAGGCTGTGTGTCACACAGGGCTTACACACACGCCCGTGTGGACAAATACAAAGCTATTTTCCAAGCAATTTGCCACCCGTAATTGTACACATACAATTATACATCTCTATAGATATTAATATACTTAATTGAGAAATTATATATCCACAATCAAGGCTCAAACATGGCATCCTCACAACAACACATGCATGCACATGACATTTCTCTTATTCAAGTCCAAACTTACCAAAACACATATAATTTATATAATTGGTTTACCTTCAATTTATCCAATTACATCATGGCTATCAACATGCTGACAAATATAATTTAAATCTTCATGCATTCATGCCTTATAAAAAAAGATCACATCTTCAAAGCATTGGCACATACATGTATTCAAAATTTGATTTATGATGATTTAAGCCATATAAGCAAATTTGCATGGCTACCCACAACATCAATCTATTAACTATTACAAGCCAATACATTTGGCTAACTTATAAAGACATATTCACAAAGTGACTTAGTCCTTATACATGCCAAAAACTTAAGAGCGTTGCATCCGTTTTTACCCAACGTGATAACTTGATAGTGTGATAACATCTCCAGCAATCTCCAAGCCGAGCTAGCAAAAATTAACCTATAAGAGATGGGAAAGGGAGGAGAGTAAGCTATAAATCTTACTAAGTTCACATGAAAATAATAAGAAATTTTATTAATATGCTTTTACCAAATTCTTACAACATGCTCTCAACGTATCACAATTATAATTGCATATTAATCCACTATTTGATCAAATTCCAGTCAAGCTATCTACTCGAGTCATAGACACTAAATTGTTTATATCTAGAGCTATGGAGCTCCAATTTAAGATCCGTTAATTTTCCTAAAACTAGACTCAATAAGCTTTAATTATATATTTTATTCAACCTCTAAGTCACTTTATATTATTTTTGGTGCACTTTCAAAGTTAGACTGCTGCTGCTATCTAAAACTGTTTTAGTATAAAATAATTATAACTAAGTCAATAACACATTTACCAATTATTCCAACCATCATGGTAGAAATACGTATCTTACTCATTCGTATCCTTACCAATAATGCATCATAAACCGAATTCACTTCACATGAGTTATATGTACATACTTGTACCACTCGTATTCCGGTCTTATACATTCTCGTTTTGAACATACCCGTTGGATCATTCAGAATACCGAGGGTAACTTAGAAATCTCATAGATATAGTATCGTTCAATGCCATATCCCTGATATGGTCTTACATGAAATATCATATCGACGTCATGTCCCCGAAATAGTCTTATATGAAATCACATCCGAGGTCATACCCCGGATATGGTCTTATACGAAATCTTAATAACCTTATTGTTTTGACATTTGTACCTTATTCATCTCTAAGATTCATTCGGGATTTCTCATTCATCGGAACTTCGTCATAATCATCATTGATAAATTTCATGGAAAAAAATGTACAATTCATGCAATATCGAAATATAAAATACATAACATAAGGTAGTATCATTTACACACGAACTTACCTCGACACCAAGGTTATCAAAAAGGGACCCAACCATCGATTCCTCGTTTTTCCCCACGTTCTATGTCTGAACCTCAGTTTCCTCGATCTATAATGTCACATTTAGTCTAATTATTAGTCCCATTATTAATTGTGGTCCAAATATCATATTTTAGCAAAATTATGTTTTTGCCCCTAAACTTTATCATAATTACACTTTTACCCCTAGGCTCGTAAAATGAAATGCACTCAATTTCTTTGTTACCCAAGCCTAGCCGAACCATTTTCATTACTATAGCATCTCAAAATTTTCATTAAAACACACTCTTACTAAACATTTTATAACTTTCTTAAAACGGTCCTTTTGGACGTTTTCAACGAAATTTACTTAACAAAAGATGTTTATCTAACACCCAACATTCATTTTCTACCATTAGACATCAAAACACATGCATGTCATTCATGAGTAATTTTTTAGACATGAGCCCTAGCTTAAAATAATGGTAGAAACAGGTAAATCGAGTTACAGGAACTTCAAAAATGTAAAGAACTTTGAAAACGGGGCTAGGATCACTTACTATTGAGCTTGGAAGTTTGAACAAAACCCTAGGATGTTTCGGCTGAAGCAAGAAGATGAAGGCCAATTTTGGCTATTTTGGGCTTTTAATTCATTTATTTACTAGATTACCCAAATGCCTCTAACTTAAAAATTGTTCATTTCACCTATCTCATGCCCATTTTCGTCCAACAAATGTCCAATGGTCCAATTACTATATAAAGACCTGTAATTTAAAGTCCATAGCAATTTGACACCTTTAACATCTAGAACTCACATTTTGCACTTTTCACGATTTAGTCTTTTTGACCAAATTAAATGCCACAACGTCAAAATTTTTAAACAAAAATTTCACGAATTCATCCGTGAAATCCTGGACCATAAAAAAACAATAGAAATAAATTTTCTTATGTCGGATTTGTGGTCCCGAAACCACTGCTCCGACTAGGCCCAAAAATTGGGATGTTACAACCTCCCCCTTTAGGGATTTTCGTCCCCGAAAATCTTACCAAAAAATGTTGCTTTCACTCTTATGAAGCACTTTCACCAATTCCTCAAAATCACAAGTCAATTGCAAGCTTGAATATCCCTTCCAAGTCACCTTTAAACTTTAGCACACTTTGTCAAAATGTATCATTACGATCTCAATTTCTTCACAGTAGTACATACACTCAATTTGTCTGTCAATCAAATCTGTACACACGGAAATGATTATACAGATCTTCCTTTGTCAATTGTTCAATCACCGCCCAGTTATCATCTTCCTTTTTTTCCAAATAAGATAATCTTGATAAGGAATCTATAGTGATTCTATCTCATAGCACACTAGTATCATTACTGACTGTATAAGTCCTGAATACCCTTTATTCTTGGCTTTCATCTGCTGACCAATCAATATCTAAATGCGAACTCAAAAATATCATGTAACCAACACTTCTACCAGATCATTTACTTAATATAACTTCACAACTCATTACTCTAGGATGGACAAATGAGCTACCACTGAGTCTCGTACCACAAGATTTCCTACATAGGCTCTGGATTCATTTGTATGCAAATTCTCTCATGAAATAACAGTAACAACAACAATAACAGAAGTCAAATCTGACTTGCAATTTCAACATCAGAGGTAATCTCATTCTGAACTCATTTAAATTTCCACTCACTAACACATTTCTGAACTTTTCAACTTTGCTATCATGCACAGATCATTCAAACTTTCACGTGTCCGATAACCTTATTAACCAGAACAACTTTGACTCATAGTTAATTTCATTCGAGCAAATCAATCCAATAGGTACATCTCTGTATCATACTTTCTAGAACAAAATTTCTTCCTTTAGACTATCCATCTATACATATTCTCATGAATGCATAGAATTTATTCCCTTAGCTGAAAACATATTTATACACACATAATTCAAATCACATTTCAACAAATCACCTCACTCTAATAGAAACAACTAACTTGATCTCAATTATTGAATAATGATATATATCAAAATACCCTTTTCTACATATTGAGAAAAATAGCTTAAATACACAATCTTTTTAAAATTCTCTTATCATGCTAATCAAAGGTCTTGCAACATATTAATTCAAGGAAACCAAGATATTCCGATTAGCTTACTGACCTTAGTCACACTCACCAGAAAAAAAAGAAAACCACTATGCAATTCAAGCTTGAACTTCTTTCGTACATACCTTCATCAATAACATTTCTTGTCATAAAAATCAAAGAAATCCAGGTAATAGAATTCCTACAATCTTATCATCGAATCCACAAATACTATCATAGTAAACATAGTCATAATAGACCAAGAAACATACTGTAGAAATGAGTCATGTCAGATAATCCGTACAATAAGAACGAAGAAACCCCAAGTACAATATCTCATCAGAAATCCGAGAACATAACTCATAAGAAAATAATAATAAAGATCTGGATAATCTCATAGAGAAAGTCAGAAGAAGAAAATACTCAACAATTTCCAGAATCCCATCATAATAGAAATAATACACTTTCCAAATAATTTACATAAGACAGAACAACATTAGATAGAAACAGAAGAATAGTTTCATATAAAATTTCAACATTAACTTCATTCCAAACATACTAGAATAGAGTCCCGAAGAGAGAGATATAATAATACTGATGATGACCCAATCAAACTAACAACACTTTTATTTAACATCAGAGTCAGCTAGCATGTTCATACAATAAAAGTTTCATCAGAAAGAGAAAGATCGCACACCTATCTTTGAGAACGAGGAATGCATAGAATATCCCGAGGAGGTCATCACAATCCATTTAACCATAACTGTCACACACAGACATCTTATCAAGTCAATTTTTTTTACTTCTTTGTCTAGTTTCATTATCGTGAACTCCGTATCGCAATACTTACTAACAAAAACCAATTCAGAATATATTTTTAGTAAACACATCTTTAAACATCATACTCACTTGAGTCGAATAACCGAGACCAAATTTTCTTATTTAACCATGTCATTACGAAATCTGGATAATCTTTAACACTTTCTAGTATCTCATCCAAAACTGTTCTCACTTCCCAAACTATTCTCATCTCTGAATGCATTACTACTTATCACTTCACTACCGAACTCTTTAGTTTCGCACTTATGATCTTAGTAACCATAATTCTTGTAAAAATTTCATCACAGAAGCAACACTGGTAAGGAGGTGAGGTCGTATTGCCTTTAACTTGACTCTTACAAACACATACATAGGACTCAACATTTATCATCAATAATATTGTTACAATCATATGGTGCACTCCAAGCAAGTTAACATGCTCGTTTATTCTACAAATGCTTTGTCATCCACAATTTTCATACAACGAATTCATTTACTCGAACTACAATTTAATGTTTAATTAAGTTCCATCACTTGGATTTAATTTTACTTACCAACATTTATCAATTTAGAGAACGTCTTACGGGTTTGAGTACGTCGTTCACTTGATGCCATAGTTCGATTACGGTCTTGCACAAAATCTCATGTACATAATAAGATGCCAATGTCAGGTCCCAGACATGGTCTTACATGGGTTCTAATCTATCGATGCCATAGGCCAGCTATGGTCTTACACGTACTCACAAGTAGTGCCATGGTCTAACCATGGTCTTATCCGTCAATTCGTCATCGAATGATTGTACTCATTTCCTGCGTCTTACTCAATTTGATCTTCCAATTCAATTTATATAGCATATATCGAGCTCGCATACCATAAGTTTCAAATAGGTACTTGTATCACTCACAACATGGTCATAACTTTTCTCATTTCGACATAAATCATAAATCTTTCATTGAACCATTTGGAATACTACCGGGCACTCAATAGCCCCGAACATGGGATAAGATGCCGATGCCATTTCCCAGCATGGTCTTGCACTGGCTAGCATATTAAAGTCGATGCCGTGTCCCAGACAGGTTTTACACTGACTTTCATATATCGAGGCTGATGCCATGTCCCAGACAGGTCTTACACTGGCTCTCATCTATCGATGTCGATGCCACATCCCAGATAGGTTTTACACTCACACACAACAAGCTGATGCCATGTCCCAGACAGGTCTTACACAAGCTTGTATATCCCAAGGCCGATGCATGTCCCAGACATGTCTTACACTAGCTCTCGTCTTAATGCCGATGCATATCCCAGACATGTCTTACACTGGCTCACTTACCACCCAATGTCATGGTATGAATATCCAAGTCTATTGCAAATGTTCAACCAAAAGTCTTTACTACATTAATTTCTCAACATGCATTCTCATATTCACAATCAAAATAATTTATGCAATATCAATTCAATCACACATTATAGAAAAATAGTTTCATTATTAACATAAAACTTACTCATCACTATCCAATATAATTCATATCTATATATCATGAATTTCTATTCGTACCTATCCCACTTTTGACACATTATAAGCATGTTTCAATCATCTCAATATCCTTTTCAAGCATTATTAAATATTTTCTTGGTTGGAAGTCATTCCTGTCTTAACAAAACAATTTCGTTAAAGCCGGGGGATATCACACTATCACGAGTAGTACTATGGCATGTATAGCTAGACTCCCGTACTCTAGGTTAGTCCGAGAACTGACTAAACCATAGCTTTGATACCACTAACCCCTTACCCATTTCTGAGGCTGGGAAAGGATATGAGGCATTACCAAACTTAAACATATATAATCACATAAAATCAACCATGAAATTTTGTCCAAATCAAAAATATTCATACATATGTATAATTCCCTTAAACGGGCTTACGAAGCCCTATTCACGCATCAAAGATGATTCGGGACTAAACAGGAAACTTTAAAAACTTCTGGGAAAACTTAAAAATTTTCATCATGAAACAAGGTCACATGACATGCGAGTAGGCCGTGTGGTCACACAGGCCTGTGTGGCTTGGGACATGCCCGTGTCCTCAGCCTGTGTAACTCTTTGTTTATGATCTCATCACCAAATTAAGGGCACACGGCCAAAGCACACGCCCATGTCCCAAGGCCATGTCCCTCACACAGTCGAGACACACGACCGTGTCTCAGCCCGTGTGACCAATTCGAAGTTCAAGCACAAGATGCAAGGGACACACGGTAGGACTACACGCCCATAGGGACAGGCCGTGTGTCACACACGGCTTAGACACATACCCGTGTGTCTACCCGTGTGGACAAATATAAGGCTATTTTCCAAGCCATTTACCACCCATAGTTGTACAAATACACTTATACATCTCTATAGCAATTAACATACTTAATTGAGCAATTATATATCCACAATCAAGGCTCAAACATGGCATCCTCACAACAACACATGCATGCACATGACATTTCTCTTATTCAAGTCCAAACTTACCAAAACACATATAATATATATAATTGGTTTACCTCCAATTTATCCATTTATATTATGGCTATCAGCATGCCGACAAATATAATTTAAATCTTCACACATTTATGCCTTATAAAAAAAATCCACATCTTCAAAGCATTGGCACATACATGTATACAAAATTTTATTTACGACCATTTAAGCCATATAAGCAAATTTGCATGGCTACCCACAACATCAATCTATTAACTATTGCAAGCCAATACATTTGGCTAACTTATAAAGACATATTCACAAAGTGACTTAGTCCCTATACATGCCATAAACTTAAGAGCATTGCATCCGTTTTTATCCAACGTGATAACTTGATAGTGTGATGACATCTTCGGCAATATCCAACTCGAGCTAGCAAAAATTAACCTATAAAGATGGGAAAGGGAGGAGAGTAAGCTATAAAGCTTAGTAAGTTCATATGCAAATAATAAGAAATTTTATTAATATGCTTTTACCAAATTCTTACAACATGCTCTCAAGGTATCACAATTATAATTGCATATTAATCCACTATTTGATCAAATTTCAGTCAAGCTGTCTACTCGAGTCATAGACACTAAATTATTTATATCTAGAGCTATGGAGCTCCAATTTAAGATCCGTTAATTTTCCCTGAAACTCGGCTCAATAAAATTTAATCCCATATTTTATTCAACCTCTAAGTCACTTCCTATTATTTTTGGTGAATTTTCAAAGCTGGACTGCTACTGCTGTCCAAAACTATTTTAGTATAAAATAATGATAACCAAGTCAATAACACTTTTACCAATTATTCCAACCATCATGGTATAAATACATATCTTACTCATTCGTATCCTTACCAGTAATGCATCATAAACTGAATTCACTTCACATAAGTTATATGTACGTACCTGTACCACTCGTATTATGGTCGCATACCTTCTTGTTTTGAACATACCTATTGGATCATTCAGAATACCAAGGGTTACTTGGAAATCTCATACATATAGTATCTTTTCAATGTCATATCCCCGATATGGTTTTACATGATATATCATATCGACGCCATGTCTCCGACATGGTCTTATACAAAATCACATACCGAGTTAATATCCTGGATATGGTTTTATACGGAATCTTAATAACCTTATTGTTTTGACATTTGTTCCCTATTCATCTTTAAGATTCATTCGGGATTTCTCATTCATCAGAACTTCATCATAATCATCATTGATAAATTTCATGAAAAAATATACAATTCATGCCATATTGAAATATAAAATACATAACATAAGGTAATATCATTTACGCATGAACATACCTCGACATCAAGGTTTCTAAAAAGGGACCTAACCATCGATTCCTCGTTTTTCCCCCCGTTCTAGGTCCGAACATCAATTTCCTTAATCTATAATGTCACATTTAGTCTAATTATTAGTCACATTATTCAATGTTTTCCAAATATCATATTTTAGCAAAATTATGTTTTTGCCCCTAAACTTTATCATAATTACACTTTTTCCCCTAGGCTCGTAAAATAAAATACACTCAATTTGTTTGTTACCCAAGCCTAGCCAAACTATTTTCATAACTATAGCACCTCAAAATTTTCATTAAAACACACTCTTACTACACATTTTATAACTTTCTCAAAACGGTCCTTTTGGACGTTTTCACCGAAAATTACATAACAATGATGTTAATCTAACACCCAACATTCATTTTCTACCATTAGACATCAAAACACATGCATGTCATTCATAGGTAAATTTTTAAGCATGAGCCCTAGCTTAAAATAATGGTAGAAATAGGTAAATCGAGTTACGGGAACTTCAAAAATGTAAAGAACTTTGAAAACGGAGCTAGGGATCACTTATTTTTGAGCTTGGAAGTTTGAAAAAAACCCTAGCCATGGCTTCCATGGGGGGTTTCGGCTGGAACAAGAAGATGGAGGCCAATTTTGGCTATTTTGGGCTTTTAATTCATTTATTTACTAGATTACGCAAACGCCCCTAACTTAAAAATTGTTCATTTCACCTATCTCATGCCTATTTTTGTTCAAAAAATGTCTAATGGTCTAATTACTATATGAAAACCTCTAATTTAAATTCCATAGCAATTTGACACCTTTAACATCTAGAACTCACATTTTGCACTTTTTACGATTTAGTCCTTTTGACCAAATTAAGTGCCCAAACGTCAAAATTTTTAAACGAAAATTTCACGAATTCATTCCGTGAAATCTTGGACCATAAAAATACAATAAAAATAAATTTTCTTATGTTGGATTTGTGGTCCCGAAAACACTGTTCCGACTAGGCCCAAAAATCAGGATGTTACAATGTCTATACCATAAAACTTTAACAAGTGCAATACTCGTATTCCTCAATTATTTTACTTCCTGAGCCAAAATCTTAACCGACTCTTCTCCATAAGCCATGTCCAAGCTAATCTTAACCTCTGTCGTCGAGATCACATGTGAGGGGTCCGAACGGTAGCGACGTAACATAGACACATGGAATACATTGTGTATTTTTTCTAACTCTGATGGCAATGCTAATCGGTATGCTACCGGTCCAATTCTCTCAGTCACCTTATAAGGTCCAATAAACCGTAGGCTTAATTTGTCTTTCCTTTCGAATCGGAAAACCTTTTCCACGGGAATACTTTTAAAAACACTTTATCCCCAACTTGACATTCGATCTCTTTTCGTTTCAAATCCGTGTAGGATTTCTGTCTATCTGAAGCGGCCTTCAAACAGTCGCGAATCACCTTAACTTTCTCTTCGGTCTCATTAACTAAGTCAACCCCATGTATCTGATTCTCTCTCAGCTCGGTCCAATACAAGGGTGTTCGACACTTATGCCCATACAAAGCCTCATAAGGTGTCATTTTTAGACTTGATTGATAACTGTTGTTGTAGGCGAATTCGACCAGCGGTAAATACCTTTCCCAACTGCCTTGAAACTCAAGAACACAACACCGTAACATGTCTTCTAAGATCTGAATCACCCTTTCTAACTGACCGCCGGTTTGGGGGTGAAAAGTCGTGCTAAAATTTAGTTTTGTTCCAAATGCCTCTTGTAACTTCCTCCAAAACCGCGAGGTAAACCTCGAATCTCTATCCGAAATAATCGACAAAGGTACTCTATGAAGTCTCACGATCTTAGAAACATTCAAGTTGGCTAGCTTATCGAGTGAGAAGTTTGTACGTATCGGGATAAAGTGAGCTAACTTCGTCAGTCGATCAACCATAACTCACACAGCATCTTTCTTCCTCGGGGTTACCGGTAAACTCGTCAAAAAGTCTATAGTAATCCGATCCCACTTCCACTTGGGACCCATGATAGGCTGAAGTAAACCCGAACGTCCTTGTTGTTCGGCTTTCACTTGTTGACAAATTAGACACTCAGATATGAACTCTGAAATGTCTCTTTTCATTCTCGACCACCAGTACATTTTCTTCAAGTCATTGTACATTTTCACACTACCCGGGTTGATAGAAAAACAACCACTATGTGCCTCTTGTAAAATCTTCTGAATGAGCTCATTATCCTTGGGTACACAAATTCTGTCTCGGTACATCATACAACCATCGGTACCAATACTAAACTCTGATTCATTTCCTGTCTCACACTGAGCCATTTTAGCTCGCAAGTCCCTATCACCTTTCTGAGCCTCACAAATCTCTTGAAGAAACGTAGGTCTAGCTCTCATCTCAGCCAGAATCGAACCATCATCAGTCACAGACAACTGAGTGTTCATGTCCTTCAAGGCAAATAATGACTTTCTACTCAAAGCGTCGGCGACTACATTTTCCTTACCCGGGTGGTAGTCTGTTATTAACTAGTAGTCTTTTATCAGCTCTAACCATCATCATTTCTGTAAATTCAACTCCTTTTGAGTCATCAAATACCTTAAGCTTTTATTGTTGGTGAACACCCGACATTTCTTGCCATAAAAATGGTGCCTCAAAATTTTTAGCGCGAACACAATGGCGGCCAACTCTAAATTGTGCGTCGGGTAGTTCTTCTCGTGTGGCTTTAGCTATCTCGACGCATAGGTTATTCCCTTACCTTCTTGCATGAGCACACACCCTAACCCATTTAAGGATGCATCACTATACACCATAAACTCTTTTCTCGGTTCCGCTTGCACTAAAATTGGGGCTTCGGTCAACAAAGCATTTAGTTTCTTGAAACTCTGTTGGCACTTATCATTCCATTCGAACTTGACCTCTTTTTGTAGCAGTCTAGTCATTGGGTAGCTATCATCAAGAATCCTTTAACAAATAATCTGTAGTACCCAACTAAGCCCAGAAAGCTTCTGATCTCTGACACATTCTTCAGCGGTTTCCATTCAACAATAGCCGAGATCTTACTCGAGTTAGCTCTGATCCCATCTTCTGACACGATGTGTCCTAGGAATCTAACCTCGTGCAGTCGAAATTTGCTCTTAGTGAACTTGGCGTATAACTGCTTATCTCTCAAGGTTTGTAAAACCGTTCTCAGATGCTCCGCGTGTTCACTCTCATCACGTAAATAAATCAATATGTCATTAATAAAGACTACTACGAACTTATCCAAATACGGCTGAAAAATACGGTTCATTAAATCCATAAACACCACAATGGGGATTCGTTAAACCAAAAGGCATAACAAGAAACTCATAGTGCTCATACCTCGTCCTAAATGCGGTTTTTGGTACATCTTGCTCCTTAACCCTTAGCTGATAGTAGCCAGACCTTAAGTAGATCTTAGAAAACACGGTGGCTCCCTTCAACTGATCGAAAAAATCATCGATCCTTGGTAAGGGATACTTGTTCTTCACAGTCACTTTGTTGAGCTGTCGGTAATCTATGCACAATCTCATCAATCCATCCTTTTTCTTCACAAATAGCACTGGGGCACCCTACAGAGAAAAACTCGGTCTCGCAAATCCCTTGTTAGTGAACTCTTTTAGTTTAACCTTTAACTCCTTTAACTCCATAAGAGCTATCCTATACAAAGCAATCGAGATGGGTGTCGTACCAAGGACTAAGTCAATTCCAAATTCAACTTCCCTCAATGGAGGCAGTCTGGGTAATTCCTCTAGAAACACATCTGTAAACTCACATACCACTAGCACTGATTAGATCTTCAATTCAGACGTTTGAGTGTTCAATACAAAAGCAAGATAAGCTTCACACCCTTTTCTCAAATATCTCTCTACAGTCATAGACGATATCACTACAGGTGAGTTATCTGATTCATCTGGTTCAACCTAAAGAACATTCTCGTCTTCACATTTCAACTCAATAACTTTTCTTCCACAATCCACTATGACACCATGAGAAGTCAACCAATCCATACTGAGGATTAAGTCGAATTCATCAAACAATAGCATCATGAGGTTAGCCGAAAAACAATGACCCCTAACCATCAAAAGACAGTTTCTACATATTTTGTCAACTAATACATGCTTGCCTAATAGGTTTTACACCTTTACTAAAAATTCTACAGACTCAATTGGCATATTCATACTGGGTACTAATTTCATGCAAACATAAGAATGGGTAGACCCCAGATCAATTAAAGCAACAACAGAAATATCGTGAAGAGAAACAGTACCCGTAATCACATCTGGTGAGATGCGTCTTCGCGAGCGCGAATGGCATAAGTTCTTGCAGGCGCTCAACCCTCAAACCTCACAGCTGAATCTTTAGGAACACCTCTACTGCTAGCCCCACTACCCAGGTTCTTCTGTGGTCTACCCCTCGAAGGAGCACTACTCACCCTTACCTCTTGGTTTTTCTCTTTCTCATCTAATTCAGGGCAGTTATGAATGAAGTGGTCTAGTGATCCACATTTGAAGCAACCTCTCTTATTCCCTCGGCACTCATCGAAATGACGCCTACCATATTGTGAACACTCTGGCCTATTTGGCCGAGCACTACCAACACTAGCGATAGAAGTGGTTTGAGCTTTAGACGTCGTGTGCTACTTGTTCTTGCTCTTGCTCGAGAACCCCACTGATGCGTTTGATTGGGTAGAAAACTCTCTCGATCTCTTAGATGTGGTCTCTTGTGATTTCTCCATCTCTTTTCCTTGAGTCTCGGGACTCAATGTCAGCTTTTCTCTTCTCTTCGACCAATTCTTCAGCCATACATGCTGTCTCCACAAGCACCACAAATTCCCTCAATTTTAAGATGCCAACTAATAGACGGATATCTTCGTTTAGACTATCTTCAAACCTCTTAGGGAAAAGGAAAGGTTAACATCCTTCCAAGGGAAATATAAACTTCAATATACCTTGGATTTCCCTGCGGGGACTGTCAAGGACCAGGAAGTTCTCGTGTGCCTTGATCTTCGGAAAGCCTTGAGATTCCATATCCTGGATTCCCCTTCCTTTGCACATGATGGCTTCTATAGATACGCACTCTCGTGCATATTTGCTGAGTCTCACAAACTCATGCTCGTACTTCGTCACCGTCCTACGGTCTTGCTTCAACTCTAAAAATTCTTTCCTTTTCTAGTCTACAAACCTCTGGCTTATGTACTTCTTTTGGAACTCTTCCAGGAAGAATTCCCAAGTTATCTTCTCTTTTGGTACAACGGACACGAGAGTATTCCACCATTGGTAGGCCGAATCTTATAGGAGTGACACTGCGCACTTCACACACTCCTCTAGCGTGCATGATAGCTCATCAAATACCCTAATGGTATTTTTCAACCAGAACTCTGCTCTTTCTGGGTCATCATCAATATTAGCCTGAAATTCCTCGGCCTCTTGCTTTCGTATTTTATCTACCAGGGGTTTCTCCATCCTAACCATATCCACTCCTTGCGGAGCTATAGGGGCATACTTAGGAATTGGATGAGGTGGGGGAGGGGGAGTGTTTGGATTTGCACGAATAAACTCCGTGTACCAAGCGTCCATCATATGGAGGTAAACCTCTCTAGCCCCTCCGCCCTGACTCAGTGTTACGTGCCCACTATCTACTGGTGTGGTCCCTTCAGCGGGAGCTAGCGCATTACTCTGCACATCATCTGCCATAGCTACGTTAGGATCTATTTATTACATAAATGAAAACACAATTTACCTCTTCAGGAGTCATCACACTATCAATATCTAGTTATGGTATGTATAGCTAAACTCGTACTCACACTATGTTAGTCCTAGAATCAATCAAACCATAGCTCTGATACCATTAAATGTTACACTTTATACCCATGCCCTACGTTGGGACGAAATACGAGGCGTTACTAAAAGTAAACACATGCATTCATACGTTTTCGAGTCACCAAGACTTGATCAAATTTAAAACTTTTTTGAACTTTGTTTAAACACCTTAATATGGGCTTAGATGCCTCAAACATTCATTGGAGGCCATTCGGAACCAACTCTAGTCTTTAAACTGACTTAATAAAAATGACCCTTGAAACAGGGCACACACCCATGTGGAAGGGCAACACGCTGGTGTGACCATTATGACATGGTCGTGTTGATGGCCCGTGTAGTTCACACAGCCTAATCACAAGGGGATACACCTATGCCCGAGCCCGTGCGAATTAAATTCTAAATTCAAACCTACAGGGGTTTTCACATGGCCTGACACATGCCCGTGTTCATTGCCTGTGTCCCTCACACGGCCATGACACGCTCGTGTCTTAGCCCGTGTCTAAAAACCTTGACATTCTATTTTTGATGTCAGCATCCAATTTAGAGCACACGGCCAAGATACACTCTCGTGGCCAGAGGTCGTGTCCTCTACACAATAGAGATACGGCGTGTGTTTACTACCATGCATTCTAACTTGTAAATTTTACGTGTAGGTGACACACGGCTGAATAACACACCCATGGGGCTGACCGTGTGTCACACATGGCCTAGACACACGCCTGTCTGTCTACTCGTATGGAAAATATAAGGCTATCTGCCAAGCCTTTGTTACCCTGGAACATAATCTAACATTAACCAACATATCAAATTTTAACTTAATATGATTTCTCAACCAAACAACCATAGTTAAGACCTATATACATTACATATATTCAACCATGCCAATAATTTCACATTCATGAAGGACTAGCTTGCATTCACATAATAACTTTCAATATTAGCCATTTTCCATGGCCTTATACAAAATGAAACAAATATTAGATTAAGCCAATACATTTGGCCAATTAACAATGACACAAAACTCAAAAGTCAAGGTCCTATACATGCCATAATCAAAATAAACTATCTAACTATACCAAGTGCTTCAGATGATAGTATGACTGGCTTCTCCGACGTAGCGATAACCTCGAACTACTATGGTGACACTATAAGAAAATGGAAAGGAAAATAGGGTAAGCATAGAGCTTAGTAAGTTGCATGAAAATAAACAACAACTGCTTATCATAAAGCTATATGATCATAACCTTTCATAGTTTATTCATGAATACCATAAATAAATATAAGTACAACTTACTCATCACCATCCAATACAATTCATATTGCATACATTGAGCCTATATCTCATGCATTTCCATTAGGTACTTATACCATTCATCACATGATCATAACTTTTCTTATTTCAATATTTGTTGAACCATTTGGAATACTACCGGATACTCAGTAGCCCTAACATGGGTTAAGATACCGACGTCATGTCCCAGACATGGTCTTACACTAGCTTTTATATAGCGAGGCCTATGTCATGTCCCAGACAAGTATTACACTAGCTCTCATCTATCGGTGTCGATGCCACGTCCTAGACAGGTCTTACACTAACACACCACAAGCTGACGCCATGTCCCAAATAGGTCTCACACTAGCTTGTACATCGCGAAGCCGATGTATGTCCCAGACATGTCTTACACTGGCTCTCGTCTCAATGCCGATGCATGTCCCAGACATGTCTTACACTAGCTTAAATATCTCGAGGTCGATACATGTCCCAGGCATGTCTTACACTGGTTCTCATGCTGTGGCTGATATATGTTCCAGACATGTCTTATACTAGCACACATGTCACCCATTATTACGGTACAAATATCCAAGTCTATTCCAAATGTTTAACGAAAGTTTTTACTACATAAATTTCTCAACGTATATTCTCATATTCAAAATCAAGACAATTTATGTCATATCAACTCAATTACACATCATAAAGATATAGTTGCATTATTAACATAAAACTTACCTCGGTACTCAAAATATGGCGACTATTTCAACTTAGTCTGCTAGCTTTGCTTTTCCTCGGTCTAGGATCAGATTTTGTAATTATTGATATAAAATGATAAAATTTCATAAGTTTAAATCACTTTATCGATCTAGGTACTCAACAATTTATAATTGGGCAAAATAATCATTTTATCCCTAGACCCGAAAATCAATTTTTATTGAATTTCCTTATTATCCAGGCCTAACCGACCATTTATTACTCTTATGGCAACCTCAAATTCCCAATATTTCACAACATTACTATCTATTTTACAAACTTTACAAAATGGTCCTATTAGGGTTTTCATGAGAAGTCCTTTCACAAAAGTTGTTTATTTCTCAACCATGATTCATTTTTTTCCATAAAATTTTAGAAAACACCATTAACACTCTCATGGTAAAACCCTAGACTTTCATCCATTTTGCAAAATAGTCCCCTTATTAGAAAGCTCATGTTACAAAGGGTCCAAAAATACAAAAATCATTAAGAATAACCTTCTAAATGACTTACTTGCAAGAGATACTAATGGCTGGTACTTAGAGCTCTTTAAATCCCCTTTTTTTATGCTGAAAATCGGTGAAGAAGAAGATGATAAAGTGATATCATCTTTTCTTTATTTTATTTCTATTTTGTCAAATAAGCCACCAAAACCTACCTAATATTTGACTATTTGACTTTCATTGTCTCATGGCTGGCCATCACTTATTTAATGGCCTAATTTCACTTTAAAGATCCCCAATTTAGATTCTCTAGAAATTTGACACCCTTGGCTATTAAAATAAGAGTTTTGCACTTTATGCAATTTAGTCCTTTTTCACAATTAAGCTCACAAACACTAAAATTACTTCACCAAATTTTTCATGCACTAATATAAACATGCTATAACTCTGAAATAATAATAAAATAATTTCTCTAGCTTCAGATTGGTGGTCTTAAAACCATCGTTCCGACTGAGCCCAAAATCCGGCTGTTGCACTCGTTTAGATTATCTATTGAAGTAAGTTGTCTTTTTCACAATGTAAACATTTGTACAATGTTTTTTATCATCAGTTTGAACTTAGACAATCAACAAGCTAATATTTTCTTGTCATAGTTTTGCTATGCATATAAAATATGAAATATAGAAATACAAAAGACATAATAATAAGAAGTGAAATTAACTTTATTTATTCATCGTTCAAATAAATAGAAAATAATTACATGTTTACTACAATATAGACATATTTCCCAACATGACAGAATAACAGTAACAGTTTATTAAGGATTTAGTGATAGTAAGCATGTGTCATTCTAATATCGTGCATATACAATATCGATTCAATAATTAAATCATACGTTCTAGCATGATCACAATATTAGGAACTCAATTGAGTGTATGAAATCTTAAAAAAAACAATTTGGGGATAATGCAGGGACTAAACTGAATAATTCATAAAATTCTAGGAAAAACTATAAAACAACGTCACACAACCGTGTGAGAGGCTAAGGCCATGTGAAAGGGGTACACAACTGTGTGAAAGGGGTACATGGCCGTGTGTCCAGGCCGTGTAACAAACTGGAGCCATGTGAAAATCGATAAATTACTTTACAAGAGAAACACGGCTGGGTGGTAGCCAATGTAACTGGCTGAGGTCGTGTGGTTCACGAAATCCCTACAATCTATATGTGTACATAGCCATGTGGTCCACATGCTCGTATGGGAGATCGTGTGGCCCTAATCTTACACACTAACTGATTCACTTAGGAAGGACATTTTTCACCACGGGTCTGATTGGCACTTCCCACGATCAACTTTCGTCTGTTTCAGCTAAATCTGGTCATTCAACAGCAAATATACACAATTAACGTTTGGTGTCAAGATTAACAAGATTTGCAAAAGGTTTGACAAGATTTTAAATAGATCGATTAATCGAACTTAAAGATTAACATTGGAGATTCGTATAGTGGGATTACTAAATCTAACCATAGGAACAAGGTGTACTTGTCCATTCTTGGAAAGAATAGGGATGCTATTGACGACAATTATGAAACTGGTAAAAAAACGATTGAACGGGGGAACAATTTTGATTCGGGTAAACAAAATAATTAACAACAATAGGATTAAAAAATATGATGTAAAGTAAGGAAAAGAAAAGAAAGAGAGAAGAAATAAAGAGAGGAAGGTAGAATTCTATTAGAAATTGAAAAGAAAAAACTAGGTGCCAAGTCTAATGAGGAAAAGATAGGTTAAGTACCTAGAGTCCTAGGGGCGGCAACAGCAATTATCTCAAAATTTGGTGGAATTTAAAAGAAATGCAATGGAGAAATTGGGACTCAAACCTAAAACTATTAAGATAAGGGATTAACTATTAACCATTAAGTCTTCAGGGCTAGTTTGGCAATACTTTTGAAAAGTAATTTTGAGAAGTGCTGTGGAAAAGTACTTTTGAGAAATGCTTTTGAAAAGTTTGGTTTAAAATTTGAGTGTTTAGCATTGCTGTTAAAAAGTATTTTTGAGAAATAAAATGTCCAGTTTAGACATATCATTATTAAGTAACAAATATGCATTTAAATAATATTTAAATTAGTTAATATTATTATATTTTAGTAAGAATATAAAAATTATATAACTTGTTGTTAATATTTTAATATATGAAATATAAATTTAAAAAATTTTAAGCAATAAATATTAATTAATTATAAAATTTAATTAGAATATATAAACTATATTTTAAATATTTAAATATAACCATTAAATATTTGTAATTAGTATTTTAAGAAATATTTTTTATTTTTAATTAATGATTTTAAGACATTTGTAATTAAGCACCAAGAAAAAAAAAGGAAAAGTACTATGTTATTGGAGGGTTGAAAAAGTAATTAAGCACTAAAAGTGCTTTTGGGATTGAAAAAGCTAAAAATTTCATCTAAAATCAGTTTGTTTAGCACAACTTTTCTTCCAAAAGTGCTTTTAGAGCCAAAAGTGTTTTTTTTAAGCACTGCAGAACATACCCTAAGCCTATTTCTTGTTTAATTATTTCAACTAACCCCATTTATTTCGGGGTGTTACATGTTCTGTAAACATAATGGAGAATTTCAAAATTTGTGAATAATTTCAAAAGGGGATTTTAATAGCTCAATTTTTTTTTCCAAAATCCACCTAAATAGGTGGTTTTTCAAAATTCCTATAAATTTATTTGATTAAAATACACATGATCCTACTACAAGATAAAATTTAATCCTCAAAATTCATTTTTTATTTAATTATAATATATATTTAAAATGTTTTATTAGAATTGTGCATATTCATGTCTTTTATTTAATTATAATATATATTTTTAAAATTGTGTGTATTATAAATGTTGAGGGCCAACGTTACCTATGAAACTATAGCTTAGATACCCATTTCCACCAAAAAAGAGTTTAGGTACCTCACTTAAACAAATGTTATTATAGTTTGAGAGCTTATTATCATTTAAGCCTCACGATGATGATATTTTTGTATCCATTTCACTTCTAGGTAGCATTTGGTGCTTTCCCATTTTATGATTTCAATGGAATGTGATTCCTTGAAATATGATTGTCTAGAAAGTTACTTTACAATGTTTAGTATACATTGGAAGGTATTAGTTTAAATCTCAAGGAAGTTATATTATCATGTTTAGTTTACTAAGTACTTTTCTAGAAATGTAATGATAATTTATAAATTTACCCTATAAATAAAAGATAATATTATTTAATTTTTATAATAAACTTTATTCTTAACAAATATTTGGATTAAATATTTAATAATAAAATTTAATTGATAATTTTAAATTATTTTCTAAATTTATAATTTTAATTGAAAGTAAAATTGTTTCAATTTTGTCTTGCATATATCTTTTAAATATAATAATGCATATATAAAATTAAATATATATATATATATATAAAACTTGTTTTGGAATAAATTAAAAAATATTTGAAATCATGTTTTGATTTAACCAAAGGCTAACCCATAGCAATATTTAAAAAGCTAATTCCATGTATTGTCTGAGCAAAGCTACAAGTAATTAAATCATATGAATGTAAAACCATAGGTGGTCTAACCTACAATTTCTACAGAGCTTAAATGAAAACTTTTTTGCCTATATTCTAAGAAAAATAATAACCCATGCAAAAAAAGTTATGATCAAATCAGTTTTAGAGCTAATCCTAAACCTTAACATTTTTTCTATTTCTCATAAACGTTCATAAATGCTATAATAAAATTGAATTTTATTTAATCTACCAAAAATAAAAGAGAGAAAAACAATAGAAAATAAATATAATATGCAAATGGTATACTATATAGATGATTGAATATGCATGTAAAAAATAAAATCAAGGAAAAAACTTTTAATACCTTAAACCAATATAAATTAGATTTCTTGTCTTATTTTTTTTTAACTTTCCAATCTATATGGGAAAGTAATTTTCCCACCTTTTATCATGGGAATCATATTATCATGTTTATAAGAAAATAACTACTAAGAGAAAGTTAGATTCCAAGAAAAATAAATAAAATTGATATATTAAATGTTCCAATTGATTAAATTATTAAAAATCATTAATTCTTATCGTACCAAACGCTATCCTAGTGTTTAAAAGAAAATATTCATTTGGAGAGGATTAATTTGTAACATATTAAATTACTCAGGTTTTGCCATCTCTATGCTCATTGCGTTTTGACATCATGGCTGTGATGTGTTTCACCTGGAACGCAAACTCAATAGGCAGTGCCTGGTTATTCCGGCGAGGCTTCCTTCTTGTTGCTGATTCAAAGCAGCCGATGATATGTACAGTTTAATTTTTGTAGGAGCACAAATTCAGATAAGCTAACTTTTTAACTTAAATAAGTATAGGATAGCTAAGGTGTTTTCTTTTTTTCTTTTGTTTTTCAAAAGTGATATTTGCACTTCCAAATTTGTCTCCATTTCTTATTAGACACCTTACACTTTTTGAGGTCACATGAGATGACATAATTGTTTAGATACTATTTTTATAGTTTAAAGGCTAATTTGCTAATAAAATCTAGAAAATTTAGAGAATAAAAACAGCGTAAGTAGTCTTCGGAAATTGGTTAATCTTGGGTCTGAATTTTACGTGTATAAGTTTTCATTGTATGTTGTTTTTGATATTGTAAGACTCAAATTTTGCCAACTACCCAATACCCAATACAACCCATTACAAACCCAAACCAAAACACTAAACTAAACCCAAAATTAGGCCCAAAATTAAAAAAAAAAAACCCTAAGCCTAATAGGCCCACAGCCTAAAGAACTCCAGCAGAAGTAAAAACCCTAATGCGTCGCTGCCTCCTTCGCGCTCGTCGCCCGAGGTCTGTCACCACCAACTCCTCTGCCATCCCTGCAAAAGAAGACTAAAATAGCAAATAAACAATGGCAAGAAAAAGCAAAACAATACAGAACAGTGATTGAATAGTAACAAGGCAAAGAAATAAGAAAAGAAAAAAAGAAAAAAACTATGACATATACAAAAGGCTATAAAAGCTGAATTTACCATGTAATTTAAAAAAAAAAGGAGCAATATTTGCAAGAGGATTTTCATTTCGTTTTTCTTTGATTTCTCTCGGGTTTATTTTTATTTTATTTTCTCTTATATATGAACACTCATATACAAAAAAAAAATCAATACAAACTCAGAAAACAATCAAAAAACAAAAGTTTCTAAAGAAGGTAGTGCTTTTATCTATTGTTCTTTCTTTTTTACCGTTATTTTTCCTTATTTTCATTAGCTAGAAGAAAAAAATACAAAAAGGGGAGGAAAAGAGAGCGAAAGTCTCACCTAGTGGTTCGTCCGTTGCCACCACGGTGGCTTTTTCGCCAAAATCGATGTTCTGATGAAGGGAGAGAGAGAGAGTTGAGGGGTTTCTTTGTTTTTTTTTTTTCTGAAAGTGTTGAAGATAAAAAAAAAAACTGAAATTTTAATTTAAATAGTGGTACCAAAACGGTACCGTTTTGGCTTTAAACCCCCAGACTCAAAACAGCATCGTTTTAGGGTGAAGCAGGCCGACCTGACCCGCTTAGCCAGGACACGCGTGTTTTGTAGCAGAAGGGCTAATTGCACTTTCAGCCCTTCCGCTTTTTAATCAATTTGCGATTAAGTTATCTTATTTTGTACCTATTAATTTATTTTAGTTTTCAATCTACTCCCGCATGAAGTGCAGCATTTTGGAGGGCGGGGATATTCCCCCATATGGTCCCTCCACGTTATCCGCGCTTTTCAATGTGATCCCTTATTTTATTCTTTTCCGAATTAAGCCCTCAAATCCCATTTTGATTTCAATTTAGTCCTTCCATATTAATATTATTATGTTACTAAAATTAATTAATCTAATATTCAGCATTTTATTTTATTTTATTTTATTTTATTTTATTTCTTCAAGTATTGTTATCTTCATAATATGCTTTTATTACTTGCATTATTATTGTTTATTCATTTATTTCTCTATACATACATTGTTATATGCTTCTACGTTTAGAGTATTATTACATATTACTATTATTATTTATTATTATTATTATTACTATTACTCTTATTATTTATTATTATCGTTGTTATTTCTATTATTGTTTTTTCTATTACTATTTATATTATTGTTGTCATTATTCATTATATTATTATTTTTTATCATTTTATTATTATTTTTCTGTTATTGTTATTATTAGTCTATATTATTATTCCTATTAATGTATCATCACTATTATCTTCCATTTTATTATTATCATTGTATTATCACTATTATTATCATCATATTAATTTTATAGTACATTGTACATTTCCTTTTCGTATTTTCTCACGTTATTATTATTATTATTATTATTATTATTATTATTATTATTATTATTATTATTATTATTATTATTATTATTATTATTATTATTATTAGTTAATATTCAATATTTATTTGTTTGTTTATTTATTTATTATTATTTTTATAGATTGGTTTTATTTTTATTTTTACCCTTATTATTATCATTTTATTATCTATTTGTTTATATCTTTTATACTTTCAAATTTTATATTATTTATTTTATTATTTTTACTATTATTATTGTTATTAATATTTTATGCTCATTTTTTACCTAATTTCATATTTGCTTATACAAATTTATTTATTTTTCATTCTTTCGTTTTCAAACACTTAAATTTAACTTCACGTATATGCATTTTACCTTTCTTATCACCATTTTATTTCATTTTATTACTATTATTACTTAATTAATATTAAATTTAATTGATCATTGTCATTGTTGCTTCATCATTATATATATAGTCATATCGCTTATTCGTGTTATCATTCTACTATTATTCCAATTATGTCATGAGCCGTGTTTAAATGTTCATTCTTTACACTATAATCTAAATAAAATAAATATGCATAGTTTTAAACATTACATGTGTATTTATTCGAAAGATTTTGAAAATTAAGGCAGTGTTCTATATTTGGAAATTCTAGAGATCGTGCCCTAACATACTGGGTTTCGATTTTTCTCGTTTGATCCAAATGACAGAATAACCTTTTAAAATTAAAACACGTGAGTTTTGAAAATAAAAAGGCCAACTTATTCTCGAGGGTCTGAAATGTTGTGTTCTAACGTACTGGATGTGGCATTTTATTACTTCAGGACAAGAAGGTCTTTAGAATCCATTTCGATTTACTCAAGCAAATTCTTCGTATAGATCAACATAAAAAACGGATCGTATTCTAAATTCTTTTTGAGTTTTTAAATTTCGACATTAAGACATTAATTAATCAATTAAGTACCAATTTAGGGCATTACGAGGGTGCTAATATACGATCCTTTCATTGCATTTCATCTATTTTGTGTTACGATCTTCATCATTTTATCCATATTTTCTTTATTTGTTTTGAGCTTTTTATATATCCCTACACATTGCATTGCATGACCACGTGGTCACACCCTTTTAAGTGGGAGTGAGAAACTATTCCTTCGTGAGGTTTTCACCTCCGCATAGGATAGTGGATCGCTTTCGGGATACATCCGTACCTATGTCTTCGTGAGATTTTCATCTCCGTGCAGCCATAGAGAAATGTATTCCCCTGAACTGAACTCGATCCATATGAGCCTATAATGGGTGAAGATCGAGGAATCTACTGATTCGGGTACCTTCACTTTAAAACCGAGCCACATATAATGAGCACTAAGAGCCAACCCTAGGTAGAACCACACCAAACCCTAGAGGTCACCCGATTAGGTGCTCTGTTTGTCATTTATGTTTTTGTACTGATGTGTTTCTTTAGGGATTGCATTGCATTTTCCTCTCAGGGATCTTTTTTATATTTCACCCGTCTTTGTTACGATCCTCATCATTGCAATTTATATTTTTTGTATCGGTTTGAGTTTAGGCATCTTTCTACATATTGCATTGCATGATCAGTCGATATCACCCTTTTAAGTGGGAGTGAGAAACTACTCCTTCGTGAGGTCTTCACCTCCGTGTAGGATAGTGGATAACTTTCGGGATACGTCTGTACCTATGTCTTCGTGAGATTTTCATCTCCGTGTAGCCATAGGGAAATGTATTCCTCTGAACTGAACTCAATCCATATGAGCCTATGATGGGTGAAGATCAAGGAATCTGCTGGTTCAGGTACCCTTTCCTTAGAATTGAACCACATATAGAGGGACCTAGGAGCCCACCTTAGGTAGAGCCACGCCAAACCCTAGAGGTCACCCAAATAGGTGTTCTATTTTATTTCTTCGGCACTGATGTATTTTATTTTGTTTTATCTACGATTACATTGCATTACATCATCATAGAAAGAATGTGTTGATTCATATTCGATTGCTAAATAGAAAAGCTTGTTATGAGATAATGGATTTCTTGATAAAGTGGAATATAATACGACCGTCTGAATAGGGTCCGAGTAAACAACAAGAGAAGGCTGATAGTCCATGAAGGGATACACGACTTTGCTTCATCGCCTGAGGATTCAAGCCAACAAAGATTCTTCGAGAGTCGTCGTGTTTTAAAGAAGCTGACGAGCATCGCGGGGATAAGTGAGCAATGAGTTGCAGCTAATATCAAGTAAAAAGGAGTTAATAGGGACATCTTTTGGAAAATTCGCAAGACTCAACCACAACATCCAGATATGAAGAGGAAGATAGGTGTCTTCGCCTGGAATATAAGGGCAAGACCGCATATGTAATCCGTTTTATGTAAAAAAAAATTGTTTTCTAGAAAAGTTGTTCTAATAGAATTGAATCCAGAATCAATGCCTCTCTTTCTTTTTACATTCATCCCATGCATTTGCATTGCATTTCATCATATGCATTAGATTTTCATAAAGGGACCCTAATTAGATAAATTTATTTCAGCTAACCTGGGAACCGACAAAAGTCTACTGAACTAAGAATCGTTACGGTACTCGTGCAAGAACAAAAGCCATGGACCGAAGGTTGGAAAGAATAGAACAAATGCAAATACAGATCCATGAGCAATTGAAAAAAATTCAACGAGAGATGCGGGAACAAATGCTAGAATTCCAAAAGAATATAATGGGCCAGTTAACTCAGTTACTAGCCGGAGAACTTCAAAAAAGGAGTGGCCCAGTGGTCAATAGTGGGGATGATAATGAATACATCATCTATTCCCCAAGTTCTACCCCAATAAGCGTCTGGACCCAACCAGACAAGCAAGGGGTACCCATCATTATCGGACCTTAATATCAGACTGATACCTCGGCACTGTTGAACTTCCCGATAGGTTCAGGTTTTAACCCGGAAGATGATCGAGCCAAACTTGTTATTCTTGCAAAAATAAAGGAAAGGGGAGAGTGGATTCTTTAAAGGCCCCAAAGAAGGAGGAAAAAGAAGTAAATAGTACAAGTAGGTATAACAAGGGCCATTCGGAGCCGATTACAGTAAGCCAGCCAAGGACGGTAACTACCAACCATCAGGTCTCCCCAAGGTAAGAACCCAATCCAAGACTGAACTCAGAAAAACCCCAGTTCGTATCCATCCCAATCATGTATAGGGAGTTGTACTAAATTTTGTTTGATGCACATGTTGTATCCCTTTTTTACGTGGAACCAATACAACCTCCATACCCTAAATGGTACGATGCAAGCAGCCAATGTGAGTACCATATGAAAATCACGGGGCATTCTATCGAGAACTGTACTGCTTTTAAAAAGTTAATCGAAAGACTTATCAAATTGGGTATCGTGAAATTCAATGATCCCTCTGGTGCAGAAAATCCGTTACCCAACCTTTCTGTTAAAAGGGCAAACAATATTAGTTCCATGATGGATAGGGGTATGAGATCTAAGGGTATATCGAGCTCAGGACTCTAATGCAAGACCTGATATTGGGGAATCTAAACATTAACGATGTATCAGAAGAGGAAACTCGGGAATAGAATTTTTCGAGCATCTGCCCTTATATACTTGGAAGTGTTTTAAACCATGAGACTGTAGAAGAGACCCCCGTACTTTTAGAGCTAATCTAGAGTAAAAACACGATTGTTGCTTTAAGCCTAGAAGCAACAAGAATCCTTTTATGAAATAGGCTTATATCCAAAATCTTTATTTCAATAAAATGCATGATTGTTATCATTTTGAGTAAATATTTTTTTATTATTTCCATTTCATACCATACAATTCTCAGATTCTTTTATTTTTTGACATTCTTTCGAATATTTTTCATTCATGATCATACCATACAAATAATCATCTTCAGAATCATTTTTTCTTTAGAATCTGCCTTCGTATCTACAACAGGTCTCTAAATATCAATGACGTGAGAGACGTTATCATTGACTTCGAGTCTCCTTTTAAGCGAAATATGAGCCTAAAGGGATCTCAGCACTTTGAAGATAACAGAGATGGTAACCTATCTCCTGATTTGTTAAGGATGGTAGAACAAGATGAAAAAACATATCCTACCTTACAAAGAGTCAATGAACAGTAGGCCTAAGAGAAGAGAAAAAGGCAAAGATCGAAGTCTGTATCACCACAAAGACGAAGCGAAACATCTATATCAAGATATACCTGGGCTACTAAGACCTGTGGATGCTGTTAAAAGAGGTCCCTAAGCGTGTCAAAAGGACACATGCTAATGGCCAGGCTAATCATGAGATTCGAATTCTACTGGTCCAACGTAGAAAGGAATTGCATCAGTTATGTAGTAAATGCCAAATTTATGGAGACAAGATTCATGTGCCCCTTCATTTCTTTGTAGATTTTCTCTATATGGGACATGGAGTTTATTGGGTCGATCTCATCGAAAGCTTCTAGCAGGCACCAATCATTTCGCCAAGAGGGTAAAAGTCACTTTATATGCCAATATTACAAAGTCGACAGTCATCAGAATTCCAAAAAAAGGGAGAGAGATCGTGTGCTAAAAAGAAATGCCAAAAAAAGATCATATCTAACTGCTCAATGTCAAAAGTTCACAGCTGTTCGAAGAATAGATGCCACATCACCTCAAAAATAAACAATACAGTGGAGGTAGCCAAAATGTATAAGAATAAAAACAACTAAACAAGGATCATATGGAAAATGATTGAGACTTGTAAAGATTGGCGTAAAGAAGTTACCATTTACCTTCTATACTTATCAAACGTCGGCCAGGACCTTTGTCGGGGCAACACATTTCTCAGAAGCGCTTTCGCCCGTTGAAGACGAGATTACTTTTCTCCGAGTCTTGTCAAAGCTGAAATTGGATAAAGCAGAATGGATCCAATGGATCCAATGAACTTAAGAAAAGAGGTTGAAAGTTACCCGTCATGGTCAAACGTACCAAAAACGAATGATGCAAGCTTACGATAAAGAGGTTCGTCCTAGAGAATTCCATGAGAGAAACTTCATATTGAAGAAGACCCTTCCTATACAAAAGGACTTCAGAGGAAAGTAGAGGCCAAACTGGGAAGGACATTATATAGTAAAGAAGGCCTATTCTGGAGGAGCGTTGATGGAAAAGATTTGTCCAATCCAGTGAATTTGGATTCCGTCAAGAAGTATTTCACCTAGAAAGTGAGAGGCTTAGGCGAAAACCCGCAAAGGGCGCTTTGAGACCTTCAAAAAAAAAGAAGAAAAGAAGAAAAAAAAATAAAAAGGAGAGGTTAAGGCGAAAACCCGCAAAGGGCGCCTTGAGACTAAAGGGGATTTGAGTTGAAAACCCAAAAAGGACGGCTCAAATTTGGATTAAAGTGGGGCATACAGTAGTCTTGCTATGCCTGAATTAACAATGAAGAAGTATGCTACGTCTTGGGGCATCGAAAAAGTACTCTGGATCCCCTAAACACAGATTGAGCTCAAAATGGTCTTCAAGAAGTCAGTACAGAGAAGCTTAAGCTATGATATCTGGGGCACCTAGCTTCTATTTTACCCATTTTGAATTTGTTATCTTTAATTACCTTATTCTTTTCA
Source organism: Gossypium arboreum (assembly GCF_025698485.1). Taxonomy (NCBI): domain Eukaryota; kingdom Viridiplantae; phylum Streptophyta; class Magnoliopsida; order Malvales; family Malvaceae; genus Gossypium; species Gossypium arboreum. The sequence continues at coordinate 27,471,146 of NC_069082.1, read as the reverse complement.
AGATATGTCCCAATAAATTTCCTTCTTATTGTATTGCTATCTTTGATTAACTTATTCATTTTGAGTTAATTTCCTTCTTATTGCATTTGCAATATTTGATTAATTTATTCATTTTGAGCTATGCTCCCAATCAATTTCCTTCTTGTCCATTGTTTTGATCTTTTTCAAGTATTTTGTATTGAAATAATGATTAATGGACCAATAATACTTTCACAAAAGAAGTTCTGCATATTACTCTGGAAGCTTCTAAATATGAACCAGAAACAGGGCCATCATTTAGAACTCACCAAGCCTAAGGGTCAGAAATATTTGAGATAGAGGAGTCTAAAATTGTGACTATCCCTCCAGGTTCTTTGCTAAAGATATCAGTTGCACGAAAAAACAAGGTATTATGTCGGTGACGTAACCTCGATGAATAATAGGCAATGTTAACCCAAGCGTTAAAAAGGGTTCATTCTTGAAAATTTGTCATTCTGTATATCCATCTGGTCATGTTACCCAGAGAGGGGTGTGACAGATCAATTGAAGAAGCTACAGGTTCTATACCATTGATTTGCAGTGGGATGGACTGAAGACGAAACAAATCATATACCCTCTAGTTGCAGTGGGTTGGATAAAAAAAAACTCCCTAAAGTTTCAGTGGGGCAAACCTGTTGAGCAAGATATTTTTTCTTCTTTGGGCTCTATCAAATACCAGCCGAACAAAAGGGTGGCGTAATACGTTAGTAACGATGTCCTGATGAACAACGAGCAATGATACCTTGAGTCTTTTAAAAAGGATAATTTTTATTTCTGCATTCATATATCATTCATAACACATCTAGTTAGGAGCATTTGATTCATTTCGATCATAGCATCCTAATTAGTTGACATAAGCATCACATCTAGTTAGGAGCATCTGATTCATTTCGTTCATAGCATCCTAATTATTCGGAATAAGCATAGATATATGAAACTGATTCTATAGATCATTTCCTTAGATGATGGTGTAACAACATTGGTGAATTCACAGATCTTATCTCCCTAAGTAGTAGTAGAGCAGATCAAAGATGGTGAATCTTGTCTCCCTAGTGGAACAGATTTAAGCCACCATCCTTTCTCCCTAAGTAGTAGTGGAGTAGGCTGAAGATTGTAGATCTTGTCTCCCTGAAGTTGCAGTGGAACAGATCGAAGACGGTGAATCTTGTCTTCCTAACCAGTAGTGGAGCAGATTTAAGCCACCATCCTATTTCCCTAAGCAGTAGTGGAGTAGGCTGAAAATTGTAGATCTTGTCTCCCTGAAGTTGCAGTGGAACATATCGAAGACGGTGAATCTTGTCTCCCTAACCAGTAGCGGAGTAGATTTAAGCCACCATCCTATCTTCCTAAGCAGTAGTGGAGTAAGCTAAAGATTGTAGATCTTGTCTCCCAGAAGTTGCAGTGGAACAGTTCGAATACGGCGAATCTTGTCTCTCTAACCAGTAGTGGAGCAGATTTAAGCCACCATCCCAACGCCCTAAGCTGTAGGGTAATAGGCTGAAAATTACAGATCTTATCTCCCTAAGCAGTAGTGGAATAGATCGAAGACGGTGAGCCTTAACCCCCTAAGCAGTAGGGTAACAGACTAAAAATTACAGATCTCATCTCCCTAAGCAGTAGTGGAGCAGATCGAAGACGGTGAGCCTTAACCCCCTAAGCAGCAGGGTAACAGGCTAAAAATTATAGATCTCATCTCCCTAAGCAGTAGTGGAGTAGATCGAAGACGATGAGCCTTAACCCCCTAAGCAGTAGGGTAACAGGCTGAAAATTACAGATCCCATCTCCTTAAGCAGTAGTGGAGCAGACCGAAGATGGTGAGCCTTAACCCCCTAAGCAAGTAGGGTAATAAGCTGAAGAATGTAGATCTTATCTCTCTAAGAAGTAGTGAAGCAGATCGAAGATAACAAATCTTATCTTTCTGAAGTTGCAGTAGAGGAGATCATAGCTAACCTTATCTCCCTAAAGTTGCAGTGGAGCAGGTTGAAGTTGCAAGTCTTATCTCCCTGAAGTTGTAGTGGAGCAGACTGAAGATAGTGAATTTTATCTCCCTGAAGTTACAGTAGGGCAGATTTAAGCCTCCATCCTATCTCCCTAAGCAGTAGTGGAGTAGGCTGAAGATTGTAGATCTTGTCTCCCTAAGCAGTAGTTGAGCAGATCGAAGATGGCAAATCTTATCTCTCTAAGCAGTAGTGGAGCAGATTTAACCCACCGTCCTATCTCCCTAAGCAATAGTGGAGTAGGTCAAAATCAACAATTCTTATCTCCTTGAAGTTCCAGCGGAGTAGATCGAAGCTACAAATCTCTTCTCCTTGAAATGTCATTGGAGCAGCTAGAAGCCACAATTCGTATCTCCTTGAAGTTCCAGCGGAGTAGATCGAAGCTACAAATCTCTTCTCCCTGAAATGGCATTAGAGTGGCTCGAAGCCACAACTCACATCTCCTTGAAGTTCCAGCGGAGTAGATCGAAGCTACAAATCTCTTCTCCCTGAAATTATAATGGAATAAATAAACAAATCTTATCTCTCTGAAGTTGCAGTAGGGCAGATCAAAACAAACCTTGTAATATCCTGATTTTGGGCCTAGTCGGAATAGTGGTTTCATGACCACAAAATCTGAGATAGAAATAATTATTTTATGATTATTTTGAGGTCTATGATATGATTGATTGTGTGAAAATTTCGTAAAGAAATTTTATGCATAAAGTGCTTAAATTGAAATTAGGGACTAAATCGAATAATTTGCAAAACTTGCATTCTAGAAGTTTCTAGTATGAAATTGTTTTGAAATATTAATTAGGAGGTCTTAAATAGAAATTTTACCAATTTCTAAGCCTATGGACAAAAATTGGACATGGATGGAATTTTGGAAAGTTTAGTAGTAAGGGCATTTTGGTCATTTAGGGTAAAATGAATTAAAATACAAAATTAAAAGCCAATTTTGCTCATCTTCAACCCCATGGCCGAATATATCAAGGAGAAACCATGGCTAGGGTTTTTCAAGCTTCCAAGCTCGATTGTAAGTCCGTTCTAGCCTCGTTTTTAATGATTTTTACGTTTTTGGAGTCCCGGTAGCTCGATTAAGCTTATGCTAACAATAATTCAACCTAGGGTTCATATTTGGAAAAATACCCATAGGTGAAATTTGTGTATTTTGGTGTTTTATGATAGAATATGAGGTTTTAAATTATGTTAGACAACTTGTGCTACTCGATTTTAAGCGAAAACTAGCAAAAGGGCTTAATCGGTAAAAATACCTAATAGTCATAAGTACATGTTAGAGTGAGAATTTGATGTTTCCATAGAAGGAAAAATGATCAGCATGTCATAAAAAATAAGAAAATAGGCTGAAGTTTAATTTACGAGCTTTGGGGCAAAAGTGTAAATATGCAAAAGTTTAGGGCAAATCGTAATTTTGCCAAAATATGATTTTGGGTCAATTTGAATAATGTGAGTCCTAATTAGACTATATTTTAAATGATAGAGCAAGGAAAACTGAAATTGGGCTAAAATGGAAAAATACCAAGTTGTGGACGAAATGGTAAAAGTAGCCATTTTCGCATACGAGGTAAGTTCATGTGTAAATAATGTAGCATAATTTTTATTTTTAAGTTATTGATGTTAATTATATGATATGCTGATTTTTTTTTATCGTGAAATATTATGCTTGTGGTTAATGTTGAGTAATATGCAAATTATGTTTACTACTTGATAAATATGAATTGCTACCGAGTATCGATTCCGATATTCCATGGAAGATGGCAATGTGAGATCGAGGAAAAAAGCTCGTTTGAACCTTAGGAATAGATTAGGATACAAGTGACATGTCACTAGGATGGTTGAGCATCCGAACTCGTTGAGTTGAGTCCGAGTTCACTTATGGATGCGAATGTCCGAACTCGTTGAGTTGAGTCCGAGTTCGTGAAATGTAACTAGGCATCCGAACTCATTGAGTTGAGTCCGAGTTCACTTATGGATGCGAATGCTGAGCTCGTTGAGTTGAGTCCGAGTTCACTTAGGGGCGGGTTACATGATTTCTTGATTACATATGAGGCACTTATGTGCAAATTATCCGTGTATCCGAGTTGTATTCCGATGTGTTCAACGGGTGAAATTTCTAGTGAAATGAAAGAACACTTAAGATGCAAGCGACGTTTTGGTAAGTATTGTGAAATGGACACTTTGGACAGGTATGTTCTTAACCCTCGGGTTGATAATAGATACAACAACGATAAGGTAGTAAGATGATGAATGATGTTTAGAAATATGAAATATGTTTTGGTGATACCAAGCTAAAGTTGTTTGGTATATTTGTATTGTTATGTTACTTGTTATTTACATATGAACTTACTAAGCATTTATGCTTACTCCCTCCTCTTTATTTACTGTAGTTTTGAACAAGCCAGCTCGGGAATCGGGACGGTCAAGGTTCAATCACACTATCCAAAGGACTTTCATCTGGGTAAATGGCTTGTAAAACTTAAGTATGGCATGTATAGCAATATATTTATTTTGTGTAAATAATTTTATGATATGGCCATGATTGGTTGAGAAAATGTTTGATATTGATAAGTCATGGTGATGGTTAAATTTAGATCATGTTTGATATCATGGAAGTTTAATAGGTTATCTAGTTCATAACAACTCATGAAAAGATGAAATTTGCCTTAAAACAGAATATTGCTGCAGCAATGACATGAATTTGAAAAATCACTAAAAATAGTATAAATAGAATTAAATGATGAGAAAGTTATGAAATTGAAGCTTAATGAATCTATTTTCATATGGATAAAAAAAAACAAGCATATAAATTATACTTTATGATATATTTGAAACCTTGTGAAACAGGGCCAGAGTGATTTCTGGATCCTCTATTCTAACTTTAAAAATTTATAATAAATTGTAAAAATATAATTAGAAGTCATTATTTATATGTACAGATTCCTTATTTAGTCTAGTTTTAATAGAAACAAACTTCATAGTCATTTAAATTCTGTATAGAGAGATATCTGGTTCGTAATACACAGATGTCAGAGTAGTTGAACCCTGAAACAGGGGAGACTTTAACTAATAAACTGTACTAATTGGCCCAACCAAAAATTCTAGAAAAAAATTATTAAATATATATATGAGTCTAGATTTAGGGAAAATTTACGAATCTTGATTTCAAGTTTTGTAACTCGAGATATAATTTTTCTTGTAACTGTGATGCTAGTAGCTAGAAAGCTGTGAATGTAGAAACAAAAGATTTGAAGTTCTTAATTTGATAAATTATGTTCGGTAACTCCTCAAGCTCGACTCCGGCGACGGTTTCGGGCGTGGGGGCGTTACAAACCTTATCTCTCTGAAGTTGTAGTGGCGCAAGTTGAAATTACAAGTCTTATCTCCCTGAAGTTGCAGTAGAGCAGACTGAAAATAACAAATCTTGTTTCCCTGAAGTTGCAGTGAAATAGATTGAACTTACAAGTTACGAGTCTTATCTTCCTAAAGTTGCAGAGGAGCAAATTAAAGATAGCGAATCTCATTTCCCTAAAGTTGCAGTGGAGTGGATCGAAGCAATAAGACACAGTGGATTGGAATGAGGCTACCTAAAGAAGAGGAGCACCAAAGAAGTCAAGACTTGGTGAGACCGGGCAAAATTAGTCTTTCAAAAGTCTTTGCTCTGTTCCCGTTACACGACAACGAGCAAAGAGGGGCAGCTGTAAGACCCAAATTTTGCCCACTACCCAATACCCAATACAACCCATTACAAACCCAAACCAAAACACTAAACTAAACCCAAAATTAGGCCCAAAATTAAAAAAAAAAACCCTAAGCCTAATAGGCCCACAGCCTAAACAACTCCAGCAGAAGTAAAAACCCTAATGTGTCGCTGCCTCCTTCGCTCTCGTCGCCCGAGGTCTGTCACCACCAACTCCTCTGCCATCCCTGCAAAAGAAGACCAAAATAGCAAGGAAACAATGGCAAGCAAAAGCAAAACAATACAGAATAGTGATTGAATAGTAACAAGGCAGAGAAATAAGAAAAGTAAAAAAGAAAAAAACTATGACATGTACAAAAGGCTATGAAAGCCAAATTTACCATGTAATTTAAAAAAAAGGAGCAATATTTGCAAGAGGATTTTCATTTCGTTTTTCTTTGATTTCTCTCGGGTTTATTTTATTTTATTTTCTCTTATATGCGAACACTCATATACAAAAAAAAAAATCAATACAAACTCAGAAAACAATCAAAAAACAAAAGTTTCTAAAGAAGGTAGTGCTTTTATCTATTGTTCTTTCTTTTTTACCGTTATTTTTCCTTATTTTCATTAGCTAGAAGAAAGAAAATACAGAAAGAGAAGGAAAAGAGAGCGAAAGTCTCACCTGGTGGTTCGTCCGTCGCCACCACGGTGGCTTTTTCGCCGGAATCAATGTTCTGATGAAGGGAGAGTGAGAGAGAGTTGAGGGGTTTCTTTATTTTTTTTTCTGAAAGTGTTGAAGATAAAAAAAAACTGAAATTTTAATTTAAATAGTGGTACCAAAACGGTACCGTTTTGGCTTTAAACCCCTAGACTCAAAACGGCATCGTTTTGGGGTGAAGCAGGCCGACCCGACCCGCTTAGCCAGGACACGCGTGTTTTGTAGCGGAAGGGCTAATTGCACTTTCAGCCCTTCCGCTTTTTAATCAATTTGTGATTAAGTTATCTTATTTTATACCTATTAATTTATTTTAGTTTTCAATTTAATCCCGCATGAAGTGCAGCATTTTGGAAGGCGGGGATATTCCCTCATATGGTCACTCCACGTTATCCGTGCCTTTCAATGTGATCCCTTATTTTATTCTTTTCCGAATTAAGCCCTCAAATCCCATTTTGATTTCAATTTAGTCCTTCCATATTAATATTATTATGTTACTAAAATTAATTAATCTAATATTCAGCATTTTATTTTATTTTATTTTATTTTTATTTCTTCACGTATTGTTATCTTCATAATATTCTTTTATTACTTACATTATTATTGTTTATTCATTTATTTCTCTATACATACATTGTTATATGCTTCTACGTTTAGAGTATTATTACATATTATTATTATTATTTATTATTATTATTACTATTACTCTTATTATTTATTATTATCGTTGCTATTTCTATTATTGTTTTCTATTACTATTTATATTATTGTTGTCATTATTCATTATATTATTATTATTTTTATCATTTTATTATTATTTTTCTGTTATTGTTATTATTAGTCTATATTATTATTCCTATTAATATCATCACTATTATTTTCCATTTTATTATTATCATTGTATTATCACTATTATTATTATCATATTAATTTTATAGTACATTGTATATTTCCTTTTCGTATTTACTCACGTCGTTATTATTACTATTATTATTATTATTATTATTATTATTATTATTATTATTATTATTATTATTATTATTATTATTATTATTATTATTATTATTAAGCTGATTTAGTTAATATTCAATATTTATTTGTTTGTTTATTTATTTATTATTATTTTTACATATTGGTTTTATTTTTATTTTTACCTAATTATTATCATTTTTATTATCTATTTGTTTATATCTTTTATACTTTCAAATTTTATATTATTTATTTTTATTATTTTTACTATTATTATTGTTATTAATATTTTATGTTCATTTTTACCTAATTTTATATTTTCTTATACTAATTTATTTATTTTTCATTCTTTCGTTTTCAAAAACTTAAATTTAACTTCATGTATATGCATTTTACCTTTTCTTATCACCATTTTATTTCATTTTATTACTATTATTACTTAATTAATATTAAATTTAATTGATCATTGTCATTGTTGCTTCATCATTATATATATAGTCATATCGCTTATTTGTGTTATCATTCTACTATTATTCCAATTATGTCACCAGCTGTGTTTAAATGTCCATTCTTACACTATAATCCAAATAAAATAAATATGCATAGTTTTAAACATTACATGTGTATTTATTCGAAAGATTTTGAAAATTAAGGCAATATTCTGTATTTGGAAATTCTAGAGATCGTGCCCTAACGTATTGGGTTTTGATTTTTCTCGTTTGATCCAAATGACCGAATAACCTTTTAAAATTAAAATGCGTGAGTTTTGAAAATCAAAAGGCCAACTTATTCTCAAGAGTCTGAAATGTTGTGTCCTAATGTACTGGATGTGTCATTTTATTACTTCGGGACAAGAAGGTCTTTAGAATCCATTTCGATTTACTCAAGCAAATTCTTCGTATAGATCAACATAAAAAAGGGATCGTATTCTAAATTCTTTTTGAGTTTTTAAATTTCGACATTAAGGCATTAATTAATCAATTAGGTACCAATTTTGGGCATTACGAGGGTGCTAATCCTTCCTCGTACGTAACCGACCCCCAAACCCGTTTTCTCAAATTTCGTAGACCAAAATCGTTGTTTTAGTAAATCAAAATGTTTTATTAAAATGGCCAAATTTTTAGGTGATCCGATCACACCTAAACAAAAAAAAGATTGGTGGCGACTCTCAATTTTTGTTTTCTTTTCAAAATATAAAGTTGATCCGTTTTTTCAAAAAATAGCTTCGACAGATATATTATCATACAACTCTTCTTTAAGTTCTTTTTTTCATACATGTGGAGAGGTTATTTCTTATTTGAACATAGGGTAAAAGCTTTTCTTTGTCATAATTTTCATTCTTTTTTTTTTACTAATTGGACTATTTATGACTAGGGGTGAGTGTTCAATCAAATTAAGTGAAAATGTTTCGAGTTGACTAAATATCCTATTTTGTCATTCTAACTCAATTTGAAAAAAAAAAATCAAATCGAGTTTAGTGAAATGAAATTTGAGTCGAATCGAATCAAATCGAGTAAAATTAAAAATTAAACATGTCAAATTAAAATCTTGTTCTAGTATAACTAATTTCATGTTAGAGCACATAAATTTAAAACTATATATATTTGAAAAAATTCAAAGAAAAATAATAAAAATAAGATATTTTAGTATAATAAATTGAAATCATTAATTAACTTATTTAGGTCTCAAAATTATTATTTTAGAAAATTTTAAAATTTTAAATTTCTTTATATATTCTTTAATTTTTAGAATTTTTAAAACATATAAATTTTAGAATTTTTATAAATATTTTGAACTTTTAAAATTATTTTATTTTATTTTATAGTAATTTTGTTGAGAGAGATCAATTTGATCATTTACAAAATTGACAGGGACTAAAAGAATATTAAACTAATCTATTATTCAATTATTCAAATTATTTTAATCGTAAATTTAACTAGACTCAAACTTGAAACTTGAATAACTAAATTTAATTAACTTAAAATTTAAATTTTATTTTAATTTTTTAAATCGAATCAATTTTATTTATTCTATTATTATTATGCCCTTTAGATGCTGTTGGTTTATAGGGTGAACGTCATGTAATGTATACTTAGCTTTACATTTTCATTTTGTTTTTGATTTAGGTTAAGTATATGCATGTCTCCCAAATCCCAATATGAACTGTGCTTTTAAATTTGTTGAGAAATGAACAAACTGGAATAAAAAAAAACAAAAAAAACATAAGAAAACAAAAAAGGACGCGTGCAGGGTTTTTTGTCTCTGCACCAATACCCTCAGCACTATCACTTCGTAGTCACTCAAAAGCTGAGCTGGTGATGGAACTTAGAGCTTTTCCATCGAAGGACCTTGGTGTCCAATGCTTCCTATCTTATTGAAGGGTGCAGACCTGCAGCGAAGCATAGTTTGTGGCTTTTGATGTTTGGCACGTGGTGGGGGTTAGGAAATTCTCAGTTTCACTAATTAATAATAGCTTTCATTTGTAGGTTATGCCTTTCTCCCATCCATCATTACCATGTCCCAAGGTTACCAACTTGAGAGTTGGGTCTAGGCTTTACTTCACTATTCCACAAAATTGATTTTCATACTCAATCTCTCGGGCAAATGAATATTTTATCTTAGAATTTCAAACTTTTTTTACGTTGGCCCTTGAATTTTTTTTAATTTATTTTAATTTTGGAGTTTGACAGTTTTTTAGTTTATAAATTTGAATTCATGTGACAGAATTTTTTAAAAATTTATTTTATAAAGTTCAAATTTTATATAAAAATTTAAAAATTTTCTAGTGAGGGATCAAATTTCGAAATTAAAACAAACCCAAAAAATCTTTCAGAATCAAATTGAAGAAATTATCAAATTTAAAGATTAGATATTGTTTTAAATTTTTCTTTCATTTAAAATCTTTTAATATTCCTTAAATTAAATTCAAAATTAAACAGCATGACAAAACTCTCAAACATTGTTTGATTGGTGTACGGACAACTTTTTACCCATTGATTCAACAGACAAGATAATCCTTAATTATTTAAAGCTTGAGTGGAGCCAAGTATCCAGGATTGACATGGGATTTGGATGGGACACTGCATAAAACTTGACATTTAAGACAAAAGAGTGAAGGAAGAGTGTAGTAATGGCTTTAAAGAATTAGTGAGAAATGAGGAGGGTTAGCTAGATTTAGAGAAGAGGAATTGTGATTGACGTGACCAATAATCTTTTGTATATTACCCATCAGAATAATAAGGTTGGATTCGAAATTGGAATCTTATTAGTACAGACACAAGGAATCAAATCCACTGTCCCACTCCATCCCCTCCCTTCTTTTCTCTATAAAACTATCACCTCATTCCCTGTATTTGTACTTCCCATTCATCCCCCCCCCCCCTCTTCCTTTGTCCTCTAATTAATTCGGATGCCATTATGATAAGTAGTTATAAATTCCTAGTTTTGTGAATGGAAATGAAAATGCAGGGTTAGAAGGAATGTTTGATCCCACAAATACAAAACATGCATGCATGGGCAGTTTAAGTTTAGGAATGGAGGATAGGATGTCCACATGTCAATAATATTGTACTTTACTTTCTGTACTTTCAACCCACAGAGTTAAATTAATAAATAATAATTTATTTATTAAGATTCTTATAAAAAGATGATAAAAATGGAATTAAAAAAAAAACAGTAGAAAGAGCTGAAGAGACAAAAGGAGAAGTCGAAAGTAGAGCTTGATTTGAGAATCCCAATTTTTTTCGTATAAAAAAAGGGTGCGTTGTATATTGTTGTTGTACTTTTGTTCTGGGTTTTCTTCTACTTTTTTTTTCATGATGTCTCTTATGAAACCATTTTCTACTCATGATTTTAAAATATACAGCATCTGTTTGTTTTACTAGAAATTAAGGCTCTGTTTGTTTGCCAGTAAAATATTTTTCGGAAAATAATTTCTGAAAAATAATTTACTTTTCTGGTGCTTGGATGAATATGTGTAAACTATTTTCTGTTGTTTGGTAGATTACTTAAAATATTTTCTAAAAAGCTATTTTTACATATATTAATAAATTTATATTTTAAATTATTTTTACATATATTACAATGATTTATTTATTTATAAATAAATCAAATTAAATATATAATAATACTCAATTATTAAGCTAAAATATTAACTTTCATAAATTGAAAACTGCTGAAATTCATCAACGACCGTCGTCGAATACTGACACTCCGGGGATGAGCACAAAGAAACAGTGCAGAGAAGTTTCACGATTTAGGCGAAGAAAAAAGGGAGAAGTTAACTATCTGAAGAACCTTTTTTCTAATTGAAAAAAAAAGGATTAATCTTTAAGTTACACCCTCAACTTATTTATACACCTACAATCTAGTCCTTAACTGCTTAACTAAGTAACGACTTTTAGTTGAATTCTAAACTAATCAGTAACAACCAACAACCCTTCAACACTCCCCCTCAAGTTGGAGGGTGGTAAAGATCTTTAACTCCCAACTTGGTCACCAAATATTCATGTTGTTGGACTCCAAGTGCCTTTGTCATCACATCTGCAAGTTGCTCATCTGTTCGTACATGTTGCGTTCGAACTAGCCCTTCTCGTATTTTTTCTCTAACAAAATGACAATCTATTTCAATGTGTTTAGTTCGCTCATGAAATACTGGATTCGCCGCAATCTGAAGTGCTGCTTGACTATCAGAAAATAGCAAGGCTGGAACAATTTGATCAAAGCATATATCTTTTAGTAAACCATGTAACCATACTATTTCCGCCACTGTTGACGCCATACTTCTATACTCAGCTTCAGCAGATGATCGCGAAACTGTGCTTTGCTTCTTTGACTTCCAAGACACAAGTGAATTTCCAAGTTTGATACAAAAACCAGTTATTGATCTTCTAGTCATAGGACATGCTGCCCAATCAGAATCGCAATAAGCAACGAGTTGCGCTTTGTTCTCAGCAGCCAAAAAAATCCCTTGCCCTAGACTTTTTTTAATGTACCGAACAATCCGAAGTGCTGCTTCATAGTGAGATTTCTTCGGGTTTTGCATAAACTGGCTCAAATGTTGAACTGCATATGAGATATCTGGCCGAGTATTTGTTAAGTACAACAATCGACCCATAAGCCTTTGATATATTGACACATCTTGCATTAACTCGTCATTGCAGCTTCTTAAATCCACAAGATCATCATATTCAACCGTGGTAAACCTCTTGTTCTGCTCAAGTGGTGTGCTGGCTAGCTTGGCTTCTCCGAATCCAGCATTCGAAATCAACTCTAATGCATACTTCCTCTGGCTTAAAACAATGCCTCTGTTTGATCGCGCTATCTCAATACCAAGAAAGAATTTCAGCTCTCCCAAATCTTTCATTTTGAAACTGCTATGAAGTACCCTTTTTAACTCATCAATCATCCCTATATCATTTCCAGTAATTAACAAATCATCTACATAAACAAGCATCACAACAATCTTATCACCTTGTTTTTTTGTGAACAAAGAATAATCATGCTTGCTCTGAACATAGCCACCATGCAAGAGTGCTTCAGTAAGCTTTAAATTCCACTGTCGTGAAGCTTGTTTCAGACCATAAAGAGACTTGAGTAAACGACACACCTTATGCTCCCCCTGTTTATGAAAACCCTCCGGAAGATCCATATAAACCTCTTCATACAAATCCCCTTGAAGAAACGCATTATACACATCCATTTGAAAAAGCGGCCAATCATTCATAGCAGCAATACTAATCATAGTACGAACAGTAACCTGTTTCGCGACTGGAGAAAAAGTTTCCTGAAAATCCAATCCTGCACGCTGTCGATAACCCTTACCAACAAGTCGGGCTTTAAACCGCTCAATAGAGCCATCAGACTGATATTTCACCTTATAGACCCATTTGCAACCAATGGGAACCTTGCCTTGAGGCAAAGAGACCACCTCCCACGTGCCATTTTCTTCCAAAGCCCGAATCTCCTGTTTCATAGCATCAACCCATCTCGAATCCAGAATAGCCTCTTGGTAAGTATGAGGTTCAATAACAGTAGAAAGATTAGCAGCAAAACAACGAGTATGATATGGCAAATGAGAAGAAGAATAAACCTGAGAAATGGAATACGGACTTGTCTCAAGGGAAGAAACAGAAGATTGGTTAGAACAAACATAATCCTGCATCCACTGTGGCCGTTTAGGTAAACGCGAAGTGCGACGTAAGGGCTGTGAAATGGAAGAAGAAATAACAGGGGAATTGGGGGAAGAACCAGAAGGAATAAGGAAAGAATCTGATAATGGAGCAATAGGAGGAGAGAGATGAGGAACAGAATCATCAAGGTCAAGAAACATGGTATTATCAGAAGTGGGAAAGAAAAAAGGTGACTCAACAGGAAATTTAAAAGGAAAAATATCCTCATGAAAAATGACATCCCGATTAACAAAAAAAGTTTTTGTGTGAAGGTTGAATAAAACGTAGCCTTTTTGAACAGCCGAGTACCCCATGAACACAGAAGGTATTGCTTTTGGAGAAAATTTATCACTATAATGAGGTGTAGTAGCATAGCAGAGACAACCAAAAACCTTTAGACAGGAAAGATCCGGTAATTTTTTGTAAAAGACCTCAAAAGGACTTTTCTAATTTAAAAGAGGAGTTGGTAATCGATTAATAATAAAACAAGCTGCTAAAATGCACTCGCCTCAAAATTTGCTAGGCATATTAGATTGAAATTTTAAGGAACGAGCCACCTCAAGTAAATGTCTATGCTTACGCTCAGCCACCCTGTTTTGTTGTGGATTGTGACTACAAGAACTTTGGTGTATAATTCCCATGGTGTGGAAAAACGCAGTACATGCAGTGTTGAAAAATTCATTGCCATTATCACTCCGTACAATCTTAACAGTAGCAGAAAATTGAGTTTGTATCATAAGAAAAAATTGTTTGAGTTGTACCAGAACATCACTTTTTAAACGCAACAAATACACCCAAGTCAAACGAGTAAAATCATCAACAATAGTCAAGAAATATCTATGTCCACTATGGGTTGAAACTCTATACGGACCCCACAAATCTAAATGAAGAAGTGAAAATGTTGTTTCAGCTCTAGTTTTACTCATAGGAAATGGCAGCCTATTTTGTTTTGCTAAAGGACATACATGACATTTTTGTATGGAAGTATTATTAGAAAAATTACATGGGTGCAAAGGCATTTTATTCAACCTTGAAATAGAAGCATGACTAAGTCGGGAATGCCAGAGTAAAGACGAATCAGTAGTTGTATAGAACGAATTTTTACCCAAGGTCAATGCAGACTTTGGCGACAAAGTTGAACCTGTAGCTTGAGAAAAAGCAGTATGGGAAGGATGAAAAATATACAGACCATCTTGTTCTCTACCAATCCCCTTCATCTTTCCACTTGAGAGATCCTGAAAGATACAAAAATGAGGATAAAATGAGACAAAACAATGCAGGTCTTTAGTAAGCTTAGAAATGGAGAGCAAATTATAGCGAAAATCTGGTATATACAACACATCGGCTAGTTTAAGATCAGGAGAAATGGTACAAGAACCAGTGTGTGTGATTAGCGAAGAGGAACCAGTAGGTAACCGAACACAAGACGAATATAATGCACACGAAACAGCAGATTCTAAACAACGAAAGTCAGACAACATATGGTTAGTAGCACCAGTGTCTAATATCCATTCACAAGGCAACACCATACCTGCCAAACTGGTCTCGGCCAAACTTGCAGCAGGCGCAACAGAGGACTCTTTATTCAACAAGCTTAATATTTGTTGATATTGAGCTTGTGGTGGGTGAGGCGAGTCTACAGTAGCCATTTTGTCCACCGTGTCAGCTGCAGTTACATGAGTCACCACTGAGTTACTAGAATTAACAGTCTTCCTTTTGGTGAACTTAAAATCAGAAGGATATCCGATTAGCCGAAAACAATTTTCCCTTTTGTGTCCCTTGACTTTACAATGGTCACAAATACCATTAAACCGTTTCTTCTGAGTAGCATTAGCCGAAAACACCGATGTTGGTTCAGAAGCAACTGGGCCTGAAGCATGAAGTCGCTGAGCTTCCTCTTGCATTAACATGGAATAAGCCTGACTAACAGTAGGCAATGGAAGCATCAACAAGATCTGACTACGAACAGCACTATAAGTTTCATTTAGCCCCATTAAAAATTGGAACAATCGTTGCTGAACAATATGTTCAGAGTTCTGCCTTGAATGTTCACAGCAACCACAAGAGGAAAAAGCCACAAGCGCATCATACTCATCCCACAACAACCGCATTTTAGTAAAATACAAAGATACTGACGTAGTCCCCTGACTATGCGAAGCAATTTCACGATGCAGAAAGAAAATTCGAGAACCATCTACTTTGTTGAAACGCTCATTAAGATCAGTCCAAACTGAGGCAGCACTAGAAGCAAATACTATTCCTGCCGAAAGTTCCTTGCTAACAGTGTTCAAAATCCAAGATAACACTAAAGCATTACATCTATCCCATTGCGAATGCAAATCGACTGTCACTGATGCTTTAGAACAAGAACCATCAACAAAGCCTAACTTATTCTTTGCTAACAGTGCGATTCGCATTGCACGACTCCAAACAGTAAAGTTCTCGGGTCCAAGAAGTTGATAAGAAACCAATTGTGTACCTGGAGTATCCGATGGATGCAAATATAACGGATGATTGAAATCAACACAAATTGCAGGAGTTCCCATCGCAACAAATCAATAACCAGCTACAAGCACACAAGCGACCCAAAAAAGACAAAAGCAGAACACTTTTGTAAACGGTACTCACGACGACCGGAGAAGAAGCGCCATCAGTAGCTCTGATACCATGCTGAAATTCATCAACGACCGTCGTCGAATACTGACACTCCGGGGATGAGCACAAAGAAATAGTGCAGAGAAGTTTCGTCGATTTAGGGCAGTGAAAAAAAGGGAGAAGTTAACTATCTGAAGAACCTTTTTTCTAATTGAAAAAAAAAGGATTAATCTTTAAGTTACACCCTCAACTTATTTATACACCTACAATCTAGTCCTTAACTGCTTAACTAAGTAACGACTTTTAGTTGAATTCTAAACTAATCAGTAACAACCAACAACCCTTCAACAAAAACAACCAAAGCAATAAAATCGAGCTAATATGTTAATTATACAACAGTAATGATCAATAGTATGTGTTAATTCATATATTTTCACATCGAGCTAATAAGTCAATTATACAAATACAATGATCAGCAGTATGGATTAATCCTTGTTTGTCTTTTATTGAGTGGAAATATTGAAGGCCTTTATCAACCCATCCAGCATTTGCACAAGCAAAAAGAACTCAACAATAACAAAGTGCCTATATCAATATCAACCAACACTAAAATATCCAATATCCAATATCAAACTAACAAAACAGTAGCTATACCAACACAAACTTTGTACTAATACCAACCAAATCAAATATCCAATATCAAATTAACAAAATACCAAAGCTCTTCGATTGCTTCTAATTTGCAACTGATTCTTGTGTGCTTACAGGATCTCCACCGCTTATGCTTCCTATTTGGTGATTTCAACTTCATCAAGAGCTTGCAGTTGATGTCCGACTGACTGTGTTGTATTTGATCTCAATCCGCATGAAAATTGTAAAATTATAGCGAGGTAAGTAATTATAAATTAGCGTAAATTGAAATATTGCTAAACTAAAGTGAAAATCTTTAACTTTTAAGTTGTTCTTCCATTAGAGAATGTTAAAGTGAAACTCACATATTAATAAACATCACAAACTATTATGTCTACTAGACCTAAGGTTTAGCTTGAGTCATGCAATCATGTACGCAAGTTCAAGTGCAATTTCCTATATCCCCGGACAAATGCCTCAAAAGTGTATAATATCTAAACTAAATTTCAATCATATCGACCTTATAGTGATGGCAGCAGCACTAGTCCTGACTCCTCTTCCAAATATTACAAAGTGGCATTCTTAAGTTTTAAATTAAGCGAATGAATTCAATCAGCTAAGGTAACAACATAAAATGGCTTCCATAAATATTAGGTAATCTAAGTCAAAGCTAGTAAATACCTTGACTTATATCAACAGATGGTCTCCGTTCTTTTTAGATTTCATCAAGAAAGCTGCTACAATAGCTGGTGATCTGTTAGAAAGAATATAATCATCCTCACTAGCAATTTGTCCCATTTAACTAAGTGTAAACACACCTGAGCATTTTTGCCTCAATGTTAGTCGATCCCCCTTCCCCAATTAAAAAAAAAAGGAGGTATTACACACATACAAAGCAGGTAATCTCCTATTTGCAAAAACACACCTGGGTGTAAGGCATATTATAGAGAAAGATTCAGGGGTGAGGTCCAACTAGGTTCTTCCACCGTAGTTTTTATACAAAATCCTATTTTCAGCATTCAAATTTGAATTTTCTTTCTTGTATAATATAAGATAAAAGAGAAAGAGGAAAACACTCCTTCAACATGCTCATGTTTGTTTTAGTGTGCATTGCTTGGATAACAAAAGAATAGAGCAATAAAATAAAAATCAACCTATTTTTTCCTGACATGCAGTGAACAAGGACTCGAGCCTTATCCCTCTCACATTGCTCTGCAGAAATGAACCACATGTTATAATATACCGACGAGAATATAAAACTATGCAACACGTCAACTCGAAGTGTCTGAGCTATTGTTCGTGTATCTGCAAGCAAAACTCTCTAACTTCCATTTTTAGCTAGGTTAATGAAAGGGCATCATGAGCAGAGCAAATCACACAAGATTATGAAGTTGGAAAAAGTGATTGAGATGTAAAGAAAATATTTCAGCAATGTTTCAAAATTGTGAACATGCAGAGCCCCTAGAAGCATATATATTTAATTCTGCTTAGATCAACCTCTTGAAATTTGCAAAGGAAAAAATGTTTGATACATTAAAGAGGGAATACCAAAGTCATGCACAAAAGAGATGATACCAAAATTAACCTTTACTGCAAACTGAAACTTGATAATACAACACAAATAATCTGCACCTAAAAATTGTACTGCATCATCAAATATCTATGGAAGAAATTGGAAGAGAGAAAGTAGAAAAGGAAGATAGAGTTTTGTTACCAAATATCTATGGACTCGATTGAATAAAAAATGAACAGTTAGGGGAATGGGTTGCTCTGTCTCTCTCTATGCTTTGTTTTTGTTAATGCCATAAAGGAAGAATGGTAAATGTTGTAGCAAGCAGCTAGCCTACGGGATGAAAGATAGAATGCCACTAGATCAATGATGAAAATAGCTATGGTTTAGTGATAGTGTCCATGGAGAGGTGAAAGAGTTGCTTTGGTTCAAGTCAAGAAAGAATCTGACTAAGAAAGAAAGGCTCTATGTTTCATAGAGATAGAGGCATACTATATAAGAGTAGAAAATCAAAGAAAAAAAAAACAAATCTAGAGTAATAGAAGTGCAAGCATAAACTGAATGATGCAAAACCTAAAAACAAATAGATTTTAAATAAAGCATAAAAGACGAAGAAGAAGAAGAAGAAGAAGAAGAAGAAGAAGAAGAAGAAGAAGAAGAAGAAGAAGAATAAGAAGAAGAAGAAGAAGAAGATTCTCCAACAGACTGATACAAAATCCAAAAAGATGCAAAATCCAAATAGATTCTTCAACAAAAGAAAAAAAAAGAAAAAGAAGATTTGAGTGAGAGATGTGACAAATTAAATGAAATACAGAGTAAAGCATAAAAAAGTTACCTTGAGCTTTGTTTCAGGAAGGGAACTGGTCCAATTGGATGAAGAAGGAGAAGGACGGAAGGAGGAGGAAAGATGGAAAATATCTTATAGAAATAAAATCGGTAAGACATTTTTCCCAAAATCCCGTCTCATTTTCCCGTGTTTCTGAAAATATTTTACCAATGTAAATGATTTTCAAGCAAACAAACATTGGAAAACCAGAAAAATATTTTCCAAAAAAATATTTTCCTGGTAAACAAACAGACCCTAAATGAAAAAATAAGTTCAACTTTTCATGTTTGTTTCTTAAAGTGACTTCTCTTTTTGAAACCAAAGGAATATAAATACAAGCTCTTCAAAAGAATTCCTTTTGAATTATAACTATAATATATATTTTACTAAATAGTAGTTATTAAATTAATTATTTTATTTTTAAAATATGATACGACTAACATTTTATCACGTGTTATATTATATTTTTACATATTATTCTTAAAAGTTATTTAATGAACTAAATGATCTAATAATAAAATTTAATAAAATTAAAATTAAAATTTTAAAACTTAAAATTCAAAATTTAAAATTCAAAATTTGAAATTTGAAATTTGAAATTCGAAAATATAAAATTAAAATTAATTAAATTAAATTAAATTATCATAATCATATCAATTTAGGATTCAACAGAAAAGGGGGTCAGCCTTTTGACCACCCTACCTTAGCCCCTGCCCCTGCCCCAGCCCCAGTTGGCATTTTTGCCAATTTCACTACACAACCGTTATTATATGCTTTTCCTTTGGTACCAATACTTCCATTTAATTTCATTCACGTTGTTTCACTGTTGAAAGGGAAAAGATGCAGATATTCACAAAAAAACAATCTTTGAAAATGATAGATTCTTTCATATCTATATGATCAATAATTGATTTCTTCATTCATATTATTCGGTACCAAATTACTTTTTAGGCCATGAGATTTCTGCAATTATTTTCAAGCCAAGTTAAGAGTAGATTACAGGAAAGAATGTTTATAATGAGATGCAATAGCAGTCACATTGCTGCTATGAGGATGTACAACAATTTGCAGGATCCAATTCAGCCATTATATATATATATATATATATATATATATATATATTTGAAGCCTACGTACAAGTTGTAATCACATTAACAGACTGCCTAAAGTGAAATATATTTAGACTTCCATGCACTGAACTACATATTTAGACTCCATGACATGCAAGGAGCCTGTGAAAAGTTAGCAGTAAAACATGAGCTTCTTAACATTCTCGCTAAGTTTTGGTAGAGGCGTTGTCTTTGGAGGAGTTACGCGAGAGATTATGTTTGAACTTCTCGTAAAAGCTACGGATTCTGACCGCTCAAGGTAAAGTCTGCCTCTGTATGCAGCCAAGTGAGCATAGTAAGCAGGAGGGACCAATGAAACTGGCTTGGTGCACCTTGCAAAAGTGTAGCATAGATTGTAAACCAGCTTCTGCAGTTCATCAGAAGTGAATCGGTTTTCGTCCCACAATACGTGGTAATGGGTGGGGCGGCTAGTACCCTTTACCCCCCAATGACTGCAAAGATAGAAATCGAATTCCCTCGGATGAGTTATCACCGTATCCACTACCGTCCCCGGGGGAATATTTTCATCGAAATGTTGGTTTTGATTGGAAGAAGGATTGATTTCAAATGGGAACAACCTGGTATGGTGCCTCTTTTGAACTACAGCAAAAGTAATGGGAGGTTTGTAGCCTGGAAATCTTGCACAAGCTTCTTTGACAGCTTGTAGTTCCTCTTTAAGCACCTTATAGAATTGAGTTTCACTTACACCGTCTCGGAAGAAGATTATTCTCTTCGGGAGTTTGTTTACTTCTTGGTAGAAGTCATCCAGTAGTTCTTCTACCATTGCAGCAAGATCCTGAATGATTTCTTGCCGATGTGTTTGTGATCTCATCCTCGATACATACTTGTTTGCTGCAGGCCAGTTCATGCTACCAACCACACCAGCAACCGATGGGCTGGAATCATCAAGCGGGTG
The DNA here is from genome assembly GCF_025698485.1 of Gossypium arboreum. Lineage (NCBI taxonomy): Eukaryota > Viridiplantae > Streptophyta > Magnoliopsida > Malvales > Malvaceae > Gossypium > Gossypium arboreum. The sequence continues at coordinate 27,450,009 of NC_069082.1, read as the reverse complement.
AGGATGAGTCACGTCAGCACCGATAAAGATCACAGGCTCATCAAGCCTGAAAAGTCGTGGAATCTGAGAAGGTAATGAATTGTACAAAGCAACAGTGGAACCTCCAACTTTGGCATTAATCTTAAGGGCTAAATTTGCCAGAAATTGTGAACTCAATTTCCCGAGGTTCGGGTATAAGCAGCACTGGCTCACAACTCCTACACTTGTCTCGGCTATTCGTTTCAAATCAGCGTACCCTTTGTGCTTTTTCTCCATTATACATATGAGCAGTTGGAGATTGTTTGAGGCAGCTCTATGAATTTTCTTGAGCTTAGATTCCAGAAGTGTCACATTATTAAGCACCTGTGTTGGTTCAAATTGGGGGCTAACAACTGTGCTTTTGCAAAGGAAGATACCAAGCTGCTCACACCTTTGAGATAGCTGGTTTATGAATTTAGGAAGGTTAGACTTTTGTTCTTGAGTGCCCCCAAAACTTAAAAGTGCCCAACGTTCAATCCGTGTTCCCTGAAAGACATGGCTGTTGAGAAGGTTCCACTGCCGGTCACGGCGGGAAGGAGTAATATCTCTTACGTGTCCACCATCACCGAGCTTAAGCTTAGGAGGTTGAAGAATCCTCCCATTCAACCGACTCATTTCTTTCGAAACATGGAGCTTGAATTCTTCAGCTTGGTTGCCACTGTCAAGAAAATGTGCAAATGCTTAGAAGCATACAATGCGAAAAATACTGAAAACAGTTATAAAAACACACACACACACACACACAATAGCATTTACCTTGTAGGCCCTGCAGGTCCCCTCACGATTCCATCAATCATGGCTTTTCGTTCTTTTGGTCTTTGGCAACCCATTTTAAGAATCCTTGCAGTCTGATCATCAGAAAGCTTCCCCAGAAATTTCTGGCCTTCACAAATCATACAAAGCTCCATTGGAAGATAGCATGGTTTGCTCCTACTGATCTGCAAGCATGGCAAATTCCTGAATTGTATATTATAATTGTAGTGATCTTTAAAGTAACCAATAAGCTTCAAATTCTTTCCATCCCTATCTGCAAAGTAAAGGTTTTCAGTGGCTTCTTCAGTTAAGCCATAAACTCTATATCTTTGGACTGTTTCTCTATGGCAAACAAAGACCCTGATATTTCTCAATGCTTTCTCCACTTCCTTCCTTTCATCATCACTTAAACTCCTTGTCTTCCTTTGAGTAAGGTCTCGAAGAAAGTCGATCCGCTTCTGCAAGTAAGGGATTACTCCGATACTCTCATGGAAGACGGTGATCGAGGAATCAACATTGAGAGCGAGTCCTTGTTGCGTCGGTCGAAGACTCTGAAAGAAACCTCTCCATCCAATAGCTCCTCCTCCTATTTCCTTAGTACCTCCCGTGGAACTTGAATAAAATGACCTCCCTACACATATACATTTCTCCATTGGACTCTCCCTAAGAACAACATCCAAAGCATGGAGATAATCTTGAGGAAGTGGGATCCAATCATCACTTTCATTGCTCAAGTAACTACTCAAATCCTTTCCATCAAAATTGGAAACAGCCCTGATATTGATTCTAAACACTTTGAGCTGATTCTGTTTTTGTTGAAAGCCATTCCATTCCCCGAAAGGCGAACCTGTATTCGCAGTGGGGATCGGGAGACTAACAAAGAACTCAAGCTTACCATTTTGGAATTCAACGGGGCTATAAAAATTCTTCCTACCATCATAGGCTGGATGAGCACCACAAAGCAAACCTGAGTTGCTTTCAACCAGTTTCTGCTTGATCATCCTAGCAACCTCCTTGGAGGGATGAGGGGATATCTCAACATTATAATGGTAAACTTTTAGAGAAGGATCAAATTTTACTAGGAAATGGTTGGCAAGGAGAGAGATTACAGGCCCTTCTACACCACCAGAATCTGGTCTCCTTGCAGCCACCAGTGCTTCCTTTGTAGCATTCCTCATCTTTATTCCATCACTTGCTTTAGATGGCAGACTTTTTCTCCATTGAAGCCCCTCTTGAGCTGCTTAGATTTGTTGAAAGAGACAAGTTAAGGAACTTGAATACAAATACAATATAAGCTTGAAGACTACTTGAAACTGTTATAATGAATGAACTCCAAGGGTTTTTAATATAAGAATCAGCAAGATACTATATCATTTCCAGCTATAAAATTTTCATTTTTGCATATAACAATGATAGACATGCAGAAGAAATATGAACAGAGGAAGAAACTAAATATTCGAGTCACCTGGTGTCATAGAAGGAACTGGGAATTTGGTATTAGAGATTGAAAGTTGCTGCAAATGGGTTTTTGGTTGAAAGGTATGATTCTGCGGGAGAGGTGGAGGTAAAGCCAGTTGCAAAGGTATTGGAGGAGGTAAAGGAAGCAAAGAAGGATAGTAAGAGTAGCTTTGGAACTGGTTTTGGTTAAAGAAGCCATAGTGACCTGAGTATTGCAACCATGGATGGTGGTGGTGGTAGTAATGATGCTTATGAGGGCTGTTGTTTATGCCCTTGAAAGCCCTGGTTTTACCACTGCATTCCTTGCTGCCATGGTGCTCCTCTGATTTCTCCATTGCTTGGTTTATGAAAGAAGAAAAAAAAAAAGGCAACACAAAAAAAGGCAACACTTTGAAACTGCAGTTATTTCACAGAGAGAGAGAGAGAGAGAGAGAGAGAGAGAGAGAGACAATGGGTTTTTTAAGTTTTTGATGATGATGATGATGATGGTGGTGATGAAATTCAAAGACAGAAAAGGGGCCAACCAGGGGTTTGGATTAGAAAAGAAAGTGAAAAGAAGCAGAGCAAAGAAAGGGTAAAAGCCTATTTGGCATTTGTACAGCTCTGTGTCAAAGAGCATCGCAGCAGATGTTGTTTATGCTACTCATAATATTATACCTTTAAATGATCCATTTGACTACCTCCTATCAATTAACACATTAGCCTACTCTAGTTTATCCCCTTCTCCTACTAACTTTTATGACATTCTCAAAAATAAAAATTAAAAAAAACTTTTATTACAGATTTTTTTTTTTCCTTTGCATATCTTTTTCTGAAGTCAAATAAAGTGAAAAACTGTTAATAAAATGTAATTGTAGCTGATAGATTGTGATTGGACTTTGAATTAGTGATTAGTCAAGTTCTTTCTTTTCTCATGATTTTAGCATTACTTTGGAGAAGTGTTGGTACCCAGATGCAGTAATTTGTGTATATATATTTTTATATTAAAATTGTTCAAATGTGGGTTATTTGGCTGAATTTGATATTTAAATAAGCTTGAATAATGGGGACCCATTTACATTTTAATATTCAATGGTCCAAATAAATTTATTTTAATATTATAATATATTATTTATTTTTATACACTATGCAACTTAAATCTACCTATAATATATAATATTAGAATAAATTGTCTATATTTAAAACTTTAATAAATAACATATAAAATTATTATTAAAATAATAAAAATAAACATGAGGGTTTGAGTTACATTTTATAAAATAAATAATTTAGATAAAATTTTATATTTTAGATAGTGAAAGAAAAATAATTCTGTTTTAAATTTAAGACATAAATTCTAAAAACTTGATGTAAAAAAGGTTGATAACAATCTCTTATCTACTTCATAGATAGCAACACAACTAATTGCTTTTCTTTTGTCTCTTCTTATTTAGCTTTTTATTTTTCCCATAAAAAAGGGTTTTATTACAATTAAGATTAAATGATAATTTATGATCTTAATTAGTTTTTTAATTAGCTTATATAGAGTTGTAAAGTTTTAATTTTCAATATATGAGTTTTAAAGTTTGAGTGTTTCATGTGGATTTTTTTTCAGATTTATTCTGATTAGTTGGTTAATTTAAAATAATAATTGATTTTTTAAAAATTATTGTCAATTTTAAAATTAAAATTTGATTAAACTCAAACATTTTAGTGATTAAGCATTAATTTCAACCTGCTTAGCTTCCCTTTCGCCACATCAGGGAGTGGAGGGGCAATTCATGCACTTTCTTTGGGGTAAGAAAATTTCAAGGATTAAAAACCCAAATGTTGGAATATGGTGATGTGACAATATGATTAGTAACTATATGTGTACTTTTGGACCACATCTTTCACAGTTTCCCCCTACTCCCTACTGTTTTTTTGCTTTCCATAAACTAGAATTTTCATGCAATAGGTGATGAGTCACATTAATCAACATTTTAAAATATTAAAATTCACAATTCATTTATTTTAGAATTAATTTAATTTTAAAATCAACTATATTTTATTTTTAAAACTAATTCTATTTAGTTTTAGAATAAATTCTATTAGTTATAAATTTTTTCTCTTTAATTTGTAGGTTTTAATATGTAAAGTGCCATTTTTTTTCATCTGTTTTTATTACTTCTATAAAATTTAAATCCCCATCCCCATGGAATGAAAATCATTCAAATACTAGGTACTTAGATTTTAAATTAAACATATATATTATTGTGTTTACATTTTTAATCATATTATTTATAAAGTATTATAAACTTTTAATCATATTAATTTTTAAAATTTTAATTAAAAATTAATTTAATTAATATACATAAATAATCCGTACATTAAACAGATAAAAATAGCTTATGTTTATATTCAATATTCCCTCAATTTCAAATAATTATATAATCATGTCAATTTTTTATCTTTAGACACCTTTGATTAAGTATTCAACCCCGTTGAGACACTCCAATGCTCTGAAATCTTTTCTCTTTTGCTTCTATCTTTTCTGATTTTATACTAAAATAATATTTTTATTACAATGATATAAATCCAATTTAAATTTACCCAAATAATATGAAATAAACAATGAAGAATAATTGCAAAACTCTATGTCGTAAATTGAGTTTGTTGATAACGATTTGGGTATGGGAATCAGAGGTTTAGGAGGCAGATGGCGGTTTGGGCCTCCCCAAAAGTGCAAAGATTTCTCTATACTTGGCAGGATCTTCGGCCCTAAACCTCCATTCCCCACCGTCAAACACCCCTAAACCCCCAACTAATCCAACATTAAATCACACCCTAAACCACTATATATATCCCTAAATCATCCCACACCCTTTAAAAAAAAACTCAAAAATTTTTCCAAATTAAATTGAGAAAAGGTTCAAAAATCTAGCGATTTAAGGTAAGATCTCTAATTTAAATTAGGAATAATTCGATAGTAATATTATTTTTATTAGCACTAATTAATTAATTGGTTATTATTTTTGTTTTTCAAGATTTTGTAATACTCAAATAGAATTTGTAAGTTATCCATGAATCATAATTTTGCTATATAATATGTTAATTATAGTTAACAAATTTTTTGTTATATTGATTATCTATTTGACGAAAGTTTTATTAAAAAAATGAAAATGCATGTATGTATGTTAATAAAATAATTTAATATGATTATGGTTTAGTAATTTTAAATTTTTTTTTGTAAACATGTTGAATATATTGGGAAATATATTAACTGTTGGTTTATTAATATACTTGTGAAATATATTGAATATATTGTTAATTTCTAAAATATCCATGCAAGGTTTGAAATTAGTTTATTAATAATTATAATGAATGTTATTTATAGTAAGTGAAATAGTAGAAAATATTATTAGGTTAAATTTATCAAAAAATAATTGTAATATCTAAGTATTAGGAGTTAAGTTAGAGGTGCTCATGGGATGAGCTCATGCAAGGTATCTAGATCAATTTTTTAAGTTCGGATCTGGTCTAGCTTGACACGACCCAAAAAATAGGCTTACTTTTTGTCCAAGTTCGACCCAAATTAAGAAAGGTAAACCTCGAGTCCAACCCGGCGCACCCATATTTGATTTTTTAGATTATTTTTATTTAGAAATAAATTTTTAAAAATATAATACATTAAGTGCACTAAAAATGATAAAATAAAAGTTTTCTAACACATTAATAAATATATTAAAAAGTATTTATATTAAAAAACAGTATCATAAGTATAATAAATATTTTGTTGTATTAAATATATTTTAAAATTTTATATTTTGGATTGGGTTATTTAGTCGGTTAAGTATTTTTTAGGTTTTGGGTAACGAATTTAATTGTTATTAGGCTAGTGATTTAATATAAATATATATAATTAATATAAATATTTTTATAACATAATATAGGGTTATGTTCAAGCCAAAAAATATTGTCCAAGGCTCAACTCATAGAAAACGGGCTTTAAGTTTTACCCAAGCCCATTTTTTGGGCATCGTATTTTGTTTAAACCCTCCCATTTTTCAAATAGGTCTTCGAGCTTGGACGAGTGGCCTAGCCAATGAGCGAGCCCAAGAGTAGGTCTAAGAAAAATAAGTATAATTTAATTATTGTTATGAATATCTTATTAAGTGGATGTCCATCAAGATCAAGATAAGTTTTGATGTACTTTAAATTCTAATAGTCGTTAGAAGTAGATCTCTACTTCATTTATACTTCTTATACCTATAAATAGAGACTTTGGAGAAGTTTTGTATATATCCCCATTGATTAATAAAATACGCTCTCTTTTTGCGCTCTCATTCTCTTTGTTCTTTATTCTCTGTCCTTTATTTCATAACACATTATCAGCACGATTCTCTTTTAATTGTTTTTTCTCCAAAAGTCACAAAAATATCTTAAAATTTGCTATTGTCAATTACCTACTAGAGTTGCTGCTATTTCAATTGGGGCCTGCGCACTATGGATAATCTTTAGAGCCTTTAACCACTCAGTCAAGGTGATAACGATGATATTAAAGAATCTCTGGTATATTTTACTATGATTTATTTATTATATCATGTTAATTATAATTGGAGACTAATCATGACATTATGAATAGATAGATTTTGATTTGAAATCCACACATGTCTGCAATGGTGATTATAAAGTAAAGAATTTTTTGGGACGTTTATAAGTTCGTCCTAGTAAATCTATTGCATTCCCCAAAGTGAACGTAAAAGAAAATATAAACCAATATTATTCCAATATTTGATAGTAAAAAATTAGTCTAAAGCTCCAGAAGAGCTAATATATTAATATCTTGTGATGGTTAACGATAAGTTTTAAAAGATATTTATAATAGATCTCATATTGAGATTGTGAATTAAGAATATATTATATTTCATATGAATCACTATTACTATAAATATCTATTTTGAAAGGATGAAAAAAAAGAGGGAGGATTGAGTTATTGATTACTCTTGTTATTAATTGAATTGACTGTTGTAAGGACCCAATTTTGTCCAGGCTCATACAAATACAAATACAAAACAAAATTGAAATAAAATAAACTAAACAAATAAATAGTCCTATTAGCAGTCCAAATATTACAACCCATTTACAAAATGTAAACCCAATTACCAAACTAAATTGTCCCAATCCAAACCCGTCCAATTCTGGCCCAAAATTAAAACCCTAGACCAAAAAAACACAGGCCCAAGTGTCCCAAAATTTGACATGTCCAGGAACTATAGGGTTTCCATCTGTTTTGCGCCGCAGCAGCCAACACTCCCATGTACGACTGCTAGCGCACCTCGCCTCCGTACGCCCCACGTCGAGTGCCACGTTGCCTCCGTACCTGCAAAAGAGGACAAGAACAGTAACAAAGAGAAAGAATACTGGCATTTTTCCTGAAGCTTTTCTCTCGGCTATAAAGCCCAAGAGAAACCCTTTGTATTTTTTTTACATACGAAAACACAAAATCAATACAAAAATATTAATCAGAGAACAAAAGCAAATTGAAAGGTGGATTTTTTATCTTTTTTTTCCTTTACCTTACTCGAAATAAAATAAATAATAGGACTTTTTTTTTACCTTTTGGTCGGCCCTCCGCCGCCGTTGAAAGCCTTCGGAAACCCAAGCGTCATAAGCCCCTTTGGGGCTCCGACGAGGGCCAGAGGTACAGCGAAGATAAGGGTTTTCCCCTTTGCGATCTATTTCTTTTTCTTTTGTTGTGTGTTTCGTTTCAAAACATAGATCTAGGTTTAAAAAGTTCTTTTTTTTTAAAAAAAAGAAAGGGGTTTAAAAAGGGCTGAGAAGGCCGATTTCATGCGCCTTCGACCTACGTCCACGGCGGAGCCATGGCGGAGGGCCATTGGACCCCTTGGCCGGCCTTAAATCCCTTTCAGAGAAAAAAAAAGGGACAAATAATTTTTTTTAAAAAAGAAACTAAATGATTTTTTTGTCAAAAAATGTTTAATTTATATAGCTCGCAAACGGCGTCATTTTGGAGTATAAGCTCAGGCGCCAAAACGGCGTTGTTTAGAAGCTCAACCCGCACCTTGACCCGACCCAGTTAAAGGATACGCGTGTTTTCATAGAATGGTCTATTTCGTGATTAATCCCTTCACTTTTTTGACCTGTTATGATTTGATCGCTTTTCTTTTTTAATTTTATCACTTAGTCTTGCTTTGTTTTAATTTGGTCCTAGTATCATTTGAGAAGACAGACGCCTAAAATGGTGTCGTTTTCGATGACCTGAAGCCTGATTCAGTTTTGTCCAGTGGGGATCCATGCATTTAATTGATGTGTTGGTCCCTTTGATGTTTAAATAGATTATAATTTGTGTAACAGCCCAAAATTGACCCTAGTCGGAATGTGGTTTCGGGACCACAAAACCGAGGCATAAAAATAATTAAAAATTTATTTTGATGCCTATAACATGTGTGTGCTCATGTATGACATTTTATGATGATTGATTTAGTGTTATAAAGGTGAATTTCACTAGAAAGGACTTGTGTGAGAAAATTTAGAATTGAGATAGGCAAATGTGGAAGTGGTCTATTGATGCACACTAGGAAATGTTGTCCTTGCATGTCAAATTCCCCAAATTTGACTATAGTGGCCGCCAAGGTGGGCATGATGGGCAAGGAAAACATGTTTCCAACATGTTTGGCTAGTGAGTTATGTAGGAAGTATTATAATAAAAATAAGCATAAAAATGAAAAAAAAAAGAGAAAGATGAGCTTGGATGCCCTTGTTGCCGTGAGTGTGGAGAAAGAAAGAAGAATTTTTGTTCATCATTTTCATTTCCTTTGGGCTGAAAATTCTAAGGAGGAAGGAAGGAATTCTTGTTTCATGTTGGTTTGGAAGAGGTTTAGGAGGAGGTTTGGCCATACTTGTACCTAGATTAAGGTAAGTTTGATGTTTTGCCATGAGATTCATGTATATTTTAGTTGCTAGCTTGATGTTCTTGTTAGCCCATGGTTCAAATCTTTGTTATGTCATGGGAATGAAATTCGCCAAAGTGAATATGGTGTTAATGCCATTGCATGCTAAATATCAAGCTTGATAATGATTCATGTGATGGTAGATTGAGGATTCTTAGATTTTCTTTTAGCATTTTTGAATGAGATACTAAGTTCTTTGTTTAACCATGACCAAATTGAAACGGTATGGTGTTGTGGTATTCGCCATGTTGTATCCATAAGTATGATTCATGCATGTTGCATGGTAAGTAAGATTTAAGCTTTGGATATGTGTGTATATTTGGATATAAGCCACTTGAGAATTCGCCATTGCACCTACATGAATATATGTTTGCACATGATGAATTGGTATGACATGTATACTATTTTAAGGTGTCTATTTGCTTGTGATGTTGTTTGGTTATGAAATAAATGAGAGATGTGTATAGAACTACAATATGTAATGCGTTAATTAGGAAAATGTATGCTGTTTTTTTTGTGTAGTATTATGTAAAATTAGCCTCCACATAGACATGCATATTCGGCCAAAGGAAGTAGATTGGTGTGCATGTATTCGGTTAGAGGCAACCATATTGAAGCCTTATCTTGGCTTAGATTGTTGACCAAATGGGTAATAAGTGAGGATGGTTGCGAATATACAAACATACATATGCATGTGTAATTGAATTATGAATGTTTAGCAAGAGGGTTAAACTAGTTGATTTATTGATTAAGCTCAAGGAGTTAAAGAAGGAGAATCAAGCAAGGGAAAGACGAAGGTCATCGAGTAGCCGACTTGGACTGTTTTACCCAACACAAGGTAAGTCATTAAGCGTATATTTGGTGTTGATTTAAATGATCAATATATATATGCAAATGTGTTTAAATGAGTTGGTGTGTAAATGGAAATGTATGTGTATGGAATGATGCCATTGTTGAATGTATAAAGGCAGCAAAATACATAAGGTATTGGTCTCGGCACTAAGTGTGCGGGTATAAATGGACACGGTGACAAGATTGGCACTAAGTGTGCGGGTTTAAAATTGTACAGCACTAAGTGTGCGAGTTTGATTATATAGCACTAAGTGTGCGAGTTGAATACATATAGCACTAAGTGTGCGGATTCACTATATGTTCTTGCATTATAATTGGCACTGAGTGTGCGACATTATCGAGCTAATCCCGGACAGCGGATCGGGTAAGTACCTCGAGCTCTTGACGAATAGAAAATATGTTCATGCTCGGGGTTGAATTTGGTAAGCCTTAAATCTATGTGATGATTGAAATTGTATGGTTGTGCTGGAAATTGAGTTAATGTGTAAAAATGCTTGATTATCTTGTTGTGTAGAATATGAAATGTGGATGTATGAATTGGTACGAGATTGGACCGAAAGGTCCGAGGTATTATGGTATAGATTCGATATGGACAAGTACCTAGCCTCATTTGTTGTACATGTAGTAGTAACTTTATCGATGGATTGACGAATGCTTATGACTTACTGAGTTGTAAACTCACTCGGTGTTTTCTTGTCACCCATTTTAGGTCTCTTGGACTCGTATTGTTATGCGTGCTCGGAACCGTCGTTGAAGTCATCACACCGGCTGAAATCTTGTGGTATTGTTTTTTGTTGTTGAAGAACATTTGGCATGTATAGGCTATTATATTTTGTCGAATTGTGGGTTGTAAACTTTAAGCCATGTGAAAATGGCCTATGTGGTCGTCGAGTGGGATGCTAGAACCTATAGCCACGAGTCTTAGAAACTCAAATTTTGTTAAGGTGGCCATAATTTGTGTCATGTATGATGGATGATTAAGGCCAAGGAAAAATTCATGAAATTGGCATAGTCTACTGCAGTAACTGTTGCGGACAGCAGCAGTGAGATGAGATTGAAAATCACTAAAAATAGTAGAAGTAGAATTAAATAGTGAGTAAATTATGGAACTGAACCTTGATGAATCTATTTTTATATGGACGAAACGAAACGACCATATGAGCAGTATACTGGGAAATATTAAAGTTCTCGTGAGACAGGGCCAGAACGATTTCTGGGTCCCCTGTCGCGACTTTGAAAATTTACCATAAATTATCCAGAAAGAATTAGGAGTCATGCCTTATATGTACAGATTCCATTTTGAGTCTAGTTTCATTAGAAACAAACGGCACCAGTATTAAATCCCTGTACAGAAAGATATTCAAGTTGTAACGCGCGGAGGTCAGAGCAGTTGATTCCTGTAACATGGGTGACTTTAACTAATAAACTGTACCAATTGGCCCAACCAAAAATTCTAACAATAAATCCATGGATGGGTATATGAGTCTAAATTCAGGGAAAATTTACGAAACCAGTTTCCGAGTTTTGGAACTCGAGATATGATTTTTAAGGCGACGGTGACGCAGTTTTCCAGCCTGTCCAGAAATGCCAAATTGGTCGGTACTTTAAGAGGATTTGTCTCGTTAACCCCTCGTGTCCGACACCGGCGTCGACCACGAGTTAGGGGTGTTACAATTTTATTGGTATCAGAGCTATGGTTTAGTCGGTTCTAGGACTACCATAGCGCGTGTGAGTCTAGCTATACATGCCAAATTGTTAGCGCTTAATAATGTGATGACTTCTGACGGTTGGAATTTTTGTTTTGATTAGCAATGGAACCCGGGGTAGAGAGACCCTTGGCGGATGACGTTGAAAGTGTAGCGGCTGCTCCTGCGCAAGGGACACCGCCCTTTGAGCCTCAGTCATCCGCGAATAATCAAAATGAAGGGGCGAAACAAGCCTTCTTCACCATGATGAATGAGTGGGTCGCGCAATATGCCCGAACCAACCCGGCTGTCCAACCATTCCCGAATTTAAATACTCCACCCAAGAGCCCGCAATGCCTCCGATTCATCGATCCTGTGAGGCTGAGTAAACCACCGTGGACTTGATTAGGAAGCGTGGGGCCGAGGAGTTCAAGGCCATAGTTCTTGATGATGCCGAAAAGGCCGAGTTCGCTCGATAACACCATTAGAGTGTTAGATGAATCGTCATGCACACCGACGAATGTCTTAAGTGTGCTATATCCTTGTTACGAGACTCACTTACTATTGGTGGAGGACTTTAATTTCCATAGTCCCAAATGAACGAGTTACTTGGGATTTCTTCCAATCCAATTTCGAAAGAAATACATTAGTCAATGGTTCATCGATCGAAGCGTAAGGAATTCTTGGAACTCAAGCAAGGCGGATGATCAGATCTCAATACGAACATGAGTTCGTAAGACTTAGTCGGTATGCTCGGGTGTGTGGCTGATGAGGTTGCGATGTGCAAAAGATTTGAAGAAGGATTGAATGAAGAGTTAAAGTTACTAGTGGGAATTTTGGAGATAAAGGAGTTCGTGACACTAGTCGAACGAGCACGCAAGGCGGAAGAACTTGGGAAGGAGAAGAAGAAGGCTGAATTTGAAGCAAGAGATTACCGTAAAAGATCGACGAGTAAAGCTCCGTTCTCGGCTGTAAAGAGGTTCGTGGAGGACACCAAGAAGTCGAGGACGATCAGGAATTTCCATTAGAGCCCGACCATTGACGGACTCCGAGCTACTTGAGTAGCTAGTGTGGGCAATAATCGTCAAGAGAGACCCGAATGCCCCAATGTGGAAGACGACACCTAGGTGAATGTTGGGGTAAGTCTGTTAATAGGGCTGTTATGGATGCGGTTCAAGGACCACTTCATTAGAGATTGCACGGAGCTAGATGAGAGGAATAAGACGCAAGGTGCAAGACCTAGTGGAACGACGGTGGAGGTAGGCCCCGAGAATCTCTGGAGGTAGGGGTGGTAATCGAGAGGAGCCTCTAATACGGCTGTCCGATCCGAGACCCGATACTCTGCTAGAGCATATGCCATCCGCGCACGAGAGGAGGCATCCTCCCCGACGTTATCACCGGTACTTTTACTCTCTTTGATACTATTGTGATTGCATTGATTGACCCCGCTCTACTCACTCATATGTATGTGAAACCTTAGCATCCAAGAAGACTCTACCGTTGAGTCTACCGAGTTCGTAATTCGAGTGTCAAACCCTTTAGGTCAATACGTGCTCGTTGATAAAGTGTGCAAGAGATGCCCCTAACAATTCGAGAATCGCTTTTCCGGCCGATCGATGCTTCTACCATTTAATGAATTCGATGTTATTCTTGGTATGGATTGGTGACCGTACATGATGCAATGGTGGATCGCAAAAGGAAAACCATTGATTTGAGGAGTGCAAATAATGAGGTAGTCCGAGTCGAGTCTCATCGATTTAAAAGGAGCGCCATGATAATATCTTCTATGACCGCTCGGAGGTATGTGAAAAAGGGTGTGAAACATACCTTGCGTATGTGTTTGGAAGTAAAGAGACGGAAAGGAAACTCGAATCGGTACCAGTGGTTTGTGAGTATTCGGATGTTTTTCCGAGGAGTTACCGGATTGCCACCGGTTTGAGAAGTGGAATTGACATCGGTTGTACGGGTACTACGCCGATTTCGATAGCCCCGTATCGTATGGCATTAACGGAATTAAAGGAATTGAAGGTTCAATTGCAAGAATTGACGGATAGAGGTTTCGCTCGACCGAGTTTTTCTCCATGGGCGCTTTGTATTGTTTGTGAAGAAGAAGGACGGAACCATGAGGTTGTGCATCGACTATCGTCAACTCAATAAAGTGACGATAAAGAATAAATATCCATTGCCACGAATTGACGATTTGTTTGATCAATTAAAGGAGCCTCGGTGTTTTCAAAGATAGATTTGAGGTCGGGTACTATCGGTTGAGGGTCCGAGAATCGGACATACCCAAAACCGCTTTTAGAACGAGGTACGGTCACTACTGAATTCTTGGTGATGCCGTTTGGGCTCACTAATGCCCTGCGGTGTTTATGGATTTAATGAATAGAATTTTCAGCTATACTTGGATCGGTTCGTAGTTGTATTTATCGATGACATTTTGGTCTATTCGAGAGATGAAACCGAGCATCTTGAACACCGAGGCTAGTGTTGCAAATCTTACGAGATAAGCGATTATACGCAAAGTTCAAGAAATGTGAATTTTGGTTGAAAGAGGTTAGCTTTTGGGGCACGTGGTGTCCGTGACGGTGTCGAGGTGGACCCGAACAAAATTCAGCCATAGTCGATTGGAAACCACCAAGGAATGTTACCGAAGTTAGGAGCTTTTGGGGCTTTCCGGTTATTACCGACGATTTGTAAAGGTTTCTCGACGATAGCCACGTCAATGACGGTTACTCCAAAAGGATGTTAAGTTCGAATGGACGGAGAAATGTCAAAAAAGTTTCGATCAACTGAAAGCTTATTTGACTGAAGCCCCAATTCTAGTGCAACCCGAATCGGGCAAAGAGTTTGTCATTTATAGTGACGCATCTCTACTTGGGTTAGGTTGCGTATTAATGCAAGAAGGTCGAGTTGTGGCCTATGCGTCGAGGCAATTAAAGCCACATGAGAAAAATTATCCGACTCATGATCTCGAATTGGCCGCCATCGTATTCGCCTTAAAGATTTGGCGACATTACTTATTTGGTGAAAGGTGCCATGTATACTCGGATCACAAAAGTCTCAAATATTTGATGACCCAAAGAGACTTAAATCTGCGACAAAGACGTTGGCTCGAAATGTTAAAGGATTATGAGTGATCATTGACTATCACCCGGAAAGGCGAATGTGGTTGCGGATGCCTTGAGTCGTAAATCGTTATTCACTTTACGAGCGATGAATGTGCACTTGTCCGTCCGATCCGACGGTGTGTTAGTGGCTAAATTGAAAGCCAAACCATTATTGACACACCAAATTCGAGAAGCTCGTAAAGTCGACGACGAGTTGGTTGCAAAACGGGCTGCATGTGTTCAACAAGGACTCGGAGTTTCAAATCGACGATGACGATTGTTTGAGGTTCAAAAGTCGTCAGTGTGTCCCAAAGAATTGAACTCATTTCGATAATTCGAATGAAGCCCATTGTAGCCGAATGGCAATCCACCCGAGAGTACGAAGATGTACAATGAATTGAAACGTCGGTTTTGGTGGCATGGTATGAAGCGAGACATCTCCGACTTTGTTTGAGATGTCTAATATGTCAACAAGTGAAAGCGGAACATCGATGCCTTCAGATTACTTCACCAATCACGATACCCGAGTGGAAATGGGATCGAGTCACAATGAACTTTGTATCCGGACCGCCATTGTCGCAAGTAAGAAGGATGCGGTTTGGGTCGTGGTAGATCGATTGACTAAGTCGGCCCACTTTGTCCCCGTCGTCACGGATTTTTCAATGGACAAATTAGCGGAATTGTACGCTTCTCGATTGTGAGATTACACGGGTGCCTATTTCTATCGTGTCGGATAGAGATCCGAGATTTACCTCGCGATTTTGGAAAAAGTTGCAAGAAGCTTTGGGTACCAAGTTGCATTTCAAAGACCGCCTTTCACCCCAAACCGATGGTCAATCCGAACGGATAATTCAAATACTCGAGGATATGTTGAGATGTTGTATCCTTGAGTTTAGTGGTTCATGGAACAGTATCGCCTTTCATTGAATTCGCTTACAACAATAGCTTTCAATCAAGTATTAAGATGGCGCCTTACGAGGCTTTATACGATCGTAAATGCCGTACCCCATTATTCTCGATGAACTTAGTGAAGGTAAATTCTTGAGGTTGATTTGGTTAAGGATGCCGAGCAAAGAGTTCGAGTAATTCGTGAAAGTTTGAAAGTCGCCGGATCGCCAAAAGTCGTATGCGGATTTGAAAAGAAAAGATATTGAATATCGGGTTGGAGACAAGGTCTTTCTCAAAGTTTCACCTTGGAAGAAGGTGCTTAGATTTGGCCGTAAGGGAAAATTGAGCCCGAGGTTCATCGGGCCATATGAAATATCTGAACGAGTCGGTCCATCAGCGTATCGTTTGATTTTGCCCCGAACTTGAAAGGATTCACAACGTCTTCCATGTTTCGATGCTTGACGCTATAGATCCGATCCATCGCACGTGATTAGTCCATCGAAATTGAAATTCAAGCTAATATGAGTTATGAGGAAGAACCGATTCGTATCCTATCACGAGAAGTGAAAGAGTTGCGAAACAAGCGGGTTCCGCTAGTGAAAGTGTTATGGCTCAAGCACGGATAGAAGAAGCTACTTGGGAGACCGAGAACTCTATGAAAGAACGATATCCAAACCTATTTACGGTAAGATTTTCGGGACGAAAATTTCTTAAGTGGGGAGAGTTGTAACACCCAAAATTGACCCTAGTCGGAATGTGGTTTCGGGACCACAAAACCGAGGCATAAAATAATTAAAATTTATTTTGATGCCTATAACATGTGTGTGCTCATGTATGACATTTTATGATGATTGATTTAGTGTTATAAAGGTGAATTTCACTAGAAAGGACTTGTGTGAGAAAATTTAGAATTGAGATAGGCAAATGTGGAAGTGGTCTATTGATGCACACTAGGAAATGTTGTCCTTGCATGTCAAATTCCCCAAATTTGACTATAGTGGCCGGCCAAGGTGGGCATGATGGGCAAGGAAAACATGTTTCCAACATGTTTGGCTAGTGAGTTATGTAGGAAGTATTATAATAAAAATAAGCATAAAAATGAAAAAAAAAAAGAGAAAGATGAGCTTGGATGCCCTTGTTGCCGTGAGTGTGGAGAAAGAAAGAAGAATTTTTGTTCATCATTTTCATTTCCTTTGGGCTGAAAATTCTAAGGAGGAAGGAAGGAATTCTTGTTTCATGTTGGTTTGGAAGAGGTTTAGGAGGAGGTTTGGCCATACTTGTACCTAGATTAAGGTAAGTTTGATGTTTTGCCATGAGATTCATGTATATTTTAGTTGCTAGCTTGATGTTCTTGTTAGCCCATGGTTCAAATCTTTGTTATGTCATGGGAATGAAATTCGCCAAAGTGAATATGGTGTTAATGCCATTGCATGCTAAATATCAAGCTTGATAATGATTCATGTGATGGTAGATTGAGGATTCTTAGATTTTCTTTTAGCATTTTGAATGAGATACTAAGTTCTTTGTTTAACCATGACCAAATTGAAACGGTATGGTGTTGTGGTATTCGCCATGTTGTATCCATAAGTATGATTCATGCATGTTGCATGGTAAGTAAGATTTAAGCTTTGGATATGTGTGTATATTTGGATATAAGCCACTTGAGAATTCGCCATTGCACCTACATGAATATATGTTTGCACATGATGAATTGGTATGACATGTATACTATTTTAAGGTGTCTATTTGCTTGTGATGTTGTTTGGTTATGAAATAAATGAGAGATGTGTATAGAACTACAATATGTAATGCGTTAATTAGGAAAATGTATGCTGTTTTTTTGTGTAGTATTAAGTGTAAAATTAGCCTCCACATAGACATGCATATTCGGCCAAAGGAAGTAGATTGGTGTGCATGTATTCGGTTAGAGGCAACCATATTGAAGCCTTATCTTGGCTTAGATTGTTGACCAAATGGGTAATAAGTGAGGATGGTTGCGAATATACAAACATACATATGCATGTGTAATTGAATTATGAATGTTTAGCAAGAGGGTTAAACTAGTTGATTTATTGATTAAGCTCAAGGAGTTAAAGAAGGAGAATCAAGCAAGGGAAAGACGAAGGTCATCGAGTAGCCGACTTGGACTGTTTTACCCAACACAAGGTAAGTCATTAAGCGTATATTTGGTGTTGATTTAAATGATCAATATATATATGCAAATGTGTTTAAATGAGTTGGTGTGTAAATGGAAATGTATGTGTATGGAATGATGCCATTGTTGAATGTATAAAGGCAGCAAAATACATAAGGTATTGGTCTCGGCACTAAGTGTGCGGGTATAAATGGACACGGTGACAAGATTGGCACTAAGTGTGCGGGTTTAAATTGTACAGCACTAAGTGTGCGAGTTTGATTATATAGCACTAAGTGTGCGAGTTGAATACATATAGCACTAAGTGTGCGGATTCACTATATGTTCTTGCATTATAATTGGCACTGAGTGTGCGACATTATCGAGCTAATCCCGGACAGCGGATCGGGTAAGTACCTCGAGCTCTTGACGAATAGAAAATATGTTCATGCTCGGGGTTGAATTTGGTAAGCCTTAAATCTATGTGATGATTGAAATTGTATGGTTGTGCTGGAAATTGAGTTAATGTGTAAAAATGCTTGATTATCTTGTTGTGTAGAATATGAAATGTGGATGTATGAATTGGTACGAGATTGGACCGAAAGGTCCGAGGTATTATGGTATAGATTCGATATGGACAAGTACCTAGCCTCATTTGTTGTACATGTAGTAGTAACTTTATCAGTGGATTGACGAATGCTTATGACTTACTGAGTTGTAAACTCACTCGGTGTTTTCTTGTCACCCATTTTAGGTCTCTTGGACTCGTATTGTTGCGTGCTCGGAACCGTCGTTGAAGTCATCACACCGGCTGAAATCTTGTGGTATTGTTTTTTGTTGTTGAAGAACATTTGGCATGTATAGGCTATTATATTTTGTCGAATTGTGGGTTGTAAACTTTAAGCCATGTGAAAATGGCCTATGTGGTCGTCGAGTGGGATGCTAGAACCTATAGCCACGAGTCTTAGAAACTCAAATTTTGTTAAGGTGGCCATAATTTGTGTCATGTATGATGGATGATTAAGGCCAAGGAAAATTCATGAAATTGGCATAGTCTACTGCAGTAACTGTTGCGGACAGCAGCAGTGAGATGAGATTGAAAAATCACTAAAAATAGTAGAAGTAGAATTAAATAGTGAGTAAATTATGGAACTGAACCTTGATGAATCTATTTTATATGGACGAAACGAAACGACCATATGAGCAGTATACTGGGAAATATTAAAGTTCTCGTGAGACAGGGCCAGAACGATTTCTGGGTCCCCTGTCGCGACTTTGAAAATTTACCATAAATTATCCAGAAAGAATTAGGAGTCATGCCTTATATGTACAGATTCCATTTTGAGTCTAGTTTCATTAGAAACAAACGGCACCAGTATTAAATCCCTGTACAGAAAGATATTCAAGTTGTAACGCGCGGAGGTCAGAGCAGTTGATTCCTGTAACATGGGTGACTTTAACTAATAAACTGTACCAATTGGCCCAACCAAAATTCTAACAATAAATCCATGGATGGGTATATGAGTCTAAATTCAGGAAAATTTACGAAACCAGTTTCGAGTTTTGGAACTCGAGATATGATTTTAAGGCGACGGTGACGCAGTTTTCCAGCCTGTCCAGAAATGCCAAATTGGTCGGTACTTTAAGAGGATTTGTCTCGTTAACCCCTCGTGTCCGACACCGGCGTCGACCACGAGTTAGGGGTGTTACAATTTGGTTCTTTCCTTTTTATTTATTTTTGATTTGCCCCACATTTCTGTTTAAAAATTTCAATTTAGTTCCTTTGTTGCGATTTTAGTTATTTCATTATTAAATTAGTTAATTTAATGTTATTGTCATCATTGTCACGTTTATATTTGCTTGTTATTATTATTATATTTATTTTATGTTTGTTTACCTTAAAATTTTTATATATATTTATTTTATCTTACCATTTATTTTTATATATATCCTTTTATATATAATTTTAAAACTTTAGCTTTTATTTATTCCATTATTATATTACTATTATTAATATCATCGTCATTATGATTAATATTATTATTGTTCAAATCGTTTTACACCATGTTTATTCATTTATGTAATATTAGGTCTTTGATTTCGTTTTTTTTTGTGTTTGTTATTTTTATTATTTGTTATTTTATGTATAGTTTGTTTATTTTATTTTATTCTTGTCCTCCTTATTGTCTTTCATATCGACGCATTTATTAATATGTAACAACATAATTTATTTTTATATTTTTACTACAAATTCATGTTGCATTAATTTCATCCGAATTCGTAAAAGAGGGAAAATTTTCAATCATAAGGCAATATTTCTAATTTAGGAAACTCGAGAAAAATCGTACCCTAACTCACGGGGTTTCGATTCTTCTCGTTGAACCTAAATAACCAAATATCCTTTTAAATTTCTAAATATATGAATTTTAAATAAAAAAATAAAGGCGATATTCCATGTTTAGGAACTCAAAAAGGTCGTGCCCTAACTTACGGGGTTTTCGATTATTCTCGTTGGATCTAAACGACCGAATATCCTTTCAAAAATCATAGTACAAATTTTAAAATAAAGCATTTAAAAGGATAACTTACTTTCGAGGGATTCAAATGCTGTGTCCTAACTTACGGGATGTGACAATTTAGTACTTCGAAACAAGAAGGCCTTCAATACTCGTTTTAATTCGCTCAAGGTTTTTTAATCGACATTAATAAAAATGAGAGGATCGTACTTTAAATTATTTCGAGTTTTCAAATTTTGACGTTAAGACATTAATTAATCAATTTGGTACCAATTTTGGGCGTTATGAGGGTGCTAACCTTTCCTCGTACGTAACTGACTCCCAAACCCGTTTTCTTGAATTACGTAGACCAAAATTACTGTTTTAATAAGGTGGCCCGATCACACCTTATAAAAAGGATTGGTGGCGACTCCTATTTTTTTCGTTTTCATTTTCAAAAATAAAATGTCAACCCTTTTTTTAAAAAATGGTATCAACAACTTGGCGACCCCGTTGGGGACCGAGAGAGTCAAGTCGTAAATTGATTAATTTATGTATTTTCATTAAAAATTAAAAATTCATTTTAAAATACGATCCTTCCATTGCATTTTATTTGTTATCTTCGTGATCTTGGTCATGATACTTGCTTTGTTGGTTCGAGTCTTTAAATGTTTTTGCATATTGTATTGCATGACCGCTCGGTCTTCCCCTTTAAGTGGGATTGAGAAACTAGTCCTTCGTGAGGTTTTCACCTTCGTATAGGGTGGTGGATCGCTTCCGAGATATATCCGAACCTATGTCTTTGTGGGATTTTCATCTCCGTATAGCTATAGGGAAATGTATTCCCTTGAATCGAACTCTGTGTATATAAGCCTATAATGGGTAAAGATCGAGGAATCTGCTGGTTCAAGTACCCTGTCTCTAGAACCGAACCATATGTAGTGACCTATAGGAGCCCACCCTAAGTAGAGCCACACCAAACCATTAGCGGTCGTTCGAACATGTGTTTTGCTTGTTATTTCTTGCTTGCATTAATTTCATATGAATTGTACTGACTTGTGTTGTTTTGCTTGTGATTACATGGCATTTCTTCATAAAAAAGGTGTCGGTTCAAGTTCGATTACTAAATAGAGAGCTTGTCATGGAGAATAGATTTCTTGATAAAGTGGAGGATAATGCGGTTGTCCGTATATGGTCGGAGAAAACTCAATTGAAAAGGGGAGATAACTTGACAGTGGGGTATATGTCAGAGTTATGGGACTTTACTCATATCAGCATGACACTGAATGATCTTCGGGAATTGAAGGAAATGTGGGCCCAATGGGAAGATGAAAGCAAACAGCTATTTTACGATAATTACGATGATCTGCCCTACTTACTCGACATCAAGATAGACAAGCATCTATTTCGAGCCTTGGCCCAGTTCTGGAATTCGGCCTACAGTTGTTTCACCTTCAATAGTGTAGATTTGGTGCCCGTAGTAGAAGAATATACCACCCTACTTCGTTGACCAAGGGTTCAGGTTAATAAGGCCTATTCTAGAGTTGCTAATGTTCCGGCCTTCGTGAAAAAATTGATGAATATCACCGGAATAAGTGAGTAGTAGGTTACGGCTCAGATCAAATAGAAAGGAGAAAGCAAATATATTCCCTGGAAAAGTTTGCAAGACTTGATTTTGGCATACCTAGAGTGAAGAAGAGAGTGAATGCTTTTGCTTTAAGTATCTACGGGTTAATAGTTTTCCTTAAGGCGCTGGGGCATGTAGAAGAGGTAGTTTCTGATCTGTTTGACCTGCTAGATAAGAGATTTACACCGGTTCCCACGATTTTAGCCGAAACATTCAGGTCCTTGAATACGTACCGGAGAGCTAGTGAGGGTCGATTCATAGAATGTGTGCAACTGCTACTAGCTTGGTTCCATAGCCATTCTGAAAGGTAGACAAGTTGTCATATCGAGTGTTCTATGAGAATTACTCACCATTAAAGGAAATAGTGGCTACACCAAGACGGGATAACATATCAGAGGAAAGATGGATGGCAATCCTTCAAAACCTCTAAGAAGAGGATGTCGAGTGGGGCTACACCAAGACAGGATGGGATATTAGAGGAAAGATGGATGGCAATCCTTCAAAACCTCCAAGAAGAGGATGTCGAGTGGAGAGGCCCTTAGTTGGTTCCCGACGAGATCTTATACCGATGTGGAAATTTTGACTGGGTCCCTCTACTTGGGATTTGGGGAGCCGTAGATATGCCCTTTTACTCGTGTTGAGGCAATACCGATCCAGACAGTTCATACCAACAACCCATGGGCTAGCTCAGTGCGAGTTTTCGTATAAAAGGGGATAACTATAAGAAGAAGGTACGAGAAATGTCCAATGCTTGGAATCAGATTCACCGGATGAATAGATTGGTAGTAGGTCTGATAACGACCCCTGAGTATAATGGGTGGCGGAATAAGAGAATCAATGATAATATTCTCGAGACAAATCAAGAGGGCGCGCAGTTGATGGAAGAATATTTACAAGTAGTCCCATCCGAGTTAGAAATCATAAAGTTGGACTTTGAGAGAAGGAATGTAGAACTCGAAAAAAAGATGGAACAACTGGAAGAAGAAAAGATGCATTTAAGACTAGATGTCGATGTTCAGAAATTGGAGACCGAGAAATGGAGAAAAAAAAGAATAAAGCCGAGGAAGATTTGGATAGCCTAAAAACATATTACAAGAAGTTGTGCCTATCGATGAGAACCGCGGGGTTGGGAAAAATGTCTGAACAATGGCGGCACAAGATCCAAGAAGAGAAGGCCAAATTCGATCGATGGGAAAGAAAATATCAAGACGCTCAGGGTCAAAAAGAAGCCTTAGAAAGGAGTCTGTCATAAGCCCAAAATGAGAAGGCCGGGTTAAAAGCCAGAGTAGCTGAACTAGAAAAATTGCTTCACCAGTATCGTAATCACAACTCTGCATTGGATCTGAAGGCGAGCTTGGATAAGATTGAAGAATTGAAAAGGAAGGTCGAAAAACTCGAGATTGCATTACAAAATAGTGAGCTCCAGATTGAGCTCCTTGAAGTAAGTAATAAGTGGTGTAATGAGCAACTCTATTGATCTTAGAGTCAAATTAGGGACAAAGACTACATTATGGGTGAGGCTGTGGCCCACATTCGAGAGGTGGCCGACCATTTACAGACTTTAGCGGTTCAAGCAGATGTATTGAGTGTGAAATATGAATTAGAATCAGACCAGGGCAAAGAATTGGCTTGGTTGCTTAAGAAAGTTAAAACATTGAGCATTAGGGCTAGGCCGTATCTGTAATCTATTTTTATGTAAAGAATTTTGTTTTCTAGTAAAGTTGTTCTAAATGGAATTAAATCAGAGTTGATGCCTTTTTTTTTTTTTTTGCATTCATGCATTTGCATTTCATCGCATCATATGTATTAATTTTTACAAAAAAGACCCTAATTAAAAAAATCATTTTAGTAATCTGGAAAACGACAAAAATCTACCAAGTACGCGTCTTTACGGTATATGAAGAAAGACTAAAGAGATAGATAAAAGACTAGAAAGGTTGGAACAAATGCAGAAGGAGATGCAAGAACAGATGCAAGTACAAATGCAAGAGCAATTGGCTAAAATCCAGCAGGATATGAGGGACCAAATACTGGAATCCCAAAGGAACACGATGAATCAACTAACACAACTGCTGACTAGGGGACAGGAGAAAGGAAAATGCCCTATGGTCAATACTGGAGATGATAATGAAGATCCTCTTTACACTCTTGGTTTTACCCTAACAAATGCTCAGACACAAGCCGAGATATGCACGTAAAGGCCATCCGTTACAATCAAGCCCCAACAATTTCAGGCCGGTGCTTCAATGCCAATTAACTATCAAGCAGGCTCAGGCTCTAATCCAGGGGATAACCCAACTAATCCCGTAATACTTGATCTAGATTGACATGGTAGAGGCCGAAAAAGCAAGAATAGAGCTTCCAAAAAAATTCGAAGATCGATGCAACTGGTTGGAGGATAAGTTCAAAGCAATGGAAAGTGCTGACTATTACTGTGGGATCGATGCTAAAGATTTGAGTTTGCTTCCAGACCTGGTGCTTCCCTCTAAGCTCAAAACTCCCGAGTTCGAGAAGTATAACGGGACTAGCTACCCCGAAGCTCATATTACCATGTTTTGTAAACAAATGACTGGGTATGCCCCAAAGCTCATATTACCATGTTTTGTAGATGAATGATTAGGTACGCTAACAATGATCAACTATTGGTTCACTGTTTTCAGGAAAGTCTAGTTGGGGCAGCATCCAAATGGTACAACCAATTAAGCTCTACAAAGATCAATTCATGAAAGGACCTAGCTCAAGCTTTTATGAAACAGTATAGTCACATGATAGATATGACCCCAGATAGGATCATCTTGTAGAACATGGAAAAGAAATCAAATGAGAGCTTCTGACAATACACCCAAAGGTGGAGAGAGGTTGCTAACAAGTCTAGCCACCTCTCCTAGAAAAAGAGACCACCATGCTATTCATTAATACCTTAAAAGCGCCATTCATCACTCATATGTTAGGGAGCACCACTAAAAGCTTCTCAGATATAGTGATAACCGGTAAAATGATTGAGAATTAGGTGAGGAGCGGCAAAATAGATGCGGGGGAAAGTACTAAGAGATCAGCCCCAAGGAAAAGGGAGAATGAGGTGAACAACATGAGCATATATAGCAAAGGTCATTCCACGTCGATTACAGTGAGCCAACCAAAGACGGTAACTGCCAACCATCAGAGCACCCCGAGACAATAATCCAATACGAGGACGAACATAGAAAGACCACAGTTCACGCCTATACCTATGACATATAGGGAGCTGTATCAGAACCTATTCGATGCGCACGTAGTGTCTCCCTTTTACTTAAAGCCAATATAACACCTATATCCCAAATGATATGACGCAAATGCTCAGTGTGAATACTACGTTTGAATCACTGGGCATTCAATTGAAAATTGCACTGCGTTCAAAAAGTTAATTAAAAGTTTTATTAAAATGGGGATTGTAAAGTTTGACGACCCCTCCGCGCCTAATGTAGCAGGATACCCGCTACCCGATCATACCGACCAAGGGGTAAACGGGATAAACGAAAGTAGAGGCAAGAAGGTCAAATATAAGGTTGTTAAAGTTAAAACCCTTTTGAAATGAGTTTAGAAGGAGATGATGAAAAGAGGGTTAATCGTATTGGATTTGGAGAAGAGACTTGAAGAAAAGTGGAACTACTGTGAGTTCCATAATGAAGTGGGGCATGAAATCCAAAAGTGCGAGGAGTTCAGACCCCTAGTGTAAGACATGATGAACAACAAAGAAATGGAGTTTTATGAAGAGGTTAAAAGCCCTGAAGAGAGAAATATATGCGTGCCAGAAAGAGAATTGACGGTGTAGGTCCAAAAAGTCAACTACCCCGTAGTCATCATATCACGACCCAAAAATAATGAAGAGTGCGAATGCTACCAAAAGTCATAATCCAAAAACCTGCTGTCTTTCCCTATAAAGACAGTAAGAGGGTTCAATAGAATTACGACTGTAATGTAATGATCCCGGAAAAGGAGAACCCGATTGGCACTTTAAAGGAGGACCAAGATGTGGGTTCCTATACGCGTAGCGGGAGGCACTACAGTTTAGTAAACGCAAGAACGGAGCCCACAAAAGTAAAAGCTACAGTGGTCGACTAGAAGAAAGAAAGAACGACCAGGCCTAAACCTCCTGTTAACGAGCCGGTCAATGAAGAGGAGGCTAAAGAATTTTTAAAATTTCTAAAGCATAGTGAGTACAGTGTTGTGGAGCAGCTGCGTAAACAACTAGCTAGTATCTTGGTGCTAGCCTTACTCTTAAGTTCGGAGGTTCACCGCAGCGCGCTGATAAAATTTTTAAACGAAACGTATGTCGCTAACGATATCTTCGTCAACAAGCTAGACCGCTTGGTTAGCAACATAAGCACTGATAACTTTATCGTCTTCAATGATGATGAAATACAACCCGATGGCATGGGATCAACTAAAGCTCTACACATCACCACCCGCTGCAAAGGGCTATACACTACCAGGGGTGTTGATTGACAACGGATCGGCCTTGAACGTCCTACCATTATCCACACTAAACATATTGCCTGTAGATAGCTCTCACATGAAAGCATGCCAAAATATAGTGAGGGCATTCAATGGCATAGAGAGAAGGATAATTGGCAGAATTGAAATACATCTTCTGATCGGCCCAAACACGTACGAGGTGGACTTCTTGGTGATGGATATTAAGCCTTCATACAACTGCTTATTGGGGAGGCCCTGGATACCTTCAGCAGAGGCGGTGCCTTCATCACTACACCAAAAGTTGAAACTAGTAACGGAAGGGTGGCTAGTGCGATAAATGCTGAAGAGGACATCATCGCAGCGGTGACCAGTGACGCTCCATAACTAGAGGCAAACAATGAAGCAATCAAAATTTTCTTTCGATCTTTGTAATTTTTCAATGCGACATTCATCATCGTAAGGAACAGGATCGCAATGCCTAGGATATCCAAGACTACAAGAATGGGCTTGCAGCTAACTATTGCAAAAGGGGCCTTATCGGGAAAAGGAATCGGAAGACATCTCTAGGGAAGGATTGAGACACCGATATTGAAGGACAAACAAGATTGCTTCAGCTTAGGATTTAAGCCAGACGCAAGACAAAGAAAGAAGGAACTGGAAAAGAAGCAAGAGAGAAGGAAAACACGGTTGAATGGAGAGGAGATCAAGTGGGAACTAATGATCTTTCCTTATATATCAAAGATTTTTGTGTTTGGAAGGATCATTCACCCTGAGAGGGAGACGCCAAAGAAGAAAGCTATAGAACGAACGTTGGGATATTTGGACATCAACGCTACATATGAAGAAGGGACTAGAGGAAAGAATTTATCGGGCATTCGCCCCTATGAGCCGGGAAGTGTTCTGAACAATTAGACTGCGGAAGAGATTCCTATAGTATTTAGAACTAACATAGAGTAATGTTCAAAACACACTTATAGCTTTAGGCCTAGGAGTAATAAGAATCCTTTTTGTGAAATAGGCCTTTTTTCAAAATCGTTATTTCAATAAAATGCATATTTGCTATCATTTTTGAGCAGATATTCTTTCAATCTTTTTATTTGTAATTACACTACGCAAATAATTATTCTTAGATTCTTTTATTCTTTGAACTTTCCTTCAAATATTCTTTTATTCTTTACTCATAATCATACCATGCAAATAATTATTCTTAGATTCTTTCGTTCTTTGGATTTTTTTCCTTCACCTTTATAATAGGTCCCCGGATATCAATGATATGAGCGACGATGCTAATGACTTAGAGGCTTCTTTTGAGTGAGATCTGTGTATGGATGATTCTCAGGGTTTTGAAGATGACCTAGATTGTGACCTATCTCCTGATTTGTTGAGGATGGTAGAACAAGATGAGAAACAAATCTTACCTCATAAGGAGTCAATAGAAACCGTGAGTTTAGGAGAAGAGAAAAAAGTGAAAATCAGAGCTGGTATCACCGCAGAAACGAAGCGATACCTTATTGAATTACTCTATGAATTCAAGGGTGTCTTCGCATGGTCATACCAAGACATGCCCGGGTTGAACACTGATATCGTGGTGCATCGAATCCCCATAAAGGAAGAATGTAAGCCAGTTCAGAAAAAACTCCGAAGGATAAGGCCTGACGTTTGTTAAAAATAAAAGAAGAGGTTGAAAAATAGTTTGACGTCGGATTTCTAAAGGTGGTAAAATACTCAGAATAGGTAGCCAACATCGTCCCCATCCCTAAAAAGGATAGAAAAGTACGAATGTGTATAGACTATAGAGATTTGAATAAAGCCAGCCCAAAAGATAACTTCCCACTGCCTCATATTGATACCTTGGTGGACAACACAGCGGGTTTCTCATTATTCTCCTTTATAGATGGTTTTTCAGGATATAATCAGATAAAGATGCATCCTGAAGACATGGAGAAGACCACATTTGTAACTGTATGGGGAACATTTTGCTACAAGGTGATGCCATTTGGACTGAAAAATGTTGGAGCAACATACCAAAAGGCCATGGTAACCCTCTTTCATGACATGATGCATAAAGAAATCAAAGTTTATGTCGATGATATGATCGCAAAGTCTCGAATAGAGAATGAGTATGTACAAGTCCTGAGGAAATTGTTCTTAAGATTGAAAAAGTTTCAGCTAAAACTCAATCCAGCAAAATGTACCTTTGGAGCCAGGTTTAGAAAGCTGTTAAGATTTGTGGTCAGTGAGAAAGAGATCGAGATCGACCCAGAAAAAGTCAAAGACATACAAGAGTTACCTCTGCCGTGTACTCAAAAAAAAGTTCGAGGATTCCTAGAAAGACTAAATTACATCTCTCAGTTCATTTCACAACTAATCGAGAAATGTGACCCCATTTCTTGTCTCCTTATGAAACACAACCCAGGTGTATGGGACGAAGAATGCCAAAAGACTTTTGACAAGGTTAAACAGTATTTGTCCAATGCCCCGGTGCTGATGCCACCCAACTCAGATAAACCATTGATACTGTATTTGGTGGTATTTGAGAATTCCATAGGATACGTACTCGGCCAGCATGATGAGTCGGGAAGGAAAGAAAGAGTTATTTACTATCTTAGTAAAAAGTTCATTGGATGTGAGACAAGGTACTCACCAATTGAGAAGTTGTGTTGTGCCTTGGTCTGGACAACCCAAAGGCTAAGATAGTATATGTTGTATCATACCACTTGGCTTATCTCGAAACTGAACCATCTAAAGTACATGATGGAGTCAACAGCTTTGAACGGAAGGATGACCCGATGGAAAAATCTACTTTCTGAATTTGACGTAGTCTGTATGAGCCAGAAGGCTATAAAAAGGAGTGCGATAGCAGATTTTTTGACTAGTAGAGCTTTGGAAGGCTATGAGCCCTTAAACTTTGATTTCCCGAATGAAGACCTGATGTACTTTGCAGCCACTGAAAATGACTCTCAAGAAAACCACCATTGGAAGTTAAATTTCAATGGAGCCTCAAATGCAATTGGTAATAGAATCGGGGCAGTCTTGCTGTCCTTAAACAGAGATCATTATCCCTTCACCAGTAAACTGGATTTTGATTGCACAAATAACATGGCAGAGTACGAAACTTGCATTATAGGAATCTGAGTAGCAATAGAACGAAAGATCAAAGTGCTAGAGGTATATGGGGATTCTGCACTAGTAATATATGAGCTTAAAGGCGAATGGGAGACGAGAGACCTCAAATTGATCAATTATTGAAAAATAGTTCTGGAGTTAATGGAGGAGTTTGATGACATCACTTTCTGTTACCTCCCACGAGATGAGAACCAGATGGCTGACGCCTTGGCTACCTTAGCTTCTATGATCAAAGTAAACAAACAAGAGGACATAAAGCCTATCCAAATGAGTGTTTATGAGGCTCCGGATCATTGCTGCAACATTTACGAAGAAGAGGAAAAAGATGATCACCCTTGGTATCACGATATATTGTGATATGTGAGAAATCGTGAGTACCCAAACCAGACAACCAAGACTGATAAAAGGATGTTGAGAAGATTGGCCATTGACTATGTCTTGAATGATGAGATCCTATACAAAAGAAGAAAGGATCAAGTGTTATTAAGATGTGTGGACACTGTAAAGACGAAGAAAATTCTAGAAGAAGTCCATGAGGGCGTTTGTAGGACACACGCAAACGGCTTTATGATGGCCAGGCAAATTATGAGATTTGGTTATTACTGGTTCACCATGGAAGGGGATTGTATTAACTACACCAATAGATGTCATAAGTGCCAAATCTATGGAGACAAAATTCATGTGCCTCCTTCGCCTCTTCATGTTATGACTTCCCCATGGCCTTTCTCTATGTAGGGCATGGATGTGATTGGGCCGATATCGCCAAAAGCTTCCAATAGGTATCAATATCTTCGTGGTCATCGATTACTTCACTAAATAGGTGGAAGCCGCTTCATATGCCAGTGTCACAAAGTCAGCAGTCAGTAAGTTCTTGAAGAAAGAGATTATATGTCGATATCGAATGCCAGAAAGGATCATATTAGACAATGCTCTGAATTTGAACAACAGCACAATAGCAGAAGTCTGTAACTAGTTTAAGATCAAACACCACAACTTGTCGCCTTATCGCCCAAAAATGAATGGTGCGGTGGAAGCAACCAATAGGATCATCAAGAAGATTATGGGGAAGATGACTGAAACTTATAGAGATTGGCATGAGAAGCTACCATTCGCCCTCTATGCTTATCGAACGTCTGTTAGGACCTCTACTAGGGCAATGCCTTTCTCACTGGTTTGTGGAATGAAGGCGGTTTTACCCATCGAGGTCGAGATTCCTTCCCTCAGAGTTTTGTCAGAAGTGAAATTGGATGAAGCAGAATGGATCCAGTCTCGATACGATTAGTTGAATTTGATTGAAGAAAAGAGGCTAAGGGCTATCTGTCATGGTCAGATGTACCAAAAATGAATGATGCGAGCTTATGATAAAAATGTTTTTCCTATAGAATTCCACGAGGGAGATCTGGTTTTGAAAAAGATCCTTCCAATACAAAAGGATTTTAGAGGGAAATGGACGCTAAACTAGGAAGGACCCTATATGGTAAAGAAAGCCTTTTCTGGAGGAGCATTGATTCTAGCCGAGATGGATGGTAAAAGCTTGCCCAATCCTGTGAATTCGGATGTTGTCAAGAAGTATTTCACTAAAAAGGGAGAGGCCAAGGCGGAAACCCTCAAAGAGCACTTTGAGACCTTCTAAAAAAAGAAGAAGAAAAAAATGGAGCGGCCAAGGCGAAAACCCGCAAATGGCGCTTTGAGACCAAAGGGATTTTGAGCTGAAAACCCGAAAACAGGCGACTAAAATTTTAAAAATGGGGCATGTGGTGGTCTTGTTCTTTCTGAATTAGCAAGAAAGAGGAGCGTTACACCTTAGGGCATCAGCAAATACTTTAGATCTCCTAAACATATTGTAACACCCCATACCCGTATCCCATGCTGAGGTGAAGTACGAGGCATTACTCATCTCAATATCATACATTCAAACAACTTTAAGTAACAAAGACTCGATTCGAATCTAAACTTTTTCGATTTCTACCTTAACCATCTATTTACGAGCCTATGATCCCCAATTCGATCATTAGAAATTATTTAGGACCATTTCGGGTTATTAACTAATTTTAGAAAAATTTCCCTTTAAAATAGGGCACACGCCCTTATGGAGGGGTAACACGCTCGTGTGGAAGGGTAACATGCCTGTGTCCCCTACCTGTGTGGCCAATTTATTTCCATAATTTTTCATAAATTAAGTGCAGACTTCACACGGGCTGGCCACATGTCCTTGTCCCTCACACGGCCTCGACATGCCCGTGGTGTAGCCCGTGTGTAAAAACCTTGACATTCTATTTCTGACGTTAGCAATTCCAAATTGTCACACGGCCATGGCCACGCCTGTGTGCTAGGCTATGTCCTCCACACGGTTGAGACACATGGTCGTGTCTCTGCCCATGCGAATACTACCATACATTCTGACTTCAAATTTTTAGATGTAGGGGACACACAGCCGGACCACACGTTTGTGGGGCTAACCGTGTGTCACACACGGCCTAAACACACGCCCGTGTGTCTACCCGTGTGGACAATATAAGGCTATTTTTCCAAGCCTCATTGCCACCCTTACTTGCCTATTTTCATACTAAAACCAACCAATACCAAAGCAAACATATTTTCTATAATCAATTCAAATACAATAGACATTCATGCAATCATGGAAATGTATTTTTTTATAAACTAAAAATGAACGTTAGCCATCATTCAAGGCTTAATGCAAAGTGTGGGGATCTATCATAAGCCAGAAAATTTGATCACATCTTAAAGACACAAAATGATAAAATCTAAACCCTATACAGGTCATATTCAAAAATATAAATCCAACTATACCAAATGTTTTGGCTGATAGTGTGATCGATATCTCTGACTGCAAGTGATCCTTGAGCTAATTAGGCGGCACTGAAAGAAAAATGGAAAGAAGGAAGGAGTAAGCATAAAAGCTTAGTAAGTTGCATATATATAAATATACAACAACAATTTCATCAATGATCAACATGTTTATGACTCAAAAGTAGGCATAGATGTAACTTACTCATTACCAAGCATGCACTTCACTGTTTATGAACATAGAGCTCATATCTCATATGTACCAATTAAGTACCTATAATCACTCATATCACAATATTATACTTTCTTTATTAACTCAAAGTCATAACTTTCACCGTTGAACCACTCAAAATATTACCGAATATTTTATAACGTCAATATGGGATAAGTTGTCGATGCCATGTCCCAGACATGGTCTTACACTGGCTGTCATCATTGATGCCGTTGCATGTCCCAGGCATGTCTTACACTAGCTCTTGCATATCCGTGCAAATGCATGTCCCAGAAATGTCTTATACTAGCTCATCTTATAGCTGATGCATGTCTCAGACATGTCTTACATTGGCTTACATCTCGAGGCTGATGCATGTCCCAGACATGTCTTACACTAGCGCTCGTCTTATTGTCGATGCCATATCCCAGATATGGTCTTATATTGGCTCTCATAATGTGGCCAATGCATGTCCCAGACATGTCTTACACTAGCTCATACACAAATGACCCAAGTGTCATAGTACGAATAACCGGTTTATTTCTTAGGGTTCCACGAAATTTCCACTATCACAACGATTATTATTATGCAATCTAAATTCACAATCAACCAATTCATGGTATATCAATTCAAACACATGTAAAAACAATGTAGTTGTACTATTTATATACAACTTACCTCGGACTACAAAATGTAAACATCTCGTCAATCAATCTACTTGCTTGGCTTTCCCCCGATCTAGGGCTGGATTTGGTAAGTCTTGATCTATATTAGAAAAATGCACTCATTTAGCCACTAATCACATTTAGGCAATAAAAAATTTACATCTTTGGTAAAATGACCATTTTGCCCCTAGGCTCGAAAATTACTTTTTATCGAATTTCTTCACATCTCAAGCCTAACCGAACCCTTTTACTCTTATAGCAACTTCAAAATCTCACTATTTCATACACTAATCATTTATTTTGCAACTTATGCAAAATAACCCTTTTAGGTGTTTTCATGCTAACACCTTTCACAAAGATTGTTTAGAACTCTTCTAAGACTCATATTCTTCCATAAAATTTCAGAAAATAACATGAACATTCACATGGTGAAACCCTAAACTTATTACCATTTTGCAAGATAGTCCTATCATTTGAAAGCCCATGACACAAGCATGCCAAAAATATAAAAATCAACAAGAAAATCATCAAGATCACTTACATTATGAGAGGAATAAGTTCCTGTAAATTTTCAACTTTCAAACCTCCATATTTGCTGATATTTTTGTGGAGAGAAGAGATGATGAAGAAGAAAAATAATAGATAGGCCTTAGGCATTATTTTATTACCAAATCATGACATCATTTACCAAAACCTTTGACTATTTGTTTCAATTCATCACATGGCTGGCCAAGCTACTCCATAAGGGTATATTTGCCCTTTAAAGACCCCCAATTTAAGTTCTCTAGCTATTTAACACATTTTGGCACTAAAATGTAACTTTTGTCTTTTATGCGATTTAGTCTTTTTTTTGAAATCGGGCTTCCAAACATCAAAATTAACTCACCAAATTTTTTTATGCACTAAAATATTCATGGTATAACTTCATAATAATAAAAATAATTTTCCCAACTTCAGATTTGTGGTCCTGAGACCACTATTTTGACTAGGCCCTAAATCGGGCTGTTACACATATATCTAGCTCGAAATGGTCTTTGAGAAGTTTGAACAGAGAAGCTTGTGCTGCAATATCTGGGGCACCTGTTTTCATCTTATTCATTTTTTACTTTAGCAAAATTTGCTATCTTGATTAATTTGTCCACTTCAAGCCTTGCTCTAAATAAAATTCTATTTTGTTCATCGTGATAGTCTTTTCAAGTGTTTTTCATTGAAACAATGATTTTTGGACTTATAATATTCACATAAAAGAAGTTCTATGTATTACTCTGAAAAGTTTCTAAATGGTACAAGAACTTGAAACAGGACCACTAGTCAGAACTAACCCAAATTCAAAAATTGGAAACATTGGAGGAAGGATAGTCCAAATTACAACTATCTCTTCAAATCTTCTGTCAGAGATACCAGCTGAGTAAGAAGGCACAGTAGTGTATTAGTGATAGATCTTTGACGAACGACGAGCAATCACAACTTAAGCACTAAAAAAGGGGATCATTCTCAAAAATGACATTCTACATTCATGCAAATATCATTCACACGCATCTAGTTAGGAGCATCTGATGCATTCTAATCATGTCATCCTAATCATTTGGCATAAATAGGCCCATCAAACAGATTTTACAGGTCCTGTTCCCTAGAGAACGACGTAACAGGCCAGTGAAACCACAAATCCCATACCTCTGAAGTTGCAGTAGGTCAGATTGAGTCATCATGGTAAATCTAATCTCCCTGAAGTTATAATGGAGCAGATTAAAGCCACAAGTCTTATCTCTCTGAAGTTGCAGCAGAGCAGACTAAAAATAGCAAATCTCATTTCCCTGAAGTTGTAGTAGAGTAGATTGCAAATGGCAAATCTTATCTTTTTGAAGTTGTAGTGAAGCAGATTGAAGCCACCAGCCTTATCTCCTTGAAGTTGTAGTGGAGCAGACTGAAGATAGCGAATCTTATTTCCCTAAAGTTGCAGTGGAATAGATTGAAGCTATAAATGAATAGATCTTATCTTTCTAAAGTTGCAGTAGAGTAGATCATAGCAAACATTATCTCCCTGAAGTAGCAATGGAGTAGGTTGAAGTTAAAGCCTTATCTCCCTGAAGTTGCAGTGGAGCATGTTGTAATTACCAATTCTTATCTCTTTGAAGTTTCAGCGGAGTAGCTACAAATCTCTCTTTCCTAAAATTACATTGGAGCAGATCAAAACACCAGCTCATATACCTCTGAAGATATAGTGGTTTGGAACGAGGTTACTTAAAGAATAAGAAAAGAAGCACCGAAACTCAGCAAGTCTAGGCAAAATTGGCCTGCAATTTCAAATTTACTACCAATTTAATACAAACAACAACTCAATAAATACAATCTTCATCCAAATCACATTCATTTCATAACAATATCACTAGTCCTTATTTTATCTAACATTATACCCATTCATACTTTCAAGTAGTATTTAAACATCTTAGTTAATTTATATTCATATCATATATCAACTTATATTAACTTAACTAATATATTCATGAGTTAATACAAAACATAGTCATATAAGCTCCAATACATGCCATATAAACCATTTAAAGTATTTATAACAAAATCTACCGAAAAATCGAGATAGTGTGACTTGAGCGTGATGATCCGATCCTTTGACCCTCTCGTTAATCTACAAAGAGCAATAAACATTACAAGTAACCTGACTATAGCTTAGTAAGTTTGTCGGCTTTAACTATAAATCTTACCACATATTAGTTTTCCAAAATTCAAATCATATGGACATTTCAAGTAAGTTACTTTCATCCTATAAGTCATAATCTCATTTAAAAAAAATTACTTAATTGAGCTCAATAATAATAATGATAACATTACTTACATTTCTTTTTCCACATGTTACATTTACGACTTACCAACTTGTCTATTCAAGGAACGGCTTACGGATTTGAGTACATCGTGATTTGAAGCCCGAAGTCTAGCTGATGCACATAAGTGCTAAACGGAAGCCCGAAGGCTAACTAAAGCACACAAGTGTTAAACGGAAGCCCGAAGGCTAACTGAAGCTCATCAGAGTTGAACTGAAACCCCAAAAGGGTTAATTGAAACTCATATGAGTTAACGGAAGCTCGTAAGAGCTAAACGGAAAGCAAACACGAGAATTAGCAACAAATGCTGAATCTCACTTTACTTGGGTAATTTACCGTCAATTCATCTTTTTCACTGAATGATCGTACTCATTTCCTGCGTTTCGTTCCTCCGAAATACTCAGTTCGATTTCGTAACTTTTATACATAATTTACTTATTTTCAACAATTAACATACATAAATATTAATCACCATTCATAAAATAATATTGAAATTTAATAATTTAACTGTATGAACTTACCCGAAACAATTTGTGGTAGTTGTAGAGATTTCTGGAACTATTCCGAAATTTTCTCTTTTCCTCGTTTATCCTCGATTTCTTGATCTATAATATAAAATTTTTCCATTTATTCATTAGTATTTATTCAAATTCTATTCTAATTTATAGCTTATGCACTTTAATTTTGAAATTACACTTTTACCCCAAATTTTATAATTTTTACAATTTAGTCCCTGCTCAATTAACCCTCCAATTGAACTAATTTTTTCTCAATTAACATTTAATTCTATTACTTTAAACTACTTCATAACCTTTGTAAATCAAAATTTTAGCATTAGACCTTAATTCCAAACTTTTTCACAATTAGGTTCTAAAAATCAATTTCCACTAAAATTTCTTAATAAAATCATCATATAATAAGATTAAAACTTCAAATCCATGCTAAATCATCATAAAATTACAGAACTTATTCATGGAAACTTTCAATTTCACTCATAGAATCAAAAACAAATGAATTTAATAGTAGGACCTAGTTGTAAAAGTCTTAAAAACACAAAAATTACAAAGAAAAAGCAAGAATTAAACTCACATGATGCAAAAATATGAAAAACCAGCTTGTTCCAGGCCTTCTATGGCATTTTGAGCTGATGAGAAAGAAGAAAAATGAAGAAAAACCTAGATAATTCCAATTTAGTCCTAACTTTATTTAGTTAATCTTGGCAATATTCCAATTTTACCTTTATTTCACTAATTTCTTGACTTTTTCTCAGCTATTGCCGTCTAAAATATCTCCCTTGGGAAAATTTTCTCTTTAGGTCCTTCCTTATTAGACACTTAAGCTATTTAATAACTTTCACAAGTTTCACACCTTTACAATTTAGTCTTTTTTATTTAATTAACCACCCAAACGATAAAATTTTCTAACAAAATTTTAACATCATATTACTAACACTATATAAATATTTATAAAATTACTTTCGGCTCTGTTTTATGAGATCGAGGTCTCGATATCTCGTTTTCAACTTAATTTATTTAATAATTTCTCTTTAAATTTTAATTTCTCCTAGTTAAAATATTTCTAACATCTCTCTCACTTCTAAATATTATTTTATTTTAATTTTCTAATCCCAGTCGTCGGATTTAGTGATCTCAAATCACTGTTCTGACAGCACTAATTTTTTTTTGAAAGTAGTTTAGTGGCAGAGAATTTCCATTTGGGTAAGAAAAGAAGAGTTAGTTGCGTTTCATCAGATAGTATGAAGTTAATGATAAAATAAGGTCAGGTACTTATCAGTAGGTATTCCAGTTCAGAGCTTTAGTTTAAGAAGTAAAATGTTGGCTATGCTAAGGCTGAATGAGAATTTGAAAGTGTTGCTAGAAATCAATTTCGAATCCATTTCTATGTATGATTTTCGAGGACGAAAATCCCTAAAGGGGGAGAAATGTAACATCCCGAAATAGGGCCTAAACAGAATAATGGTTCGAAACCATGAATTCGAGGTCAAAAAAATTTATTTCGATTACGTTTTAAGGTTTATTCATTGATTGAATAATTGTGTGAAAATTTCATGAAGAAATTTTATGTATAAGTTCCTAATTTGATAATTAGGACTAAATTGTAAAATTAGCAAAATGTGTGTTCTAGATAATAAGGGGATTTAATTGAACTGGGTTCTTAAAGTGGAGGTCCTTATTTAGTAATTAGACCATTATATCTAAGTTTGGACAAAAATGGGCAAGAATAGGACAAATTTGAAAGAAAAGCCTTTAAGGGCATTTTGGTCATTTAGTAATTAAAAGAATTTAAAAGGGAAAATAAAGCAAAAATTGGTCCATCTTCTTCATGGGGGCCGAATATAGCATGGGGGAAGCCATGGTTAGGTTTTCCAAGCTTTCTAAGCTCAATAGTAAGTCCGTTCTAGCCTTATTTTTAATGTTCTTTATGTTTTTGGAGTCCCGGTAACTTGATTTAGCTTATTCTAGCAATAATTCATGCTAAGGTTCATATTTGGAAAAATACCCATAGGTTAAATGTGTTTATTTTGATGTTTTATGATAGAATATGAAGCTTGAAATTATGTTAAACAACTTTTGCCAAGCGATTTTAAGTGAAAATGAGTAAAAACGACATAATCGGTAAAAATACCTAATGTTCATAAGTACATGATAGAGTCGGAATTTGATGTTTCCATAGAAGGGAAAAATGTTCGGTGTGTCATAAAACATGAGAAAAATGGATAAATTTTAATTTTCGAGCCTAGGGGCAAAATCATAATTCTGCAAAGGTTTAGAGGCAAAATTGTAATTTTGCCAAAGTTTGAGTTAGGGAATTTTTTGAATATTACATTAATTAAATAAGTGAAATATGATGTTTTAGATCCCAGAAAGTGAGATTTGGACCTAGAACGGGAGAAAAATCAAAAATCAAGAAAGTTGGTAAAATGGTCGTTTTGGGATCGAGGTAAGTTCATATGTTTAATAAGCATTTAATTATGCATATTTGAATGATAAATTGATATTTTGGCCATAAATACTTTAGTATTGAGTTTAAGATATAATGATTAATGTTCGACAATAATTCGATATTGGAAAGAGAACTTGTATAATTTATATGTAAGACCATATTTTGTATTATGGCTTTGTATGATAACAAGAAAGTATTGACTAGCATAGTTTTATGAGAATAAGTTACGTTGATGATATGATGAGATTGAGAATGTAAGTATTTAAGTTGAGTAGCATTTTATTATTATGCAATTATTGTTATTAGTATTATTATTATTGAGTTATGCGACTAACCTTGAGGATTTGAGCAAGTATGTTTCAGCTATGACTTGACAAGGCATTGATATCTCAAAGTCCATGGTTGTACCATGGCAATTAAGGAAGAATTGACGGAAAATTCCATGTTCATAACATGGCATTTAAGGAGGAATTGATAGTTAAGGATACCATGTAAGACCATGTCAAGACATGGCATTGGTAAGGGAAGGATCCCTTGTAAGACCATGTCAAGACATGGCATCAGAATTGATTAAGGACTCCATGTAAGACCACATCAAGATGTGGCATTGGCACTAAGACAAGGATACCATGTAAGACCATGTTTGGAACATGACATTTGGTAAGATAAGGATATCATGTAAGACCATACCAAGGCATGGCATTGATAAGTTCTATAAGGCAAGGAAATCATGTAAGACCATGTCAAGACATGGCATTGATGAGTTACTATAAGGAAAAGGTCCCATTTAAGACCATGCCAAGGCATGGCATTGGTGAGTTCATAAGGCAATGATACCACGTAAGACCATGTCATGACATGGGAATGGTAAGTTCAAAAAGGAAAAGGTTCCCGAGTAATCCAAAGAGTAAGTCAAAGAAACGACAAGGTGAGAACATGAAGAAAGAGTACAGGTATGCATTTAAGGCTTATTTAATATTGAGATTGTAATTAATTGAGATTATCAAGTATTAAGTAAGTGATGAGTTTTCAGTTATGCTTGTGACACTTTATGACATGATTGGCAATATGCCTATATTATGAAAGAGTACTTATGTGTCAAGTAAGATGTTGCAGGTATGTAAGCAAGCTATTGAGTAAGGTGCCTTTTGTATTTAAGCCTTTGGTAAGGTTACCGATGAGTAAGATGGGAAAGTAAGAAATAAACATTATTTAAGCAAATCATGACAGCATAGTAGTAAGCTAAATTGATTGCTAATGCTTATTATTTTACATGTGAACTTACTAAGCTTTGTAAGCTTACTTCTTCATGTTTCAGAGTACTTAAAAGAAAGCTCGGGTTGGAGGTCATCGGAGATCACTTCACACTATCGACTATCAAGTTACCAAATGGGTATCTTCGTTTACAAACGTTCTAGTTTATGGCATGTATAGGGACTTAGCCATTTTGTGTGTATGTCCTTATGATATGGCTAAAGAATGGTATGTAAATATTTGATAATGATTAGATATTGACATGGCTAATGAAGAACATGTTTCGGTGTTATGTATGCCTAAAAGGTAGTTAATACAAAGAAATCTTGAAAAAGTGAAATTAGCATTAAAACAGTATTGAACAGCAGCAGTGACGTGATCTTGAAAAATCACCAAGATTAGTAGAAATAGATTTAGGTGATGAATGAGATATATAATTAAATATTATTGAGTCTATTTTCATATGAAAGAAACAGAGTAAGCAAAAGAAGTGTATATTAAGAGATATTTGAATTTTAGTGAGATAGGGTCAGAGCGATTTCTGAATCCCATGTTCTGATTTTATAAATTCACTAAAACTTTTACAAAAATAATTAGGAGTTATATTTTATATTTCTAGATTACTTAGTGAATCTACTTTCAAGAGAAACAAACAGCATGGTTATTTGAATTCTGTACAGGGAGAAAACTGTTTCATAGTGAGGAGAGGTCAGAGTAGTCTGATAGTGCAGTATGGGAAACTTTAACTAATAAACTATACTAATTGACTGGACCAAAAATTCTGGAAAATAATTAGTAAGAAGATATATGAGTCTAGTTTCAGGGAATATTCACAAATTTAAATTTTTAGTTTTGTGACTCGAGTTATGATTTATTTAGTGACTATGACGCAGGTAGGCAGTTTTATAAGGAATAATGAAATAAATTGTTTTGATTTGTCTAAGTATTCAGAAAATTTTTGATGTTCCCAGTTTGGTCCCGAACCGTTTCAATTTCATGTTTTAGGGTCTTTGCACCATTCTCGTTACACGACAACAAGCAAATAGGGGCAGCTGTAAGGACCCAATTTTGTCCAAGCCCATACAAATACAAAACAAAAACAAAAATGAAATAAAATAAACTAAACAAATAAATAGTCCTATTAGCAGTCCAAATATTACAACTCGTTTACAAAATGCAAACCCAATTACCATACTAAATTGGCCCAATCCAAACCCGTCCAATTCGGGCCCAAAATTAAAACCCTAGACCAAAAAAACACAGGCCCAAGTGGTCCAAAATTTGACATGTCCAAGAACCATAGAGTTTCCATCTGTTTTGTGCCGCAGCAGCCAACACTCCCATGTACGACCGCCAGCGTACCTCGCCTCCGTACGCCCCAGGCCGAGTGCCATGTCACCTCTGTACCTACAAAATAGGGCAAGAACAGCAGCAAAGAGAAAGAAAACTGGCATTTTTCCTGATGCTTTTCTCTCGGCTATAAAACCCAAGAGAAACCCTTTGTATTTTTTTTGACTTACGAACACATAAAATTAATACAATAATATTAATCAGAGAACAGAAGCAAATTGAAAGGTGGATTTTTTTATCTTTTTTTTTTCCTTTACCTTACTCTAAATAAAATAAATAATAGGAAATATTTTTTACCTTTTGGTCGGCCTTTTGTCGCCGTCGAAACCCTTTGGAAACCCAAGCGTCATAAGCCCCTTTGGGGTTCTGATGAGGGTCGGAGGTATAGTGAAGATAAGGATTTTCCCCTTTGTGATCTATTTCTTTTTCTTGTTTTGTGTGTTTCGTTTCAAAACATAGATCTAGTTTTAAAAAGTTCTTTTTTTTTAAAAAAAAAAAGAAAGGGGTTTAAAAAGGGCTGAGAAGGCCGATTCCGTGCGCCTCCGACCTCCGTCCATGGTGGAGCCATGACAGAGGGCCATTGGACCTCTTGGTTGGCCCTAAATCGCTTTCAGAGAAAACAAAGGGACAAAGAAATTTAAAAAAAAAAAGAAACTAAATGATTTTTTTTCAAAAAATGTTTAATTTATATAGCTCGTAAACGGTGTCGTTTTGGAGTATAAGCTCAGGTGCCAAAATGGCGTCATTTAGAAGCTCAACCCGCGCCTTGACCCTACCCAGTTAAAGGATCCGTGTGTTTTCATAGAATGGTCTATTTTGTGATTAACCTCTCCGCTTTTTTGACCTATTACGATTTGATCCTTTTTCTTTTTAAATTTTATCACTTAGTCTTGCTTTGTTTTAATTTGGTCCTGGTATCATTTGGGAAGACGGACGCCTAAAACGGTGCCATGAGTCGAAGCCTGATTCGGTTTTGTCTAGTGGGGATCTGTGCGTTTAATTGTTGTGCTGGTCCCTCTAATGTTTAAACAAATTATAATCTGGTCCTTTCCTTTTTATTTATTTTTTATTTGCCCCACATTTTTGTTTTAAAATTTCAATTTAGTTCCTTTGTTGCGATTTTAGTTATTTCATTATTAAATTAGTTAATTTAATGTTATTGTCATCATTGTCACATTTATATTTGCTTGTTATTACTATTATATTTATTTTATATTTGTTTGCCTTAAATTTTTATATATATTTATTTTATCTTACCATTTATTTTTATATATATCCTTTTATATATATTTTAAAACTTTAGCTTTTTATTTATTCCATTATTATATTACTATTATTAATATCATCGTCATTATGATTAATATTATTATTGTTCAAATCGTTTTACACCATGTTTATTCATTTATGTAATATTAGGTCTTTGATTTCGATATTTTTTATGTTTGTTATTTTATTATTTATTATTTTATGTATGGTTTGTTTATTTTATTCTATTCTTGTCCTTCTTATTGTCTTTCATATCGACGCATTTATTATTTTGTTACGCATATTAACAACGTAATTTATTTTTATATTTTACTACAAATTCATGTCGCATTAATTTCACCTGAATTCGTAAAAAAGGGAAAATTTTCAATCATAAGGCAATATTTCGTATTTAGAAAACTCGAGAAAAATTGTACC
This sequence comes from Gossypium arboreum, assembly GCF_025698485.1. Lineage (NCBI taxonomy): Eukaryota > Viridiplantae > Streptophyta > Magnoliopsida > Malvales > Malvaceae > Gossypium > Gossypium arboreum. Next base: position 27,406,704 of record NC_069082.1, on the reverse strand, counting down.
CTAACTCACGAGGTTTCGATTTTTCTCGTTGAACCTAAATAACCAAATATCCTTTTAAATCTCTAAATATATGAATTTTAAATAAAAAATAATGGCAATATTCCGTGTTTAGGAACTTGAAAAGGTCGTGCCCTAACTTACGGGGTTTTCGATTATTCTTGTTGGATCGAAACGACCGAATATCCTTTTGAAAATCAAAGTACAATTTTTCAAATAAAGCATTTAAAAGGCTAACTTACTTTCGAAGGATTCAAATGATGTATCCTAACTTACAGGATGTGATATTTTAGTACTTTGTGACGAGAAGGCCTTCAATACTCGTTTTAATTCGCTCAAAGTTTTTTAATCGACATTAATAAAAAGGAGAGGATCGTACTTTAAATTTTTTCAGGTTTTCAACTTTCGACGTTAAGACATTAATTAATCAATTAGGTACCAATTTTGGGCGTTATGAGGGTGCTAACCCTTCCTCGTACGTAATCGACTCCCGAACCCGTTTTCTTGAATTACATAAGTCACAATTATTGTTTTAATAAGTCACAATGTTTTATTAGAATGATTAATCATAAGGTAGCCCGATCACACCTTATAAAAAGGATTGGTGGCGACTCCCATTTTTTTCGTTTCCATTTTCAAAAAATAAAATGTCGACCCCTTTTTCAAAAAATGGTTTCGACAACTGTGACTATCTTTGTGATCTTCTTTTGTCATCATCCCCATTAAGGGATTAAAAGAAAAATATTTGACTGTGAAATATCTATTTATGAGTAATAGAACATGGTAATTCTATCTAAAGCTCGTTATGGTTTGATGCACCTGAAGTTGGAAGTTTTTTTTAAAAACTGTTAGTATAACTTTACAGTATTCAGAAAAAGTTGTCAATTAAAATTATGTAGAAAATATTACCGATGAGAACTTGCAAGATAAAAAACTTGTGTATGAAAAGTCCTTGGTTATGTACCTGTTGTACACCTGGAAAATAGTGATTTAGACTTCACATTGATTTAGACATTTCCAGTAGTAAATGTCACAATAGTACTTATATATGGATACAAAGTAAAAGGAATGACAGTAAAATTATCAATTTGTCACAATTTATATTGACATTATTAGTACAATTGAAATGCATGTTAAAGTAAACCACAAGTTTACTGATACAAATGCATTTACTACTTGGAGAGACCAGTTAGACTATCCTAGATCATATATGATACGAAAATTAATTGAGAATTCATATAGACATTCATTAAAGAACCAAAAGATTATTTAATTTAAAGAATTCTCATTTTTTGTTTGTTCTCAATGAAAATTGATTATTAGAAACTCACTAGTTAAAGTTGAGATTTACTGCCTTGCATTTCTAAAATGAATATGGGCCGATTCATCCACCATATAGATGGTTTTGATATTATATGATTTTAGTAGATGCATCTACAAGATAATCACGTATGTGTTATCAACTTGTAACCTGTTGTTTGCAAGATTGCTTATTTAAATAACTAATTTCAGATCATGCAATTAATACAATTCATCTTGGTAATACTGATTGAACGCCTTTGATAAATGCCTAAACCTTACATATTAGAACTAAATTTCTTATTTCAACATGAGATTATATTGATTTATGTGTTATATGCATCAAGCCAATAAGTTATAAATACTCTCCATTACAATTGGTTTTTGGTAAAGAGATAAATATTTCCCATCTTTGAAACCAGAACGCACAAAGATAAGTAAATCCTCAAAGAAAGTTGGGAATGTAACACCCCTAACCCGTATCCGTCGCTGAATTAGGGTTTTGAGGTATCACCGTTCAAGCACAAATCCAAACATTCACATGAGTACACTTACATAAACTTTTAAGAACAATTATTTAACATCAATAGTTGTTGCAATTACTAATAAAACATAATAGAATATACTTTTAATTCAACTTATAAAAATATGCGACATTCAAACTTTATTACAATTTAATCGCACATAGTATTCTATACACAAATGAAATATATGAAATCTATTACATATAATTATTTAAATAAAGTCATAATATATTCAACATTCATTTAATATCAAGTTGGACACCTATACTTGACATCAAAACATATACTATTTCATGATTTACCATTGTACAAGTTACTATTCATTTGGTTATTAATCAGTGCATTAGCCGAATGCAAGTTTAGTTTAACAATTACACACTTACAACTTGACTTAGTCATTTTAAAAACCTAAGCACTTCAAGCAATCAAATCAATATTCATATTATAAAATATAGTAATAACATCATTTAAGGAGCCATGACCGAATACAACTTGTTAAAATTTGCCTATTTTAATCACATTTGCCGAGTCATAATGTAATATAACTTAATAAAATCTAATAACATATAGAAATTATCATTATTTGAACCATACATTAAATACCATCACAACCAAATTTAAACAAATAAAACTCATCCGAGTACATGCATGCCTATGATGTTTGTTTCGATACTAAGCTGAAACTAGTTTATCATTTCCAAGTACCAAACATAGCAAATAACACAAAACCTACTGTTAATCCTAACCATCCTGAAACATAGTCGGTAATTCTTTTAATGCTAAACAAAACATATCTCCTTCATGTTGTGTAATAATCATACCAAATAAACTTATCTCATGTTCGATTATAACCAAATAAATATTAGTGCTATACTGCATATTAATACTTTAATAGCTTGTCAACCCAATTTTCATACATGCTTTATTTAATATGAATCACATATAAAACAACCAAACACACCTAAGAATGAATGCATATATATTTATTTACCAACAATCAAACTCAATGAATACTTAATCAAAGCATATCAAAACCGAAAAGGGACATAGCAAGCAACCATCTTATAGTACACGTAGTATCTAACACAAATATTATACATACATGGCTCGTAACTATAAAACCAAGGTGATCATAAACCGAAGTTTTAAAGACAAAAGCTTAGCCATTTTCACATGGCTTATATACACAACCAAAATCCAGCATTTTCAACTATGTTCCAGCCTATACATGCCATTGTTCCAAAATGCAAATTATAAAATACCGAAAGCGGTTGATAGTGTGATAGACTTTGCTGATGATCCCCGAGCTTGTAACATGAATCTAAAATCTATAAATAGAAACACATATAAAACATAGAGGAAGCTTTTGAAGCTTAGTAAGTTATAAGCAAATAAATAACTCATTAATACAGTCAACTCATACTAACTAACATTTTACATTATCATTACCATACTTGACCTTGAATTACAACTTCCATAATTAAAACACTTTTATGAACAATTTTCCATCTAAGCTGAATACTCACAAGGCTATTTAATATGTTTTTCATCAACTTCCAACTAATTAATCATAATAAACCATACATTCATTTATTCATATTCACAAACTCAAGGATCATAGAATAACCTCTCATATATAAGATCACCAACATGGCCGAATATACTAAACCATATGTGCACATATTTAAGAACATTTCAATGATACACAAATTATTCATTCACAAACCAAATACATATACCACATGCACACATTTTCTTCATTTGCATTGTACAAGATTTACAACAAATATTCATAGTACTTACTCACCTCATTTCTAGTAGATATCAAGTTAATTCTTACTTGACCATTTAGCTTGTTTAATACATTCGTACAAAAATTGTTTTTTTCCCAATGAACCAGTCAGAATTGGGTAGGGCACTCAGATAATCACACATATATCGTACAATGCCAACGTCCCAAACGTGGTCTTACATGTAGTCACAGATCGATGCCACTGTCCCAGACAGGGCCTTACTCGTAAACACATATTGGAATCACATATCGATGCCATGGTCTTACTCGCACACATATATCGGATTCCTATGTCATGACATATGTATCCTAGCTATTCCTAAGGTTCATACGGGGCTTTTGGATATCGTAACTTATTCGAAACGAATGCTTGAACATAGTTACCAAGCTTATTCACATTCAGAAATAGCATATATGAATTCATATTTTTCATACCAGCACATATATTTAACATTTATCTGCAATTAAACACGTCTATTTGCTTATAAACTTACCTCGGATGTTATAAAACGAGACAGGGCTGCTAGTCGACAACTTTCGTTTTTCCCCGATCCAAATCTGATTTCTTTGGTTCTTGATCTAAACATATTCAAATTAAGCTCATTCAAACATATTTGCATTCAATTTAGTCCAAAAACACATAAATTAAAAATTACCATTTTACCCCTAACTTTTACAATTTTTACAATTTAGTCCCTATTGCACAAAACACAACATATGCAAAATCTCAAAATACCCATGTTAGGCCGAATGTTCCTAGTGCTCATACAAGTCCATATATTTCATTTATTTCACATTTTAGTCCCTCCAATTATTATTTTTTTCAATTTAGTCCTAATTACTTAAAATTATCAAAAACTCCAATACAAAACATGTTAATCTAAAACATATCTTTCATATTTCATCATCAAACAACAAAAATTACTAGCTCTCAACAATGGCACAACTCAAAATATTCATCAAAATAAAAATTTCAAGTACGGGTTTTGTAGTACTCGAAGCAACGATCTCAAAAACATAAAAATTATCAAAAACCGAACAAAAATGAACCTTGATTGAGGTTGAATATATGCCGAACCCTAGCTTGGTTTCTTTGTTTTTCTTTGTTTTAACTTTTAGCCAAGAGAAAGATAATGAACATGGTTTTATTAATTTATGTTTTATGATATATTATAACTTAACTTTTAATTTACATTTTTAACCTTAAATAAAACATTATACTATCTTTATATTATGTCCATTGCCGTCCACTTCACTTAGTATTGGGCTAATTGAAACATAAAGGCTTCCATTTAAAAAGCCAAGTGCAATTCAGCCCCTTTTAGAAATAACCACCTAATTTTCATTTTACGTGATTAAGTCCTTTTATTTAATCCGACACTCAAATGACAAAATTAAATCACGAAAATTTTACAGAAATAAATTCACACAAAATAAACACAGAAAATAAATTTTAAATATTTTTCTAACTCAGATTCGTGGTCCCGAAACCACCGTTCTGATTAGGGTCTAAATTGGGCTGTTACAACTCTCCCCCTTAGGGATTTTCATCCCTAAAAATCTTACCGGTGAATAGGTTTGGGTGGTGTTCTCTTATTGCATCTTTTGGTTCCCAAGTTGCTTCCTCAACACCGTGTTTATGCCACAATACTTTAACTAACGGAATCTTCTTATTTTGTAACTTTTTAATCTCGTGAGCCAGAATACGTATCGTTTCTTCCTCGTACGTCATGTCAGGTTTAATCTCAATCTCAGACAGACTAATCACATGTGAAGGGTTAGATCGATATCTACGAATCATCAAAACATGGAATACATTTTGGATCTTTTCTAACTCAGGTGGCAACAATAGTCTGTAAGCAACCGGCCCGATACGCTCTATAACCTCATACGGCCCAATAAATCTTAGACTCAATTTGCCTTTACCACCGAATCTGAGTATTTTCTTCCATGGTGATACTTTCAAGAAGACTTTATCTCCGATCTGACACTCTATATCTTTACGTTTCAAGTCTGCATAAGATTTCTGACGATCTAACGCTGGTTTTAGACTTTCACGGATCACTTTCACTTTCTGTTCAGTTTCTCTGATCAAGTCGACCCCGTGTATCTTATTTTCACTGAGCTCAAATGGCATATGACATTTACGACCATACAAAGCCTCATAAGGTGCCATTTTGATACTCGATTGAAAGCTGTTATTAAACGCAAATTCAATCAGAGGTAAGTATTGTTCCCACGTACCCTCGAACTCGAGAACGAAAAATCTCAACATATCCTCAAGTATCTGAATGATTCGCTCAGTCTGGCCTTCTGTTTGCGGATGGAAAGCAGTATTGAAATGTAATTTTGTACCTAGCGCATCTTGTAGTTTTTTCCAAAACCGTGATGTAAGCCTCGAATCTCAATCCGAAATAATAGATATAGGCACACCATGTAATCTCACAATCTGAGAAACATACAATTCAACCAGTTTATCCAGCGATTAGTCTGTACGTATCGGAACAAAATGAGTCGATTTAGTCAATCTATCCACCATAACACAGATTGCATCTTTCTTACTCGGTGTCAATGGTAACCCAAATACAAAATCCATAGTAACTCTGTCCCACTTCGACTCTGGTATCATAATCGGCTGAAGCAATCCAGAAGGTACCTAATGCTTGGCTTTTACTTGTTGACAAACTAAACATCTTGCAACAAAGTTAGAAATGTCTCCTTTCATACCATGCCACCAGTAAAGCTGTTTTTGATCATTATACATCTTTGTACTACATGGATGAACAGATAACCGGCTGCTATGAGCTTCATTCAAAATCATCTGAATCAACTCTGAATTCCTCAGAACGCACATTCGGTCTCTGAATCTCAAATAGTCATCAGCATCAACTCTAAAATCTGAATTCGCATCTGTCTCACACTGAGCTCGCTTTGCGATCAACTCATTATCAACCTTCTGGGCATCACAAATTTGTTGAATAAATAACGGTCTTACTTTCAATTCATCTACTATCGAACCATCATCATACATGGCCATATGTGCATTCATTGAACGTAAAGCAAACAATGATTTTCGACTTAAAGCATCAGTAACAACATTAGCCTTTCCTGGGTGAGAGTCAATTACAAGTTCATAATCTTTTAGCAACCATCGACGTTGTCTCAGATTCAGATCTTTCTGAGTCATCAAGTATTTCAGGCTTTTATGATTAGAATAAACATGACATTTCTCACCTAATAGATAATGACGCCAAATTTTCAATGCAAACACAATAGCTGTCAATTCCAGGTCATGTGTCGGATAGTTCTTTTCATGTGGCTTCAATTGTCTCGAGGCATAAGCTATAACTCTGCCTTCCTGCATCAAAACCCAGCCCAAACCATTTAAAGATGCATCACTATAAATAAAAAATTCTTTACCCGATTCTGGCTGAACTAGCATTGGAGCTTCAGTCAAAAGGGCTTTCAATTGATCAAAACTTTTCTGGCACCTCTTTGACCACTCGAACTTAACTTCTTTCTGCAATAGCTTCGTCATCGGACTACAATCATAGAGAAACCTTTCATGAACCGTCTATAATAACCAGCAAGTCCTAGGAAATTTCAGACTTCAGAAACATTCCTCGGAGGTTTTCAATCGAGTATAGCTAAAATTTTGCTCGGATCAACCCGAATACCCAATGCTGATACCACATGACCCAGAAAACTGACTTTACTTAACCAAAACTCATATTTACTGAATTTTGCATACAACTACTTATCTCGCAAAGTCTGTAACACAAGCCTCAAATGCTCGCATGTTCAGCTTCATCACGAGAGTAGATCAAAATGTCATCTATAAACACAACCACAAACCGGTCTAGATACGGTCTGAAGATCTGATTCATCAAATCCATAAAAACAGTAGGTGCATTAGTGAGTCTGAATGGCATAACTAAAACTCGTAGTGTTCGTACCTCGTTCGGAAAGCGATCTTTGGTACATCGGAGTCTTTAACTTGCAACTGATAGTAGCCTGACCTCAAATCTATCTTTGAAAATACTGTAGCCCCTTTCAGTTGGTCAAACAGATTGTCAATCTGTGGCAATAGATACTTATTCTTTCTAGTCACCTTATTAAGCTGTCTATAATCGATGCACATTCTTATAGTTCCGTCTTTCTTTTTCACAAACAACACAGGTGCACCCCAAAGAAAGAAACTCGGTCGCTCGAAACCTCTATCTGTCAATTCTTGCAACTGAGCTTTCAATTCTTTTAATTCTATAAGTGCCATTCTACACGGGGCTATGGATATCGGAGTCGTCCCAGGCATTAGCTCAATACCAAACTCTACTTCTCAAATAGATGGCCAACCCGGTAATTTCTCAGGAAACACATCTAGATACTCACATACAACAGGTACTGATTCAATGTTTCTTTTGGGCACTTTACTGTTAAGCACGTAGGCAAAATAAGCTTCACATCCTTTTCTCACATATTTCTGAGCTAGCATCGAAGAAATTACTGCTAGTAAACCATATAAATCACTAGATTCAATCCAAATAACCTCATCATTCTAACTTCGTAGATCAATGGTCTTTCTCTTGAAGTTCACAATAGAATCATGTAATCTCAACCAGTCCATACCCAGAATTATGTCGAACTCATCAAATGGCAGCAATATCAAATCAGCCAGAAAGCACATATCACGAACCACTAAGGGACAATTCTTAGACACTTTGTCAACCATAATACACCTACCCAAGAGGTTTGACACTTTAATCACAAACTCAATAGACTCAACAGGCAGAGTCTTGCAGAATACTAATGTCTCACACACATAAAAATGAGTAGAACCAGGATCAATCAATAAAATTATATTAGTATCATAAAGAGTGAATGTACCAATAATGACATCTGGGGATGAAGCCTCCTCTCGTGCGCGTATAGCATAGGCTCTGGTAGGTGTAAGAGTCTCAGATCTATTTGTTATATCTTTAATTCCTCTCTGACTTCCACTTGCATTACCCGCATTTCTGGATGGTCTCCCTCGAGCTGCAGTATTACCCAATCTCGTGTTCTGCACTAGATTCTCTTCAGCTAACCCTAGGCAATCTCGAATATAGTGATCTGTCGATCCACATTTAAAATAGGCCCGATCATGTAATCTGCAAATGCCGGGATGTCATTTACCACAGTGTTTACACTCAGGTTGATTTGATCTGACATTACCCATACTGGCTACTGAGGTAGCTCTCGAACTCACTAGTGGTCTGTTCTAGTCTCGTCGGGAATAACTCGAAGTGGCTTTTGAACGGCTGAAATCATCTCAGAACTTCTTTGGTACCGATTGGATTGGTTTACTGAATGATCTCTTATGCGAGTCTCTAGCTTCAAAATCAGCTTTTCTCTTCTCTTTCCCAAGCTCTTCAACTTTGCAGGCTCGCTCAACCAGTACTACGAACTCTTTTATCCCAAGTATGCCAACTAATAGTTTAATGTCTTCATTCAACCCATTTTTGAATCTTTTACACATTATGGCTTCGGTGGAAACTCACTCTCGGGTATACCGACTGAGTCTCACAAATTTTCGCTCATACTCTGTCACGGTCATCCGACCCTATTTCAGCTCCAGAAATTCTTTTTGCTTCTGATCAATAAATCTCTGACTAATATACTTCTTACGGAACTCAGTCTGGAAGAATTCCCAGGTCACTCGCTCTCTCGGAACCACTGATACTAGGGTATTCCACCAGTGATATGTTGTGTCTCGAAGTAAAGATATGGCACACTTCAAACATTCATCTGGGGTACAGGACAGCTCATCAAACACACGTATAGTATTATCAAGCCAGAACTCAGCCCACTCAGCACCATCATCATTAGTAGCTTTAAACTCTTCAGCCCCATTATTTCTGATTTTATCAACAGGTGGCTTATACAATCTCAACGGATCACTTAATTGAGGTACAACACGCATCGAAGATGGATTAGTCAGGGGTGGCAGTTGTTATGCAGCCGGGTTAGTCCGGATATACTGAGTAAACCAGTCATTCATCATTTGGTAAAAGGCTTGACTAGCCTCTCCTTCCTAGTTACTTGAAATCGGTCGAGAATCAACCAGCGCTGTCCCTTGTGCGGGAGTAGGCACTACACTCTCCACACCATCAGGTACAGCTCTGCCAGGATCCATTTACTATATGAAAACACATTTCAAATGTCAGAAGTCATCACACTATCGCAGTATATACTTATGACATGTATAGCTAGACTCACACACACTACGTTAGTCCTATAATCGACTAAACCATAACTCTGATACCAATAAAATGTAACAGCCCTAACTCCTATCCATCGCAGAATTAGGGTTTTGAGGTATCACCGTTCAAGCACAAATCCAAACATTCACATAATTACACTTACATAAACTTTTAAGAACAATTATTTAACATCAATAGTTGTCGCAATTACTAATAAAACATAATAGAATATACTTTTAATTCAACTTATAAAAATATGCAGACATTCAAACTTTATTACACTTTAATCGCACATAGTATTCTATACAAAAGAAATATATGAAATCTATTACATATAATTATTTAAATAAAGTCATATATTCAACATTCATTTAATATCAAGTTGGACACCTATACTTGACATCAAAACATATACTATTTCATGATTTACCATTGTACAGTTACTATTCATTTGGTTTTTAATCAGTGCATTAGTCGAATGCAAGTTTAGTTTAACAATTACACACTTACAACTTGACTTAGTCATTTTAAAAACCTAAGCACTTCAAGCAATCAAATCAATATTCATATTATAAAATATAATAATAACATCATTTAAGGAGCCATGACCGAATACAACTTGTTAAAATTTGCCTATTTTAATCACATTTGCGGAGTCATAATGTAATATAACTTAATAAACTCTAATAACATATAGAAATTATCATTATTTGAACCATACATTAAATACCATCACAACCAAATTTAAACAAATAAAACTCATCCGAGTACATGCATGCCTATGATGTTTGTTTCGATACTAAGCTGAAACTAGTTTATCATTTCCAAGTACCAAACATAGCAAATAACACAAAACCTACTGTTAATCCTAACCATCCTGAAACATAGTCGGTAATTCTTTTAATGCTAAACAAAACATATCTCCTTCATGTTGTGTAATAATCATACCAAATAAACTTATCTCATGTTCGATTATAACCAAATAAATATTAGTGCTATACTGCATATTAATACTTTAATAGCTTGTCAACCCAATTTTCATACATGCTTTATTTAATATGAATCACATATAAAACAACCAAACACACCTAAGAATGAATGCATATATATTTATTTACCAACAATCAAACTCAATGAATACTTAATCAAAGCATATCAAAACCGAAAAGGGACATAGCAAGCAACCATCTTATAGTACACGTAGTATCTAACACAAATATTATACATACATGGCTCAGAACTATAAAACCAAGGTGATCATAAACCAAGTTTTAAAGACAAAAGCTTAGCCATTTTCACATGGCTTATATACACAACCAAAATCCAGCATTTTCAACTATGTTCCACCTATACATGCCATTGTTCCAAAATGCAAATTATAAAATACCGAAAGCGGTTGATAGTGTGATAGACTTTCTTGATGATCCCCGAGCTTGTAACATGAATCTAAAATCTATAAATAGAAACACATATAAAACATAGAGGAAGCTTTTGAAGCTTAGTAAGTTATAAGCAAATAAATAACTCATTAATACAGTCAACTCATACTAACTAACATTTTACATTATCATTACCATACTTGACCTTGAATTACAACTTCCATAATTAAAACACTTTTATGAACAATTTTCCATCTAAGCTGAATACTCACAAGGCTATTTAATATGTTTTCATCAACTTCCAACTAATTAATCATAATAAACCATACATTCATTTATTCATATTCACAAACTCAAGGATCATAGAATAACCTCTCATATATAAGATCACCAACATGGCCGAATATACTAAACCATATGTGCACATATTTAAGAACATTTCAATGATACACAAATTATTCATTCACAAACCGAATACATATACCACATGCACACATTTTCTTCATTTGCATTGTACAAGATTTACAACAAATATTCATAGTACTTACTCACCTCATTTCTAGTAGATATCAAGTTAATTCTTACTTGACCATTTAGCTTGTTTAATACATTCGTATACAACTTCTCTTTGCCCGATGAACCATTCAAAATTGGGTAGGACACTCGGATAAACACACATATATCGTACAATGCCAACGTCCCAGACGTGGTCTTACATGTAGTCACAGATCGGTGCCACTGTCCCAGGCAGGGTTTTACTCGTAAATACATATCAGAATCACATATCGATGCCATGCTCTTACTCGCACACGTATATCAAAATCCTATGTCATGACATATGTATCCTAACTATTCCTAAGGTTCATACGGGGCTTTTGGACATTGTAACTCGGTCGAAACGAATGCTTGAACATAGTTACCAAGCTTATTCACATTCAGAAATAGCATATATGAATTCATATTTTTCATACCAGCATATATACTTAACATTTATCTACAATTAAACACGTCTATTTGCTTATAAACTTACCCTGGACGTTATAAAACGAGACAGGGCTGCTAGTCTCAACTTTCGTTTTTCCTCGATCCAAATCCGATTTCTTTGGTTCTTGATCTAAATATATTCAAATTAAGCTCATTCAAACATATTTTCATTCAATGTAGTCCAAAAACACATAAATAGGCAAATTACCATTTTACCCCTGACATTTACAATTTTTACAATTTAGTCCCTATTGTATAAAACACAAAATATGCAAAATCTCAAAATACCCATGTTAGGCCAAATGTTCCTAGTGCTCATACAAGTCTATATATTTCATTTATTTCACATTTTAGTCCTTCCAATTATTATTTTTTGCAATTTAGTCCTAATACTCAAAATCATCAAAAACTCCAATACAAAACATGTTAATCTAAAACATATCTTTCATATTTCATCATCAAAAAACAAAAATTACTAGCTCTCAACAATGGCACAACTCAAAATATTCATCAAAATAAAAAATTCAAGCATGGGTTTTGTAGTACTCGAAGCAATGATCTCAAAAACGTAAAAATTATCAAAAACCGAACAAAAACGAACCTTGATTGAGGTTGAATATATGCCGAACCCTAGCTTGGTTTCTTTCTTTTTCTTTGTTTTAACTTTTGGCCAAAGGAAAGATAATGAACATGGTTTTATTAATTTATGTTTTATGATAAATTATAACTTAACTTTTAATTTACATTTTTAACCTTAGATAAAACATTATACTATCATTTATATTATGTCCATTGCCATCCACTTCACTTAGTATTTGGCTAATTGCAACATAAAGGCTTCCATTTAAAAAGCCAAGTGCAATTCAGCCCCTTTTAGAAATAACCACCTAATTTTTATTATACGCGATTAAGTCCTTTTATTTAATCGGACACTCAAACGAAAAAATTAAATCACGAAAATTTCACAGATATAAATTCACACAAAATAAACAAAGAAAATAATTTTTAAATATTTTTCTGACTCAGATTCGTGGTCCCGAAACCACCGTTTCGATTAGGGTCTAAATTGGGCTGTTACAGGGAATATATACTAATTACGAGTCTCCTTTTATTATTATATGTTTTAAATGTTTTGGAGATTCAATTTTGACAACATTTGTGATTACTATTTTGATTCGATAGTTTTCCAACATTAGGGGGAGAGAAATAATTTGTAATGAGTTAGGGGGAGAGTAATTTGAACTGGAAGTTCAAGAAGGATAACTCATTACAAGTTCCAAATATGAAAATTCTCATAAAAAAAATAATAAATCTAGATGGTCATATAGTGAAGGCCGGTGCTCCAAAAGAGACCCAAGACATAACTAATAACTAAAACTCTAGAAGAGATTCAGGTACTTGGAACTAAATATTAAAATAGTGAAAATAAGATATCTAGATAAATTATGTCAGTTTGAGAAAATGTCGAACCAATAATAAAAGTGGTCGACAATGGTTTTGCATGTAATATTATTGTTGAAATAATGAAATAAAATAAGGGTCTTAAATAAATCTATTGAGAAATATAGATATGGAATAAATTGATCAAAATAGAAAGAAGCAACTCAAGTACAATTAAAATTTGTGAAGTTTTTGGAGCAGTAGTCCAAATATCTAAAGGTATAAAGCTAGTGACGGTGGAAATGAAGTAGTTTTGCAAAACAAAATAAAATATGAAGTTTTTGCTAAGTCTTGGCATTGATTATGAAAAGATATAATATTCTTTTGTGGTGGATGCAATAACCTTTAGATATATTATTCAATTAACAATTTATAAAAGGTTTAACTTATGTCTAATAGTTGTTGTTACAAACTTTTATTAATCACTATTTAGTAAAGTTTATATTAAAATCCTTGAAGGATTTAGGATGCCAAAACATATTAAAATTATCGGGAAATTGTTCATTTATATGAATTGAAATAATTGAACATATGTGGTAAATTTGACTTAGTCAATAGTAGTTGAAAGAAGATTATAAAATGATCCAAAATACCTATTTGTATTTTTATGGAGGGATCATGATTAAAGTTTGTTATGATTATTGTTGAAAATCCTGAAGAGATCAAAATATATTTCCCCCAAAATTTTCCCTCACTTATGACTTTCAAAAGAATGTTGACATAAATGCTTAGCACATACATTCAAATGGTCATTTGAAAATCTAGTATTCAAGATTGAATACATAGAATATGATATATTATGTGATATTTTCATGAGTGGAAGTAAATACGTGTTGTATTCTTTTTCCCTTAACCGAGGTTTTGTGCCATTGGATTTTCCTGGTAAGGTTTTTAATGAGGCAACATATTATGCATATTATAGATACATACCTCTTTTTCCTTCACTAGAAATTTTTTTCCCACAGGGTTTTTATTTTAATAAGGTTTTAACGAGATACATTATCTACCAATGGACATCCAATGGGGAGTGTTATGAATATCTTATTAAGTCGATGTCCATCAAGATCAAAATAAGTTTTGATGTACTTTAAATTCTAATAGTTATTAGAAGTAGATCTCTACTTCATTTATACTTCTTATACCTATAAAAAGAGACTTTGGAGAAGTTTTGTATATATGATCAATAAAATACGCTCTCTCTTTGCTCTCCCATTCTCTTTGTTCTTTATTCTCTGTCTTTTATTTTATAACAATTATAATATAATGAATGAATAATTTAGGTTTAAGGTAAGTTTAAATTTTTGTCTTTTATAATAGTGAAAAAAACAAAATTTCTAGGTTATTTCAATTAAATTATATTAATAAATGTATTTATAAATGGTTGAGTTTGTGAAAAGTTATTATTTGTTTGTTACTTTACAGGGCTTAAAAATATGATATTGTTACAACTTTCTCATGTATCATATGAGATATTGGAAATGGTAAATATTATGAACTTGCATTTTAAAAATATATGAAAAGTTCCTTAACGTGTAGGCTATGTAAAATTTGTGTAGGAAGTGGATCGAACACTGCATAGTAGGCCGCATCAGAGTCATTTCAATACTATTGATCCAATAATTTCATCATACTTAGATGCCACCGATTTTGAGTTTGCAGTGCTTATTTGAACTTCCATCTATATTTTGATTTGATAATTGCATTGGTGGAAAAGTGAATACTTGAGACACATACATTTTACTTACCATGTGGTGAGTGTACCGTGACTCTAGAAGATGTAGTAGTACAACTTGGTGTTCTAATTGATGGATGGGCTATGACAAGGGAGACCAGAATGAATGTATTGCAAGTATGCCAAAAGTTGGTTGAATCACTCTTCTTAAAAATAAAGTCAAAGAGAATTTTATCTTACCTAGTTGGCTTGACACATTTCTTACTAGGGGTGTTCAAATTTTAGTTAAAACTGAATTAACTGACCATGTAATGCCAAAAAATATAGGGGGTTAGAAAAAATGAATAACCAAATAATTGAATAGGCTTAATAGTTAAGTTGTTAATGCACTCCCTAGAGGTCCTAGGTTCTATCCACACTCCTCCCTTTTAATTTTAATTTCAAATTTTGATAAAATCTTGGGAAAGTTGCATGTGATGCTCCTAGGGTTTACAAACCCTAGGAATTGACTCAATTATTTCCTAATTAGAATTCATATCTTACCATTTCTCAAAATTTCAATTGTAACAACCCGTTTTCAGTGGTATCGAAAACAGTAGTTTTAGGACCACAATTTCGACAAGTAAATTATTATTTTAATATTTATTTAATGTCTACGAGATTTTATTAGGGTCGTATTAAAATTTCGTTAAGAAATTTTGATGTTTAAATGGTTAATTAGGTAAAAGTACTAAATCATAAAAAGTGTAAAAGTGAGTATCTATTAGTTTAAAAGGCTAAATGGATTTGGAAAGGAAATCTAAAGGATCAAGACAGTAATTATACCATCCTTAATGTTAGTGGACAAATATAGACATGATTTAGTTGATTTTAAACTTAAATTAGTAAGGGTAAAATGATAATTAGTTAATTAAAAACAAAACAAATGCCAAAATACTATCATCTTCCTCATATCATCTTTGTTTCAATCGAAATTCCATGGAAGGAGAAGCTTGAAGTTTCGACTAGGGTTAATTCATTGCATGGTATGGTTTTAAGCCCCGTTTTTAATGATTTTTATGTTTTTGAGTTTGTTTAGCTTAATCTAGCTAGCCAAGAGGTTAAATTGCAAAACTGTTAAGGGTTAAGGGACTTTCCATGGATGTGTTTGAGTGTATTTTGATGTTAGTTGATAGATTATTAATCCTTGTTGTAAAATAAACATGTTTTATTAAGTGATTTTTGATGAGTTTTAGAAATAGGGATTAAATTGTTAAAAGTATAAATCCATGGGTTTTGTTGAGAAATGTTGGTAATAATGGGTTATTTCAAGGTCCCTTGTAACATTGGTTAATATGGATTTAGGCTAAAATGAGTTATATTCAAATTATGAGCTTTTTCATAAATATGAATTATGGATTAAATTGAATTCTAGAAGTATTTAATTGAATGAAATTTGTAACAACCTAAAATAGGGCCTAATCGAAATAGTAGTTTCAAGACCACAAATTCGACGTTAAAATATTGTTTTTATGATTGTTATGAGGTTTGGAATATGAATGTATGCATGTGTTAAAGTTTCATGAAGAAATTCTAAGTAGAAGGCGTCTAATTGGAAATTAGGGACCAAATTGAATAAGTTGCAAAATTTTTGTTTTAGAAGAGATTTGTATGAAATTACTTTGTATTATTAATTAGGAGGTCTTAAAGAGCAATTTTCCCAATTTTTAAGTTTTTGGACAAAAATGAGCTTGTATGGAAAAATTTGAAGGAAATTCATTAGGGGCATTTTGGTTATTTGGTATATTAATGAAATAAAAAGGGAAAATAAGCCAAAAATCAGCTCATTCTTTCTATGTTTCTGCCGAAATTTAAGGTTTTCAAGCTTTCCAAGCTCTATAGTAAGTGCTCCCAAGCCTAGTTTTTAATGTTCTTCGTATTTTTGAAATCCCGGTAACTTGCTCTCTCTATTTCTACCCATATTTCATGCTAGGGTTCATGTTTAGAAATTTAACCATGCATGAGAAGCTTATGTTTTGATGATTTATGGAGGTATATGAGAGTTTAAAGGATGGTAAACAACTTTTACTAAGTAGATTTTCATGAAAAGGGCTTTAAGGACTATTTTGTAAAAGCTGTAGAAAAGGGTAGAAAAATGTGAAAGGAAGGAAAATGTGGGCTGTTATGAACATGAAAAATGTTTGGCTAGGCTTTGCTAACTAATAAATCCCATATATTGTATTATCCGAGCTTAGGGACTAAATTGCAAATATATGAAAGTATAGGGGTAAAATAGTAATTTTACACAAGTATGAATTTTGGGTTGTTTTGAGTAATGCATGTATTAAATGAGCTAAATTTAGTATTATAGATCAAGAGAATCTAGATACGGGCCTTGATCGGGGAAAGAACAAGGTTTACAAGGTTTAGGCTCGATTTCTAATATTTTGTACTGAGGTAAGTACGTATGCAAATAAATACATTAATTATTTTTATTAAATGATTTATTGATATTTGTATGCTTAATATGCTTATTTGGCTATGTTGATAATATAACATGTTTTGATGCCTTGTTATATGATTATGAGACGTTGGCCATGTGAAAGAAACCATTTATGCGAGTACGTTTGGTAAAGGTCTGGAAGTCTAAAATCCCGTTTGAACCTTAGGAATAGTTGAGGATACAAGTGACATGTCATTAGGATAGTCATGTGTGTTATGAGCTCATTTAATATGTGATACATGCTAGGGTCCGGGTGCTGGGTATCTTGAGTTGTGTTCAGATACTATCTTAGCTCTTTGAGTAGCCCCGTTGAGAGCAGCATGTGATTCTGTGATATGAGGCACTTCAGTGCACTTTCTGTCAGGTAGCCAAGGCTACGTTCAGGCACTTCTGTGCATTTATTCCGTGTGTCTGAATTATATTCCAAGTGTTCAACGGGTAACATTATATGAATACCGAAAGTAAAATTTATGTAAGCCATATGTGTGCAAGATGGCACAGGTATGTACTAAAACCCTATGAGGACTCAGTATATGATGATATTATGGAAAGATCTGTATTTTGATAAGTAATTATGCGTAGATTATCAATAATTGCAAAAATGTAGATTATTTGTATGTGTACTTACTAAGTTTTATAGCTTACCCTCCTCTCTTTTCCCTTCTCTTTAGATATGTCAAGCTAGCTCAAAGGATCGAGAGACATCGGAACTCGGATCACACTATCTTCATGGATTTTGGGTATAAAAAGGGTTCAATTATTTTGGTCATGACATGGATAGGAAACTTGTCTATTTTGTGTATATGTGTCATGTTGAAGTAGCCAAGTGTAATGGCTCATTTGGGCATTGATTATTTTGTATGTGGCCATGTGATTTGGTCCATATTAATGATTGGGATGTATCCCTAAGTTTACCTGTGGATGCATTCTAAGATGTGTATGTATTGGTTTGATGGATGACTATTTATTTGCTAGTATGTGGTTGCATGATTTAGCACTCATAATGGATTGATAATAAGGAATATGGTAAACCATGAAATTGGTGTGGAATGACTAAAAGATAAGGTTGTGTGAATACAAATGGACTAGTATAAAAAGCGGGTCATAATGGTGCTTAATGTTGCATGTTTAAGTGTCCAAATATATCATGGGATATGCCATTGAACATACGGAAGTGTATGATTGTTTAAGGGTAACCAATGGCTTTGAGAGTAGCCTCCAAATGGTCCACATGGGTAGACACACGGGCATGTGTCTAGGCCATGTGTGACACACGGTCAGCCCCATGGGCGTGTCGTTCGGCCGTGTGTCCCCTGCACCTTGAATTTTAGGGTAAAATGCATGGTAGTAAACACACAGGTAGAGACACAACCGTGTGTCTCAACCATGTGGAGGACACGGCCTCCGACCACGGGCGTGTGCTTGGCCGTGTGCCTCACATTTGTATGATGACGTTATAAATATAATGCTTGCTAAAATCACACGGGCTACCACACAGGCATGTCCCAGGCCATGTGAGGAACACGGGCAAGGACACGGGCGTGTGCTCAACCGTGTGAAAACCCCCGTAGGTTCGAATTGGAAAATAAATCCAATAATTCCACACGAGTGTGGGACATGGGCGTGTCCCCAAGCACACGGGCGTGTGTATTGCCTCCATACGGGCGTGTGAGGCTCCTTGAAATTTTCTTAGAATTTTCGTGAGTTCCTAGTTTAGTCCTAGACCGCTAATGATGTATTTTTTGGGCCTCGTAGGTCCATAATAGGGACAAATTGTGTAACACCCCAAACCCGTGACCGTCATCGGATTTGACCACGTGGTGTTACCGGGCTTACTTCCCTTATTTCTCTCTTGGAAATATTTAATTTCTGTTCCAGGCAGGCTAGCTAACTGCGTCACTGTCCTCTTAAAAATCATATCTCGAGTTCCAGAACTCAAAAATCAATTTTGTAAATTTTCCCTGAAACTAGACTCATAATCCCATCTACACATTTTTTTATAGAATTTTTGGTCGAGCCAATTAGTACAGTTTATTAGTTAAAGTCTCCCCTTTTTCAGGGTTCGACTACACTGACCTTTGTGCACTACGACTTGGATATCTTCCTGTACAGGGCTCCGAAACTTATGCCATTTGTTTCTAGAGAAACTAGACTCACAAGGGAATCTGCACATATAGAGCATGACTTCTAATTCTCTCTGGTTAATTTATAGTAAATTTTCAAAGTCGGAGCAGGGGATCCAGAAACCGTTCTGGCCCTGTTTCGCGAAAACCTGATTATCCCTTAAAATACAGCTCATATGGTCGTTTCGTTTTGTCCATATGAAAATAGATTCATCATGGTTCAATTTCATAATTTATTAACTATTTAATTCTACTTCTACTATTTTTAGTGATTTTTCCATCTCACCTCACTGCTGCTGGCAGCATCTGTTACTAAAGCAAACAATGACTATTTCATAATTCTTCCATGGCCAACTATTTCATCATACATAATACAAACTACGGCCACCTTATCAAAATTAAGGTTTCTAAGGCTCGTGCCTATAGGTTTTAGATTCACACTCAACCGACCACATAGGCCATTTTCGCATGGCTTAAAGTTTACAACCCGAAATTCAACAAAACAAAATAGCCTATACATGCCAAATGTTCTCCTAGTTCAACTACGAAGACAATACCAAAAGATTTCCAGCCGGTGTGATGACTTCAACGACGGTTCCGAAACACATAAACGATCTGAGTCCAAGAGACCTAAAATGGGTGACAAGAAAACACCGAGTGAGTTTATAACTCAGTAAGTCATAAGCATTTCACAACCATCCGTTACTAAAATTATCATAAAATGAAATAATGAAACAAGGCCCATTCGACCATACCGAACTACCATAGTTCCTTAGACCTTCGGATCAATGTCATACCAAGTCATACATTTACATTTCATATACTATTCAATAGGATATTTGAAGCGATTTCCATTCATCATTTCATTTCCGCAACAATCATGCAATTGAAATCATCACATAGATTTAAAACTTACCGACTCAACCCCGAGCATGAACATAGTATCTATTAGCCACGAACTCAAGGTACTTACTCTTTCCGCTGTCCATACTCCACTCGATGAAGACACACCCTCCATATAATTGTTCGATCGGAGATATATATATATAGAATACGCACACACGTGCTTAATACTCGATTTCGCACACTTAGTGCCATGTGATTCAAGCCCGCACACATAGTGCCATACCCTTGAGCTCGCACACCCAAAGTCAGTATATTTCCAGCATGCACACTTAGTGCCATATATTTCCAGCATGCACACTTAGTGCCATATATTTCCAGCATGCACACTTAGTGCCAATCTCACACCGTACACACGTATTGCAAGACACTTAGTGCCGAAAGCAAACTTTCTACACATTTCACTATTTCTTTTACATTCAACAATGTCATCATTCCATACACATACATTTTCATTTACATATCATCTCATTAAACACAATTGCATAGATATTATGATCATTTAAAACAATACCAAATATATGCTTAATGACTTACCTTATATTGGATGAAACGATTTCCAATCGACTACTCGATTATCTTTGCTTTGCCTTTGTTTGATTCTCCCCTTTTGATGTCTTGATCTCCTAGTATAAATACATTTAGTAGTTAAATTTCTTGCTGGATACTTATGTGTATAATTTAATGGTTTTCACTCCATTCACAACTATCCTTGTTCAAAATATCAAAACCTTAGCCAACATTCAATTAATGCATCAAGGCCGAATGTATTATCACTATTAAGGTAACCTAGTCTCAAGTATTTTCAATTCTAATGTACAACATCTCAAATTCCCATGACCGATCACACCTATTCTTACTTTCCAATATTCAAATAATCAAAATCACCTCCTAAACACAATAGTCATGGACAATGCCGAATCCTCAAGTGTTTGAACATAAATTATTTTACTAATATAAACATTCACGAATCATATTCATAGGAAGACCGATTTCTTTCCATAGCACATTCATCATCCATACTTAGATGAAACAACCAAAATCCCTTCCTTTATACCCTAGCCGAATGCTCCAATCATCCATACAAATTACAAATTTTTGCATGGCTAAGTAGGAGCCATTTAACATGCAAGAAAAATAATCATAGGAGAAGAATTTATCATTCTAAGTAAGCTCCTATCTCCAACACTAAATCATTCGGCATTTTGCCTAGACACACACAAGAAATCTCAACTTCCTTGACCTTACCAAGAGTGCATCCACCATTCAACTTAGCATATTACAAAACCAAATCAACAAACTCAAAGCTTACCTCCTAGTAGCCAAAGGTACTTGCGAATTGACTTGAGTAAATCTCCTTCTTTTCACCCTTTGTTTCGGCTATAGCAAAAGAAAGAAAACATGAACACTTTTTTCTTCTTCTCAAGCCATGGCAATTGTAACAAAATGAGAAAGGATGAACAACAAAATTTTTTTTCTCCTTTCTTTTCCTCAACTCACGGCAACAAGGGGGCATCCACACTCTTTTTTTTTGTTCATCATTTCCCCTTTTTTCTCCATTTCTTTATTCTTTCTAATATGATCCATTAACTAGACATGTTTGAAACATGTTCCCTTTGCCCATGCTCTTTATTTTATTATTTCTAACATCCACCATTAGCAAAACATGTTCAAGACATGTTTTCTTTTGCCCATCTTCATTACCATGGCGGCCACTTCCTATAGTTGGCTAAATTGACATGCAAATCCTCATGTCTTTACTTCATGCATTATTTGGCCACTTAAAATTCACCTATCACATTTTCAAGTCCTAACACATGGGTCCTTTCTTATGAATTAGCACCTAATTAATAAAATCAAGGCACGAAATAATTACGCATACAAATTCCACATACAATAAGCACACATATAACACCTAATTATTCTTGTGACTCGGTTTTGTGGTCCCGAAACCACTCTCCGACTAGGGTCACATTAGGGTGTCACAACTCTCCCCACTTAAGAGATTTTCGTCCCAAAAATCTTACCGTAAATAGGTTTGGGTATCGTTCTTTCATAGAGTTCTCGGGTTCCCATGTAGCTTCTTCTATCCCGTGTTTGAGCCATAACACTTTTACTAACGGAACTTTCTTGTTTCGTAACTCTTTCACTTCGAGCTAGGATACGAGTGGGTTCTTCCTCGTAACTCATATTGGCTTGCATTTCAACCTCGATGGACTAATCACGTGCGATGGATCAGATCTATAGCGTCAAGCATCGAAACATGAAAGACGTCGTGAATCTTTTCGAGTTCGGGGGCAAAATCAAACGATATGCAAGCTGGACCGACTCGTTCGGATATCTCATATGGCCCAATGAACCTCGGACTCAATTTGCCTTTACGGCCAACGAGTATCTTTTCCAAGGCGAAACTTTAAGAAACACTTTATCTCCCACCCGATACTCGATGTCTTTTCGTTTGAGATCCGCGTCACGACTTGACGATCGGAGGCTATCTTCGACTTTCACGGATTACTTTCACTTTCATTCAGCATCTTTAATCAAATCCACCCGAAAATTTTGCTTTCACCGAGCTCAGTCCAAAACAATGGTGTAGGCATTTACGACCGTATAAAGCCTCGTAAGGCGCCATCTTAATACTTGTTTGAAAGCTATTGTTGTAAGCGAATTCAACCAAAGGTAAATACCATTCCCATGAACCACTAAACTCAAGGATGCAATATCCCAACATATCCTCGAGTATTTGAATTATCCGTTCGGATTGACCATCGGTTTAGGGGTGAAAAGCAGTGCTAAAATGCAGCTTGGTACCCAAAGCCTCTTGTAATTTCTTCCAAAATCGCGATGTAAATCTTGGGTCTCTATCCGACACGATAGAAATGGTACCCCATGCAATCGAACAATTTGGGAGACGTATAATTCTGCCAATCTATCAAGCGAAAAATCCGTGCGGACAGAATAAAATGAGCGGACTTGGTCGATCTATCAACAATGACCCAGATCGAGTCTTTCTTATTCGAGTCAATGGTAACCCGCACACAAAGTCCATTGTTACTCGATCCCATTTCCATTCGGGTATCATGATTGGTCAAGTAATCCGATGGTACTTGATGTTCCGCTTTCACTTGTTGACATGTCAAACACTTGAAACAAATTCGAAATGTCTCGTTTCATACCGCCACCAAAATTGGCGTTTCAGATCATTGTACATTTTAGTACTACCGGGTGGACTGACATTCGACTCTGTGAGCCTCGTTCAAAATCATCGAAACAAGTTCAATCCTTGGAATACATAATCGACCCTTGAACGTCTAGCAATCATTGTCGTCAATCTGAAATTCTGATTCCTCATTCGAAACACATTCGACTCGTTTAGCGACCAATTTAGCGTCGACCTTCTGAGATTCAAGTATTTGATGAATCAATAACGGTTTGGCCTCTAATTCGACTACTAGCACCTCCTCGGGTGAAACGGATAGATGAGCATCCATCGCTCTCAAAGCAAACAAAGGCCTTACGACTTAAAGCATCGGCCACCACGTTGGCCTTTCACGGTGATAATCAATGACAAGTTCATAGTCCTTTAACAACTCAATCCAACGTCTTTGTCGCAAGTTTAGATCTCCTTGAGTCATCAGATATTTAAGACTCTTATGGTCCGAATAAATATGACACCTTTCTCCAAACAAGTAATGCCGCCATATCTTCAAGGCGAACACTATGGTCGCTAGTTCAAGGTCATGGGTCGGATAGTTTCTCTCATGCGGCTTTAGTTGTCTCGGCGTAAGCCACAACTCGACCTTCTTGCATCAACACACAACCTAACCCAAGCAAGGATGCGACATCAGATATGACAAACTCTTTACCGGACTCACTTGTACTAGCACTGGGGCCTCGTTAAGCAGGTTTTAGTCGATCGAAACTTTCTTGACAAATGTTCACCACTCGAACTTAACATCTTTTGGAGTAGTTTCACATCGGTGCAGCTATCACCGAAAAACCTTTCACAAATCGTCGATAGTATCCGGCAAGCCCCAAAAAGCTCCTAACTTCGGCAACATTCCTTGGAGGTTTCCAATCGACTATGGCCGAAATTTTGTTCGGGTCCACCCTGACACCCGATGCGGACACCACGTGCCCCAAAAGCTAACCTCTCTCAACCAAAATTCACATTTACTGAACTTTGCGTATAACTGCTTATCTCGTAAGATTTGCAACACTAGCCTCAGGTGTTCAACATGTTCAGTTTCATCTCTCGAATAGACCAAAATGTCATCGATAAATACAACTACGAACCGATCCAAGTATGGCCTGAAAATTCTATTCATTAAATCCATAAATACCGCAGGGGCATTAGTGAGCCTAAACGTGTGACAGCCCAAAATTGACCCTAGTCGGAATGTGGTTTTGGGACCACAAAACCGAGGCATACAAATAATTAAAAATTTATTTTGATGCCTATAATATGTGTGTGCTCATGTATGACATTTTATGATGATTGATTTAGTGTTATAAAGGTGAATTCCACAAGAAAGGACTTAGTAGTGAACTTTGAAAGTACGATAGGAAATGTGTGATGACTAATTAAAGCATGCATGCAAAATAATGGACTTGCATGTCAAATTCCCTTTTACAAGTGATGGCCGCCATGACAAAGAGATATGGGCTAAACATGTCATGAAACATGTTTTGTTGGGCATTAGGGAGAAATAATAAACAAATAAGCATGGGTAAGAAAAGAATGAAAAAAAATGTGTGGGAGAGAGTAGCATTCCCCATTGCTTGCGTGCAACCAAGAAGAAAACAAAAAATTGTTCATCCTTGTTCTCTCCTTTTGGCCAAAAATACTAAGAGGAAGAAGAGATTTTGCTTCATTTCCTTTGTTTAGAAGAGATCTAGAAGGATATTTGGCTAAACTTGCATCAAGATTGAGGTATGTATGAGGTTGTGTTGGGAGTTTCATGCATGTTTTGGTTGCTAACTTGATGTGCATGTTAGCCATGGCTCAAATCTTTGTTATGCCATGGAAATGGCATTTGGCCAAAGTTGTTATGGTGATAAAGCCATTGCATGCTAAGTGTGAAGCTTGATGATGATGCATGCAATGATGGATTGTCTACTCTTGAGTAAGATTTTGAGTTTTCTTTTTGTTAACCATGATTGAAGTGGAAAAGGGGCATGATTGTCATATTCGGCCATGATGCATTCATGAGCATGGTTCATGCTTCTTGCATGTTAGTTAAAATTTGTGTTTGGGATGGCTATGGACACCTTGAAATTCGGCCATGCTCATATATGTATATATATGTTTGCACATGATGTTTTGGTTGTGAACTAAGTGATGCATATGTTTGTTTAAAGAAGAAGATGTTGAAGAATGATTGTGAAATTGCAAGCACATTCGGCCTAGCACACATATGAGTGCTTGATGCTATAATATAAGTTTTGAGCTACAATATGCAAAGCATTAACTAGTAAAATGCATGCTGTTTTTGTGAGGTATTAAGTGCATAATTGGCTTCAACATGGACATGAATATTCGGCCTTGGGTAGCCTATTGAAGGCCTTAGCTTTTCCTTGATGCTCGAATAAATTGTATTGAATTGCTTGATGTAGTATAAAATGTGCATGACCATTGTGTATTCAAGCTAAAGGGTGGCCATATGACCATTTAAACTCCTTGTCATATTCGGCCATAAACTAGCACAATGAGGTTTTAATAAATTGAATTTGTTTGAATTAGCTCAAGAGCTAAGAGGGCCACAATTGGACAAGGGGAAGGAAAAAGTGATCGAATAGCCGTAAAAGCCGTTCGACAACATCCGAGGTAAGTCCTCAAGAAGTGACCTTACTTGAATTATGTGGAATGAAATATGGATATATTGATTATTGATTGATGTGTGTATGAGTATTCGAATGATACCCGGGCTAAGTCCCGAAGGCGATTATGCTAGTGATTATAATTGTGTTTGAGCCTTAGTAACGAAAATGAAATATGTATGTCCAATAATTATTGATGTATGTGTGCATGAGAAATTGAATGATATCCGGGCTAAGCCCCGAAGACAATTATGCTGGAAATTATATCCGGTTAAGACCAAGGCAATTGTGCTAGTGGCTACATCCGGCTAAGACCAAGGCATTCGTATGCGAGTCATTCTATCCGGCTAAGACCAAGGCATTTGTGCACATGGTTATATTCGGTTATATTCAAGAATCTTGGGCTGGAGGTGAGTGTTGGTTGCTGTAATAAATTCAATTAGTACACTCGAAAAGCCCAAAGAATAAGGTACGTTTATATGTGCATTGGAAAGTCGACATGTTTGAGCAACATTCGCTCAATCGACTAATGAATTTCAGCTATTGAATTGATTGATACTTTGTGAAAGTATATAATGATGAAGTGTGAAGTAAGAATGTGTATTAATGAAATGATGCATTTGGCTATGTGAATGTATTGCTGTAATTAGGGTTGATTATATTCCTTGAGACTTACTAAGCATAAAAATACTTACCCCGTTACTTGGGCTCTCTGTTTTATAGATTACGCTCGATAGCAATCGGATTCGGGATCAATAAAGTCGAAGTCATCCACACTATCAACGCCTCTATTTTGGTATAAATTTTGGTTGAACTTTGAAATGGCATGTATAGGACTACCCCTTGTTGGTTTAATTATGTTATGATGTATATGTGTACGGCCATGCGAAAATGGCTCGTAAAAGTGAAGTATCAACTTAAACTAATTGCGGTTTGTATATATATATATGGCGTCATGATGTGACTATGAATTGGAAATGGGAATGTTGGTCACATGATCAGCCATTGGCATGGTTAAAATGATCATATGTGGACCTATGTATGGCAAGACTAGTTGGTTCATGGAGACTACAAAATAGGTAAGACCTACCTTAAAAACAGATGCTGCCAGCTGCAGTAACGTGAATGTGAAAAATCACCAAAACTTGTAGGAATGGTATTAAATAGTGAATCAGCTGTGTAAATGAACCTTGATGAGTCTATTTTCATATGGAAGAAACGAAATGGTCATAGGAGTTACATGTTAAGAGATATTAAAGCTATTGTGAGACAGGGCCAGAACGGTTTCTGGGTTCCCTGTCGCAACTTTAAAAATTTTCTATAAATTATCCAAAAATAATTAGGTGTCATGCCTCATATGTACAGATTCCATTCTGAGTCTAGTTTCATTAGAAACAAACGGCACCAGTATTAAAGCCCTGTACAGTGAGATATTCAAGTTGTAACGCGCGAAGGTCAGAGCAGTCGATCCCTGTAACATGGGTGATTTTAACTAATAAACTGTACCAATTGGCCCGACCAAAAATTCTAGAAATAAATCCATGGATGGATACATGAGTCTAAATTCAGGGAAAATTTACGAAACCAGTTTTCGAGTTTTGTAACTCGAGATATGATTTTTAAGGCGACGGTGATGCAGTTTTCCAGCCTGACTGGAAATGTCAAATTGGTGGGCAAAATATGTGAACTTGGCTTGTTAACCCCTCGTGTCCGACACCGGCGATGGTCTCGGGTTCGGGTGTTACAATTTTATTGGTATCGAGCCACGGTTTAGTCGATTCTAGGACTACCGTGATGTGTTTGGGGTCTAGCTATACATGCCATTAAATGATGAATCGATAGTGTGGTGATTTACGACAATTTGACTTTGTGTTTGTTTATAGCAATGGATCCGATCCCACCGAGCAATAGCTGATGATGTGGAGAGTGTGGCGCTGCTCCGCGCAAGGGACAGCGCCGGGACTCTCAACCTATGGCCAGCAATCCGAATGATGAGGCTAGGCAAGCCTTTTATAGTGTGATGAGCGAATGGTTTAATCAATACATTCGAACTAACACTACTGTTCCACAACCTCCATTCCCGACAAATGCAACCCCAAGACCTACAATACCTCCGTTGATGACCAAATAAGGTCAAGTAAGCCCCGATCGATAGGATTCAAAACATGGGGCCACTGAATTTAAGGCTACGGATGATGATGATGCCGAAGCGGGCTGAATTTTGGTTGGATAACACTATCCGGTGCTCGATGAGCTATCCTGTACACCGATGAGTGCTTAAAGTGTACCATCTCCTTGCTACGCGAGTCCGCCTACTATTGGTGGAGTACTCGACTTGTGGTGCCTAGAGAGCAAGTGACTTGGGAATTCTTTCAAACCGAGTTCAAAAAAGTATATTAGTCGAGATTCATCGACCAAAAGCGAAGGAATTCCTTGATCTTAAGCAAGGTTCTATGTCGATTCCATCGACTACGAACGAAAATTTGTGAGGCTTAGCCAGATGCAGCGAGAATGCATTTCGTCCAAGCCATTATGTGTAAACGCAGCGAGGATGGGCTGAATGATGATATAAGGATGTTCGTTGGCATTCTCGAAATACGAGAGTTCGTAGTACTTGTTGAGCGAGCTTGTAAAGTCAAGAGCTTAGAAAGGAGAAACAAAAGTTGATGTGGGAACCGGAGAATTCGAAGAGGTCCTCGGAAAGTCTCTTCAACAGCATCGAAGAGATTTCGAGATGATGTGAGCCGGTCTAGAGGCGTTTGGGCTTTTCTAGACGAGGACGCGATCGACCCTGTGACCACACGAGTCACTTCGATCGCCATGGTGAAAATGATCGCCGAGAGAGGCGGAGTGTCTACATTGTGGCAAATGGCATTCGGGAGCTGTTGGTTTCGTGATCGCTCTGCTATAAGTGTGGATCGGCCGACCACTTTATGAAGGATTGCCCGAGGATGCTTGAACAGAATGTAAGTCGAGTGGAAACCCGGTGCTACCATCGCCGAGGTAGGCCACCTAGAAATATGGGCAATGTCGTTGGCGGTCGAGAGGATCTAGAGATGCTACCATCGGATCCGAGGCTCGTGCCCTGCTAGGACTTATGCCATACGCACGCCGAGGATCTTGCCTCTCCGGATGTCATTATCGGTATTTTCACTCTTTTCAATACTAATGTGATTGCTTTGATTGACCCCGGTTCTACTCATTCTTATATATGTGAAACCTTAGCATCCATAAGACTTTGCCTATTGAGTCTCTCGAGTTTGTAATTCGGTGTCAAACCCTTGGGTCATTACGTGCTTGTCAACAAAGTGTGCAAGAAAAGTCCCCTAGTGTTCCGAGGTTCTTGTTTTCCGCGGACTTGATGCTTTTGCCGTTCGATGAATTGACGTTATTCTTGGTTTGGATTGGTTGACCATGCACGATGCGGTTGTAAATTGCAAAAGCAAGACTATCGATTTGAGGTTGCGAATAATGAGATAATTCGGGTTGAGTCTACGGACTTAAAGGGGTTGCTAGGCTGTAATATCAGCAATGTTGGCCCGAAATATGTAAGAAAAGGGTGCGGCGTACCTTACGTCGTGCTTTCGATGACAAGGAATCGAAAAGAAACCCGAATCGTGCCCGTGGTTTGTGAATACCGGATGTTTTCCACGAAGAATTGCGGGTTTACCACTGTTCGGAAATAGAATTTGGCATCGAATTGGTACCGGTACCACTCAATTTCGATAGCTCCGTATCGTATGGCACCAACGGAATTAAAGGAGTTGAAAGCTCAGTTGCAAGAATTGGTGGATAGAGGTTTTGCTCGCCCGAGTTTTTCGCCTTGGGGTGCGCCAGTGTTGTTTGTGAAAAAGAAGGATGGAACCATGCGGCTGTGCATCGACTATCGTCAGCTTAATAAAGCGACGATAAAGAACAAATATCCGTTACCACGTATCGATGACTTGTTCGATCAACTGAAGGGAGCCTCAGTGTTCTCAAAAATAGATTTGAGATCGGGCTATTATCAATTGTGAATCCGAGAATCGGACGTGCCCAAGACGCCTTGAGCGAGATATGGTCACTATGAGTTCCTAGTGATGCCGTTTGGGCTTACTAATGCCCTGCGGCATTTATGGATTTAATGAATCGGATCTTGGACCATATTTGGATCGATTCGTAGTCGTGTTCATTGATGACATCTTGGTCTATTCAAGAAATGAGACCGAACATCTTTGAACACCTAAGGTTAGTGCTACAAATTTTACGGGATAAGCAATTATATGCTAAGTTCAAGAAGTGTGAGTTACGGTTAAGAGAGGTTAGCTTCTTGGGTCATGTGGTATCTGCATCGGGTATTCGAGTCGACCGAATAAAATTTCAGCCATACTTAATTGGAAGCCTCAGAAATATTCTTGAGGTTCGGAGCTTTTTGGGGCTTGTCGGTTATTACCGACGATTTGTAAAGGTTTCTCAACGATAGCCACGTCGATGACGGCTTACTCCAAAAGGATGTTAAGTTCGAATGGACGGAGAAATGTCGAAAAGTTTCGATCAATGAAAACTTATTTGGTGAAGCCCCAATTCTAGTGCAACCCGAATCGGCAAAGAGTTTGTCATCTATAGTGACGCCTCCTCCTTGGGTTAGGTTGCGTATTGATGCAAGAAGGTCGAGTTGTGGCCTGTCGTCGAGGCAATTAAAGCCACACGAGAAAAATTATCCGACCCATGATCTCGAATTAGTCGCCATCGTATTCGCCTTAAATATTTGGCGACATTACTTATTTGGTGAGAAGTGCCATGTGTACTCGGATCACAAAAGTCTCAAATATTTGATGACCCAAAGAGACTTAAATCTGCGACAAAGACATTGGCTCGAACTGTTAAAGGATTATGAGCTGGTCATTGACTATCACCCCGGAAGGGCGAATGTGGTTGCGGATGCCTTGAGTCGTAAATCATTATTCACTTTACGAGTGATGAATGTGCACTTGTCTGTTCGATCCGAAAGTGTGTTAGTGGCTGAATTGAAAGCCAAACCATTATTGATACATCAAATTCGAGAAGCTCAGAAAGTCGACGACGAGTTGGCTGCAAAACGGGCTGAGTGTGTTCCGAACAAGGACTCGGAGTTTCAAATCAATGATGACGATTGTTTGAGGTTCAAAAGTCGTCTGTGTGTTCCAAAGAATTCGAAACTCATTTCGATAATTCTGAATGAAGCCCATTGTAGCCGCATGGCAATCCACCCGGGGAGTACAAAGATGTACAACGATTTGAAACGTCGATTTTGGTGGCATGGTATGAAACGAGACATCTCCGACTTTGTTTCGAGATGTTTAATATGTCAACAAGTGAAAGCGGAACATCAAGTGCCTTCAGGATTACTTCAGCCAATCACGATACCCGAGTGGAAATGGGATCGAGTCACAATAGACTTTGTATCCGGACTGCCATTGTCAGCAAGTAAGAAGGATGCGGTTTGGGTCGTGGTAGATCAATTGACTAAGTCGCTCACTTTGTCCCCGTGCGCATGATTTTTCAATGGACAAATTAGCCGAATTGTACGTTTCTCGGTTGTGAGATTACACGGGTGCCTATTTCCATCGTGTCGGATAGAGATCCGAGATTTACCTCGCGATTTTTGAAAAAGTTGCAAGAAGCTTTGGGTACCAAGTTGCATTTCAGCACCGCCTTTCACCCCCAAACCGATGGTCAATCCGGCGGATAATTCAGATACTTGAGGATATGTTGAGATGTTGCGTCCTCGAGTTTAGTGGTTCATGGGAGCGGTACTTGTCGTTGATTGAATTAAACACAACAACAACTTTCAATCAAGCATCAAGATGGCACCCTACGAGGCTTTGTACGGTCGTAAATGCCGTACACCATTGTTTTGGACTGAGCTCGGTGAAAGCAAGATTTTCGGGGTGGATTTGATTAGGGATGCTGAACAGAAAGTGAAAGTAATCCGTGAAAGTTTGAAGATAGCCTCCGATCGTCAGAAGTCGTACGCGGATCTGAAGCGTAAGGATATCGAGTATTAGGTGGGTGATAAAGTGTTTCTCAAGGTATCACCTTGGAAAAAGATACTCAGGTTCGGCCGTACGGGCAAGTTGAGCCCGAGGTTCATTGGGCCATATGAGATATCTGAGCGAGTCGGTCCAGTGGCATATCGTTTGATTTTGCCCCCTGAACTCGAAAAGGTTCACGATGTCTTTCATGTTTCGATGCTTCGACGCTATAGATCCGATCCATCGCACGTGATTAGTCCATCAGAAATTGAAATTCAAACTAATATGAGTTATGAGGAAGAACCGATTCGTATCCTATCACGAGAAGTGAAAGATTTGCGAAACAAGCGGGTTCCGCTAGTGAAAGTGTTATGGCTCAAGCACGGATAGAAGAAGCTACTTGGGAGACCGAGAACTCTATGAAAGAGCGATATCCAAACCTATTTACGGTAAGATTTTCGGGACGAAAATTTCTT
The DNA here is from genome assembly GCF_025698485.1 of Gossypium arboreum. Lineage (NCBI taxonomy): Eukaryota > Viridiplantae > Streptophyta > Magnoliopsida > Malvales > Malvaceae > Gossypium > Gossypium arboreum. The sequence continues at coordinate 27,373,581 of NC_069082.1, read as the reverse complement.
AAGTGGGGAGAGTTGTGACACCAAAATTGACCCTAGTCGGAATGTGGTTTCGGGACCACAAAACCGAGGCATAAAAATAATTAAAAATTTATTTTGATGCCTATAATATGTGTGTGCTCATGTATGACATTTTATGATGATTGATTTAGTGTTATAAAGGTGAATTCCACAAGAAAGGACTTAGTAGTGAACTTTGAAAGTACGATAGGGAAATGTGTGATGACTAATTAAAGCATGCATGCAAAATAATGGACTTGCATGTCAAATTCCCCTTTTTACAAGTGATGGCCGCCATGACAAAGAGATATGGGCTAAACATGTCATGAAACATGTTTTGTTGGGCATTAGGGAGAAATAATAAACAAATAAGCATGGGTAAGAAAAGAATGAAAAAAAAATGTGTGGGAGAGAGTAGCATTCCCCCATTGCCGTGCAACCAAGAAGAGAAAACAAAAAAATTGTTCATCCTTGTTCTCTCCTTTTTGGCCAAAAATACTAAGAGGAAGAAGAGATTTTTGCTTCATTTCCTTTGTTTAGAAGAGATCTAGAAGGATATTTGGCTAAACTTGCATCAAGATTGAGGTATGTATGAGGTTGTGTTGGGAGTTTCATGCATGTTTTGGTTGCTAACTTGATGTGCATGTTAGCCATGGCTCAAATCTTTGTTATGCCATGGAAATGGCATTTGGCCAAAGTTGTTATGGTGATAAAGCCATTGCATGCTAAGTGTGAAGCTTGATGATGATGCATGCAATGATGGATTGTCTACTCTTGAGTAAGATTTTGAGTTTTCTTTTTGTTAACCATGATTGAAGTGGAAAAGGGGCATGATTGTCATATTCGGCCATGATGCATTCATGAGCATGGTTCATGCTTCTTGCATGTTAGTTAAAATTTGTGTTTTGGATGGCTATGGACACCTTGAAATTGACCATGCTCATATATGTATATATATGTTTGCACATGATGTTTTGGTTGTGAACTAAGTGATGAATATGTTTGTTTAAAGAAGAAGATGTTGAAGAATGATTGTGAAATTGCAAGCACATTCGCCTAGCACACATATGAGTGCTTGATGCTATAATATAAGTTTTGAGCTACAATATGCAAAGCATTAACTAGTAAAATGCATGCTGTTTTTGTGAGGTATTAAGTGCATAATTGGCTTCAACATGGACATGAATATTCGGCCTTGGGCAGCCTATTGAAGGCCTTAGCTTTTCCTTGATGCTCGAATAAATTGTATTGAATTGCTTGATGTAGTATAAAATGTGCATGACCATTGTGTATTCAAGCTAAAGGGTGGCCATATGACCATTTAAACTCCTTGTCATATTCGGCCATAAACTAGCACAATGAGGTTTTAATAAATTGAATTTGTTTGAATTAGCTCAAGAGCTAAGAGGGCCACAATTGGACAAGGGAAGGAAAAGTGATCGAATAGCCGTAAAAGCCGTTCGACAACATCCGAGGTAAGTCCTCAAGAAGTGACCTTACTTGAATTATGTGGAATGAAATATGGATATATTGATTATTGATTGATGTGTGTATGAGTATTGAATGATACCCGCTAAGTCCCAAGGCGATTATGCTAGTGATTATAATTGTGTTTGAGCCTTAGTAACGAAAATGAAATATGTATGTCCAATAATTATTGATGTATGTGTGCATGAGAAATTGAATGATATCCGGGCTAAGCCCCGAAGACAATTATGCTGGAAATTATATCCGGGTTAAGACCCGAAGGCAATTGTGCTAGTGGCTACATCCGGGCTAAGACCAAAGGCATTCGTGCGAGTCATTCTATCCGGCTAAGACCAAGGCATTTGTACACATGGTTATATCCGGTTATATTCCGAAGAATCTTGGGCTGGAGGTGAGTGTTGGTTGCTGTAATAAATTCAATTAGTACACTCGAAAAGCCCAAAGAATAAGGTACGTTTATATGTGCATTGGAAAGTCGACATGTTTGAGCAACATTCGCTCAATCGACTAATGAATTTCAGCTATTGAATTGATTGATACTTTGTGAAAGTATATAATGATGAAGTGTGAAGTAAGAATGTGTATTAATGAAATGATGCATTTGGCTATGTGAATGTATTGCTGTAATTAGGGTTGATTATATTCCTTGAGACTTACTAAGCATAAAAATGCTTACCCCGTTACTTGGGCTCTCTGTTTTATAGATTACGCTCGATAGCAATCGGATTCGGGATCAATAAAGTCGAAGTCATCCACACTATCAACGCCTCTATTTTGGTATAAATTTTTGGTTGAACTTTGAAATGGCATGTATAGGACTACCCCTTGTTGGTTTAATTATGTTATGATGTATATGTGTACGGCCATGCGAAAATGGCTCGTAAAAGTGAAGTATCAACTTAAACTAATTGCGGTTTGTATATATATATATGGCGTCATGATGTGACTATGAATTGGAAATGGGAATGTTGGTCACATGATCAGCCATTGGCATGGTTAAAATGATCATATGTGGACCTATGTATGGCAAGACTAGTTGGTTCATGGAGACTACAAAATAGGTAAGACCTACCTTAAAAACAGATGCAGCCAGCTGCAGTAACGTGAATGTGAAAAATCACCAAAATTTGTAGGAATGGTATTAAATAGTGAATCAGTATGTAAATTAACCTTGATGAGTCTATTTTCATATGGAAGAAACGAAATGGTCATAGGAGTTACATGTTAAGAGATATTAAAGCTATTGTGAGACAGGGCCAGAACGGTTTCTGGGTTCCCTGTCGCAACTTTAAAAATTTTATATAAATTATCCAAAAAGAATTAGGAGTCATGCCTCATATGTACAGATTCCATTCTGAGTCTAGTTTCATTAGAAACAAACGGCACCAGTATTAAAGCCCTGTACAGTGAGATATTCAAGTTGTAACGCGCGAAGGTCAGAGCAGTCGATCCCTGTAACATGGGTGATTTTAACTAATAAACTGTACCAATTGGCCCGACCAAAAATTCTAGAAATAAATCCATGGATGGATACATGAGTCTAAATTCAGGGAAAATTTACGAAACCAGTTTCCAAGTTTTGTAACTCGAGATATGATTTTTAAGACGACGGTGATGCAGTTTTCCAGCCTGACTGGAAATGTCGAATTGGTGGGCAAAATATGTGAACTTGGCTTGTTAACCCCTCGTGCCCGACACCGGCGATGGTCTCGGGTTCGGGGTGTTACAAAACGGCATCACTAAGAATTCATAGTGACCGTACCTCGTTCTAAAAGCAGTTTTGGGTATGTCCGATTCTCGGACCCTCAACTGATAGTACCCCGACCTCAAATCTATCTTTGAAAACACTGAGGCTCCCTTTAATTGATCAAACAAATCGTCAATTCGTGGCAACGGATATTTATTCTTTATCGTCACTTTATTCAACTGACGATAGTCGATGCACAATCTCATAGTTCCATCCTTCTTCTTCACAAACAATACTGGTGCGCCCCATGGAGAAAAACTCGGTCGAGCGAAACCTCTATCCGTCAATTCTTGCAATTGAACCTTCAATTCCTTTAATTCTGTTAATGCCATATGATACGGGGCTATTGAGATTGGCGTAGTACCCGGTACAACTTTGATGCCGAATTCCACCTCTCGAACCGGTGGCAATCCCGGTAACTCCTCAGGAAACACATCTGAATACTCACAAACCACTGGTACCGATCCGAGTTTCCTTTCCGTTTCTTTACTTTCAAGCACATACGCAAGGTATGTTTCACACCCCTTTTTCACATATCTCCGAGCGGTCATAGAAGATATTATCGCTGGCACTCCTTTTAAATCAGTAGACTCGACTCGTACTACCTCATTATTTGCACTCCTCAAATCAATGGTTTTCCTTTTGCAGTCCACCACTGCATCATGTACGGTCAACCAATCCATACCAAGAATAACATCAAATTCATCAAATGGTAGAAGCATCAGATCGGTAGGAAAAGCAGATTCTCGAATTATTAGGGGGCATCTCTTGCACACTTTATCAACGAGTACATATTGACCCAAAGGGTTTGACACTCGAATTAATAACTCAGTAGACTCAACAGGTCGAGTCTTACTGGATGCTAAGGTTTCACATACATATGAATGAGTAGAGCCCGGGTCAATCAATGCAATCACACTAGTATCAAAGAGAGTAAAAGTACCAGTGATAACGTCAGGGGAGGATGCCTCCTCTCGTGCGCGGATGGCATATGCTCTAGCAGGAGCACGGGTCTCGGATCGAACAGTAGTATCGAGGCTCCTCTCGATTACCACCCCTACCTCCGAAATTCTCGGGGGCCTACCTCTAGCCGTCGTTCCACTAGGTCTTGCACCTTGCGTCTTATTACTCTCATCTAGCTCCGTGCAATCTCTAATGAAGTGGTCCTTCAAACCGCATCCATAACAGGCCCTATTAACAGACTTACCCCAACATTCACCTAGGTGTCATCTTCCACATTGGGGCATTCAGGTTTCTCTCGGCGATTATTGCCCACACTAGCTACAAAGTAGCTCGAGTCCGTCAATGGTCGGGCTCGATGGAAATTCCCGATCGCCCTCGACTTATTAGTGTCCTCCACGAACTTCTTTACAGTAGAGAACGGAGCTTTACTCGCCAATCTTTTACGATAATCTCTTGTTTCAAATTCACCTTCTTCTCTCCTTTCCAAGTTCTTCCGCCTTGCGAGGCTCGTTCGACTAGTGTTACGAACTCTTTTATCTCCAAAATACCCACTAGCGACTTTAAATCTTCATTCAATCCTTCTTCAAATCTTTTGCACATAGCAACCTCATCACCACACACTCCGAGCATACCGACTAAGTCTTACGAACTCATGTTCAGATTCGAGATCTGATCATACGGCCTTGCTTGAGTTCCAAGAATTCCTTACGCTTCTGATCGATGAACCGTTGACTAATATACTTCTTTCAAAATTCCGATTGAAAGAAATCCCAAGTAACTCGTTCGTTTGGGACTATGGAAATTAAAGTCCTCCACCAATAGTAAGCTGAGTCTCGCAACAAGGATATAGCACACTTAAGACATTCATCGGTGTGCATGACAGTTCATCTAACACTCGAATGGTGTTATCGAGCGAACTTCGGCCTTTTCGGCATCATCGGTAACTATGGCCTTGAACTCCTCAGCCCGCGCTTCCTAATCAGGTCTGGTGGTCTACTCACCTCACGGGATCGATGCTCGGAGGCATTGTGGGCTCTTGGGTGCGATATTTAAATTCGGGAATGGTTGGACAATCGGATTGGTTCGGGCATATTACGCGACCCACTCATTCATCATGGTGAAGAAGGCTTGTTTCGCCCCTTCATTTTGATTATTCGCGGATGACTGAGGCTCAACAGGCGGCGTCCCTTGCGCGAGAGCAGCCGCTACACTTTCAACGTCATCCGCCAAGGGTCTCTCTACCGGGTTCCATTTGTTAATCAAAACAAAAACTTCAACCGTCAAGTCATCACCTTTTAAGCACTAACAATTTGGCATGTATAGCTAGACTACGCACGCGCTATGGTAGTCCTAGAACCGACTAAACCATAGCTCGATACCAATAAATGTAACACCCCAAACCCGTGACCGTCACCGGATTTGACCACGTGGTGTTACTGGGCTTACTTCCCGATTTCTCTCTTGAAATATTTAATTTACTTCGAGCAGGCTAGCTAACTGCGTCACTGTCCTCTTAAAAAATCAATTTTGTAAATTTTTCCTGAAACTAGACTCATAATCCCATCTAAACATTTTTTTCTAGAATTTTTGGTCGAGCCAATTAGTACAGTTTATTAGTTAAAGTCTCCCCTGTTTCAGGGTTCGACTACACTGACCTTTGTGCACTACGGCTTGGATATCTTCCTGTACAGGGCTCCAACACTTATGCCGTTTGTTTCTAGAGAAACTAGACTCACAAGGGAATCTGTACATATAGAGCATGACTTTTAATTCTCTCTGGTTAATTTATAGTAAATTTTCAAAGTCGGAGCAGGGGATCCAGAAACCGTTCTGGCCCTGTTTCGCGAAAACCTGATTATCCCTTAAAATACAGCTCATATGGTCGTTTCGTTTTGTCCATATGAAAATAGATTCATCATGGTTCAATTCCATAATTTATTAACTATTTAATTCTACTTCTACTATTTTTAGTGATTTTTCCATCTCACCTCACTGCTGCTGGCAGCATCTGTTACTAAAGCAAACAATGACTATTTCATAATTCTTCCATGGCCAACTATTTCATCATACATAATACAAACTACGGCCACCTTATCAAAATTAAGGTTTCTAAGGCTCGTGCCTATAGGTTTTAGATTCACACTCAACCGACCACATAGGCCATTTTCGCATGGCTTAAAGTTTACAACCCGAAATTCAACAAAACAAAATAGCCTATACATGCCAAATGTTCTCCTAGTTCAACTACGAAGACAATACCAAAAGATTTCCAATAGGTGTGATGACTTCAACGACGGTTTCGAAACACATAAACGATACGAGTCCAAGAGACCTAAAATGGGTGACAAGAAAACACCGAGTGAGTTTATAACTCATAAGTCATAAGCATTTCACAACCATCCGTTACTAAAATTATCATAAAATGAAATAATGAAACAAGGCCCATTGTTCCACCATACCGAACTACCATAGTTCCTTAGACCTTTCGGATCAATGTCATACCAAGTCATACATTTACATTTCATATACTATTCAATAGGATATTTGAAGCAATTTCCATTCATCATTTCATTTCCGCAACAATCATGCAATTGAAATCATCACATAGATTTAAAACTTACCGACTCAACCCCGAGCATGAACATAGTATCTATTAGCCACGAACTCAAGGTACTTACTCTTTCTCTGTCCATACTCCACTCGATGAAGACACACCCTCCATATAATTGTTCGATTGGAGATATATATATATAGATACGCACACACGATGCTTAATACTCGATTTCGCACACTTAGTGCCATGTGATTCAAGCCCGCACACATAGTGCCATACCCTTCGAGCTCGCACACCCAAAGGTCAGTATATTTCCAGCATGCACACTTAGTGCCATATATTTCCAGCATGCACACTTAGTGCCATATATTTCCAGCATGCACACTTAGTGCCAATCTCGTCACCGTACACACGTATTGCCAAGACACTTAGTGCCGAAAGCAAACTTTCTACACATTTCACTATTTCTTTTACATTCAACAATGTCATCATTCCATACACATACATTTTCATTTACATATCATCTCATTAAAGACAATTGCATAGATATTATGATCATTTAAAACAATACCAAATATATGCTTAATGACTTACCTTATATTGGATGAAACGATTTCCAATCGACTACTCGATTATCTTTGCTTTGCCTTTGTTTGATTCTCCCCTTTTGATGTCTTGATCTCCTAGTATAAATACATTTAGTAGTTAAATTTCTTGCTGGATACTTATGTGTATAATTTAATGGTTTTCACTCCATTCACAACTATCCTTGTTCAAAATATCAAAACCTTAGCCAACATTCAATTAATGCATCAAGGCGAATGTATTATCACTATTAAGGTAACCTAGTCTCAAGTATTTTCAATTCTAATGTACAACATCTCAAATTCCCATGACCGATCACACCTATTCTTACTTTCCAATATTCAAATAATCAAAATCACCTCCTAAACACAATAGTCATGGACAATGCCGAATCCTCAAGTGTTTGAACATAAATTATTTTACTAATATAAACATTCACGAATCATATTCATAGGAAGACCGATTTCTTTCCATAGCACATTCATCATCCATACTTAGATGAAACAACCAAAGTCCCTTCCTTTATACCCTAGCCGAATGCTCCAATCATCCATACAAATTACAAATTTTTGCATGGCTAAGTAGGAGCCATTTAACATGCAAGAAAAATAATCATAGGAGAAGAATTTATCATTCTAAGTAAGCTCCTATCTCCAACACTAAATCATTCGGCATTTTGCCTAGACACACACAAGAAATCTCAACTTCCTTGACCTTACCAAGAGTGCATCCACCATTCAACTTAGCATATTACAAAACCAAATCAACAAACTCAAAGCTTACCTCCTAGTAGCCAAAGGTACTTGCCGAATTGACTTGAGTAAATCTCCCTTCTTTTCACCCTTTGTTTCGGCTATAGCAAAAGAAAGAAAACATGAACACTTTTTTTCTTCTTCTCAAGCCATGGAAATTGTAACAAAATGAGAAAGGATGAACAACAAAATTTTTTTCTCCTTTCTTTTCCTCAACTCACGGCAACAAGGGGGCATCCACACTCTTTTTTTTGTTCATCATTTCCCCTTTTTTCTCCATTTCTTTATTCTTTCTAACATGATCCATTAACTAGACATGTTTGAAACATGTTCCCTTTGCCCATGCTCTTTATTTTATTATTTCTAACATCCACCATTAGCAAAACATGTTCAAGACATGTTTTCTTTTGCCCATCTTCATTACCATGGCTGGCCACTTCCTATAGTTGGCTAAATTGACATGCAAATCCCTCATGTCTTTACTTCATGCATTATTTGGCCACTTAAAAATTCACCTATCACATTTTCAAGTCCTAACCCATGGGTCCTTTCTTATGAATTAGCACCTAATTAATAAAATCAAGGCACGAAATATTTACGCATACAAATTCCACATACAATAAGCACAACATATAACACCTAATTATTCTTGTGACTCGGTTTTGTGGTCCCGAAACCACTCTCCGACTAGGGTCACATTAGGGGTGTCACAAATTGAATTTAATTGATAGCTTGAATGAAATTTTTTGGCCCGGTTCTGTATGTTTGGTTCTGCTTAAGTTCAGTAATGCCTCGTTCCCTATCTCAACATCGGATATGGGTAAGAGGTGTTACAAAATTATTTATTTAGATCAAGATAAACCATAATCGACTTAAATCGAGGAAAACCTAAAGCTTTAGATTAGTGTTCAATTCTACTTTTATGCCCTAGTTATCGAGGTAAGTTCGTATGAACTAAGATCATTTTAATGTTAGAAAAATTGAATTTTTATTATGTTGTTTTAATATGAATGAACCTATATATATAAATGTATCCATGGTATGATGAATTGATGGATATCAAGTCCCGGTTGAACCTTAAGAATTCTTAGGATACAAATGACATGTCATTAAGGATTTCATGTTTTGGGTGTTGGTCTTGAATGTCCTACTGATGGCTAAGGTCCTGCAGTTATTGCGGATTCTCCACAGCTCGTGTGAGCAGCATTGTGTAACTTACTTTCTGACCCACAGTTTGTGTGAGGAAGCACATTTCATAGTTCGTATGGGTAGATGAAAATGAAAGGTTATGGTTATATGTAAAGGCACACTATGTGTGAACTTTTTCGAGTATCTGATGTAATTCTAGATAGTTCAACTGGTAAGCAAAAAAATGGAACGACAAGTAAGCAAATGGAAATGTTCATGACTTAATGAAAAGGTTGATGCATATGCAATGTATCTTATGAAATATACTTATGATATAAATGAACTTATATGTGATGTTGATGAACCTAAAAACATGTGAACTTGATGGTGCTTGCATAGGCTTATACTAAGCTCATAGCATTGGTAATGGTTTATGTTTAATTTATGAATTGTTGTTAATGAGGTGGTAAGTTGTGTTTAATTTTATACGAGCTTACTAAGCCCTTGTTGCTTATATAGTTACTTTCTTTTGTTTTATAGATTATCAGAAGCTCAATCAGTTGGAAGCTCATCGGAGACCTATCACACTATCCAGCAACGTTTTTGGTAGTTTTTGAGTATTTTGGCCAAGGTTAATAATGACCTGAATAGGATGTTTTGTAATGATATTTTGTGAATGTGTTAATAGTGATTTGGTATGTAAATGCTTTAAAGTTATCTTTGGTTTGGTCAAGCTTAACACCTCACCAAGTTATGTCATTTTAGTCACTTTTAAAGCTTGTATATAAGGTCCTTCTTCTTGTGATTTTAGTGTTATGCCAATATTCAAATGTGATGTTATGTGGTAGTTATGGAACTAGGGTTTTATGCTTGCAATATGGAAATGTTGATTTGTTTGGATAAGTGATGTTCTGATATAAATGTGGTGCCTTTGAATGGCATATTGGTTAGTTGAATTAGGGTGTTTGAAATGGCATGTTTATATGTGTTTGAATGATGTTTGAATCCCTTGAATGTGTGCCCAAATGGTTTAAATGGTTAGGTATGATTTGAACCTAAAATGGCTTGATTTTAGGTAAATTTTTAGGTTCACATAGCATGGGACACAGGCTGTCACACGATCTTGTGATGCACACGGCCTGGTGACACAACCGTGCGTCATTTGAAATTTCTTAGTGTGTCAAGTTAATGAGTTACACGGCCTAACACATGGGCGTGTGGGGCAACTCAGTGAGTCACACAGGTGAGAAAATGGGCTGGGACACGGCCATGTGTCCCTTTGTTCGAATGTTACACGGCCTTGCCAAATGGCCGTGTGACCCCTATTTTTACATTTTTTTATTTTTTTTCTTAAAACTTATGTTTTGTTTTGAATTAGTCCCGAAGTGCTTATAAGTTATTTTTAAGGCCTCGAAGGCTCGATTTTGGGACAAAACACATATAATTGATTGGTTTACAATGAGTTTTATTTATTTGAATATTATGATATTAAATGTTTCCGATTGTACGACAATGCTCCTTAACCTTAATTTGATGGCAGAGATGGCTAAGGGTGTTAAACCAATAGAATTAGAATTCTACCATCTTTTTTATCTTCTTTTCCTAATTAGAATTTCAATTTGCCCCCTTTTCAAATCTTAATAGAATTTGTCCTCCATCCTTCTATTTATTATCTTATATTTTCTTTCTCTTTTCTTTACACCATATTTTCATCCTTCTTGCTATTAATTATTTTGATTTCTCGAATTAAAACATTCTTCAATCAATTGTTCTTTCTATCAGATTTGTGATTGACGTTAATAACATCTCTATTCCTGCAAAGAATTGGACTCGTTTTAGGTGCATCGAAGCAGATTTGAATTGTGAGAAACGTCAATTGGACTCTCGGAGACAGGTGTGTGTGTTTTTACAAGCAAATTATGACAAAATCGTACCTAGGCTAGGACCACACGAGCGTGTGGACCATATGGGTGGACCACACAGCCATGTCCCCCTGAAACCTTAAGATAGTTCATTTCTCACATGGCCAAGACCTTTCCACAAGGTTTTTCATACAAGCGTGTGGACCGTATGGGCGGGCCACACTGCCATGTGCCTTGGAAACCCTAGTGTAGTTTGTGAACCACACGGCTTGGACCCATCCATACGGACTAGACGGTCATGTCTCTCTTGTAGCTTAATTTTGCAATTTCCATACGACCACAGTCTGCTACACGGCCTAGCCACACAGCCATGTAACCCCTCCACATGGCTTAAGGCATTGCATATGACCCAACCACACAACCACATGCCCCTATTTTTCAGATTTTACAGATTTACCTAGAATTTTTTGATTTGTTCAGTTTAGTCCCTAAATGGTTTTCAAACTATTTTTAGTGTTTTATTTTATTTAATTAAACCCATGATAATATGAACAATACTAGAATCCATAATCTAATTGACTGTGTAACACCCCTAACCGTGTCTGACGCTAGGACTAGATACGAGGCATTACGGGACTTAAACATGCACACAAACGAAAACCGGCCCTAAAATTTCATTTAATTCAAAACTATTTAGACACATGCATAACGTCCCTTATTTGGGTCTATGAAGCCCAAAACATAATTTGGAATGGTTTCGGGACTAAACCAAGAACTTACGAAAACCTGGAAAATTTCACACAACAACAAGTCTTTCATTTTAAACATATTTCACTTTAACCAACATCCATGACTATCAACCTCAACACAAGATATTAGCACATACATGAGTTCAATAACATTCAATATCATCTATTTTAATACCAACGTATCATTTGCCTACCATCATGTATGTAATGTACATTCTTATATTAACTAGTACTAGATATGCCAAATCTTATTCTCGTTTAATTCCATCTTACTGGGGTTACCAATTAGTCCATTAAACCTTCATGTTCAAGGCATTATTACTTATTTACATTTAATTCATAATCCATAGGTATGCATTCAACTTACCTAATGTATCACCAATCATGCACAACAAACAAAGCTAACTACCTCATCACACCAGAAACATAGAACATGACATGATTAATTAAGCTTACAAACCATAGTGAATATGGGCCAAATGCCATGGCCATATACGATAACTCAATGTAGATAAATAGGTTAGGCCAAATCATAATAATAATACATGTCATAAAACTAGCTTCCTATACATGCCACTCACTTGATATTTCTAATATTTGAATTAATTCTCCCAAAAGCGATAGCTTGATAGTGTGATTCTGCCTTCGACGATCTCTAACCCCGAGCCGACCTGTCAATACTAAAGAAATGGAGAGGAGGGGTAAGCTTTACGCTTAGTAAGTTCATATGAAATTAATAAGCAATTACTAACATGCTTTTCAAGATAAAACACTATAATTGTACAATTACACATGTTCAGGTTAAGCTATTTTATCGAGTTACAGTTACTAAATCATTTTTATCTGGATATAAGAAACTCAAAATTAAGTTCTGTTAATTTTCCTTGAAACTAGACTCATATAACTTTGTCCCATAAAATTTTCAGAATTTTTGAATAATCCAATTAATACAGTTTATTCATTAAAGTTTCCCCTATTTCAGTGTTCAGCTACTCTGACCTCTGTTCACTACGAATCAATTTTCTCTCTGTACAAAATTCAAAGGGCTATGATGTTTATTTATATTAAAAATAGACACAATAAGGAATCTATACATGTAAATTATAACTCCTAATTATTTTTACACAATGTTTAGTGAATTTATCAAATAGGAATAGAGGATCTCAAAGTCATTCAGACTCTGTCTCACAACAATTTAAATATCTCATAACATAAAATTCAATTACATGTACCATCTCCTCTATGTCAAACTAGACTCATTGATCTTTAATCTCATATTTTATTCAGCCCCTATATCAATTTCCACAATTTATGGTGAATTTCCAAAGTTGCATCACTGCAGTAACCCAAAACTGCCAAGGCTAAATTTACTCAATCACAACTATTATTCACTAAATCCGTATAATATCATTTCATCCATCATGGAAAGAACACATAATTATGCTTCATAGGCATAGATCCATAATCTCAATGTCATCAAGTATCAAGACTTATTCCTCATCATGTCATTTTCATAGTATTCACCAATACTATATACATCATATATCAAGGCATTACACATAAGTTTAGTGTACATACCTGTACAATTTGTAATTTAACTTAAGAACATACTCACCAATGGCTTGTCTCATTGGGACCATTATCGAATACTCCGTCAAATTACCTGTTGAATACTCAGAATATAATTGGATACACGGAAGCCCGCAGCTAGACAAACTCAATAGCCTGCGGTTTATGTAGCAAAGCTACCATAATCTTACCCATAATGAACTCGGAACGCAACTCAACGAGCTCGGGTGTTCGCATCCATAATGAACTCGGAACACAACTCAACGAGTTCGGATGCTTGCATCAATAGGTGAACTCGGAATGCAACTCAACGAGTTCGGATGCCTCATAATTCTCATGAACTCGGACCACAACTCAATGAGTTCGGATCTCAATTTCCTAGTGACATGTCACTTGTATCCTAACCTATTCCTAAGGTTCAAACGGGCTCTTTCCTTGATCATACGCCTTTGCCATCTTTCTCGTGATGTCAATATCGATACTTCGGTGGCAACTCATATTTTTCAAGTATTCCACATAATTTTTATAATAATTCAACAATAATCATAGCATGCAACAATTCGTAAATAATAATCATCATACCATTATAAAGACATCAACAACATATAGTAATGTTACATCATTTACATAATATCAAATTATTCACATATACGTATACTTACAATTCATATAATATCATAACATTAACATTAAAATACACATTGCATTACTAAAATCATATGAACTTACCTCGTATGCGAAAATGGTCATTTTTACCATTTTGTCCACAACTTGGTATTTTGCCGATTTTAGCCCGAATTTTGATTTTCCTTGCTAATCAAGCTTGGAAGTTTTAAAAACCCTAGCCATGTCTTCCATCTCCATATACGGTTATGGCATGAGAAAAAATGAAGAAGATGACATCTTTTTCTTAATTATTTTAGCTTTATTTACCAATTTACTAAAATACCCTTAATGAAAAATAAATCAAAACATACCATGCCATGTCTATCTTTGTCCACTAATTATAAAATGGGCTATTTATCATTTAAGGACCCCCAATTTAAAAACCCATTACTTACAAGTACTTAGTGCCTTTGTAAACTAGAATACACATTTTTCAACTTTTACAATTTAGTCCTTTTGACTAAATTGAGTGCCCGAACGTCAAAATTTTCGAGCGAGGTTTTCGCAAAATTATTCCGTAAAATCTTAGACCATAAAAATATAATAAAAATAAAATTTTCTTCATCAAATTTGTGGCCCCGAAACCACTGTTCCGACTAGGCCCAAAATCAGGATATTACAGACCGGACTAATTTTATGTGAATATTTGCATGAATTGTGAGTAATACACATGTCTATTGTTTTTGTATTTGTGATTGTGCGTACAACATGCCTTATGTTATTGATAACCGAACACTTAAAAAGCATGACTTTTGGCCACTGAGTTGACCTGTAATAAGCATATTATTTGCTATTGTATTGCATTCTTATAAGCATATTGATTGCTATCGTATTATTCTATTAAAATTATAAATAAATGATATCATATTGATCTGTTTGAACTTGTCATATTGCATTGCATGGGGTGGGACAATGTGAACAGAGGACGTTGAGCAGTTTATCTGCATCGTTGAGTGGTCTGTCTATATTGTTTGAATAGCTTTTATTTGCACTGTTTGAGTGGTTTAACCATACCGTATTAGCGGCTTCAATCTACAAACGTGTTGTGCTTTTACAACCTTTTGGAAGATTATCTGCAAAAACTTTTTAACAAAAAAAAACTTGGTGGTTCATCCACCCTTTTTTTACTAGTGGTTTATCCACAATAAGTGATTCGTCCACAACGATGAGTGGTTTTATCCACAACGTGGTGTAAAGATAGAAGAGTTCTGGGGAATTCCTATTATGGTGTGTAACGGTGGGGTAGGAACATTTTCTAATAAACTGAAATTGCATTGCATTTATAAGCATTTGCATTGCTGTGAATAGCGAGATGACTTGACATATAGAAGGTTTGGCTCGAATTGACCGTTCTACCAAAAGAATATTTTAAAATTACTATTTTATATTTTTATTATTCAGAGACTATATCGTTTTATTTTGAACTGTGGCATCGGACTTGGGTTGATTTTAATTAGCTTGCATGTTTTTTAATGTTGAATTATGAAATATAATCAAATGTGCATGAAATATAAATTTTATTAAAAATAAGTTAAAAATAACTTTTCCGTTGCAAGATTATAAATAAATTTTGTCTAATAAGTAAATTAGAAGTTTTTCAATGATAATCATTCTTTACAAGAAAGATGTTAAACTAATTGTTTTTAAAACTCATGGATTTTTCTAAAAATAGATTACGTTTTCTTCTAAAATAAACAAATGTTTTAAATTGACTATTTTATAAACCCCAATCACTATTAGGTCATCTCAGTGGCCGATATAATCTCCTGAATTCGAGTCTAACGTCTAGGCCGAGTTGGGCAGGTTACAGACCAAACTGATCTAATTCAGTTAATCGGTCGGTTAACCTATCTAATTTGGTCGGAGGTCAGTTAATGATTTTTTGAAAATTCGGTTATCGGTTAATTCGGTCCGAAATCGGGTAATTAACTGAACTTAATTATGTAGTGCTTTTAATTATGTAGTGTTTCAAGACTTAAATTTTCAGATAATTCGGTTAACTTTCAAGACAAATGAACATTATCAATATATATTTTTTTGATATGTTTTATACTTGTTTTAACCAAAATAAAAACATATAAAATTTCGATTAATGGTTAAAAGATTATACAATTTAATTAATTTGATTAATACTAGTTCAGTTCAATTAACGGTTAGATTGAACATTTGAATACCATTTTTCTTAATATGTTACCGACAAATGAGGTTCAAATTGTCACTCAGTCCATTATTATGCATCTGACCGGGAAGGTACTGATGCCTTATAAGTCTGGCAGCCGAGACAATTGGTACTACCTACCATGCCTTATAGATTTAAACATTGCCGAAAAATATAGTTGGGGCTTTCATACTTGCAACCCTTTTATCGCAAGATGTGCCTAGCATCGAGAACCAATCACCAAGAAATGGGCGGCTGCTTGTATTTGCTTCAATCGTGGGCATTTTACAGTATCATTCTTGACTCCAGTAAGCCGCCTAGTTGTTCTCTTCCCACTAGTCAATAAGTAGATTATTTCATTATGGATTTTTTTTTTATTTTTTTACTTCTGAACTAATAATTCTAATATTTGCACCAGAGACGCAATATTCCAAAGGCTACAAGCAACAAAAATATAATGTTTACAATGATTTGTTAAGATTTATCCTTTAATATTCTAACCTTAATCATTAAGATAACATGAATAATTAATTACACTATCTAATTACTTAATAACTTACATTATAACATATTAGTTCTAAATAAGATTATTGATGTCTTAATAATAATTACGCTAATATAAAATTATTAAATTATTAAATGTCATAATAATATTAATTGCACTAATATAAAATTTAATTCATATCACATTCTGAACATTTAAAAATATATATAATGCAATATATTTTTAACTTACTAACCCGGTTTCGCAGAATGTCAATTGATAAAATTGGCTTATTTTAAAATTTAAAAGTGGTTTAGGGTTTAATATATTTTTATAGTTGTTTAAGATTTGTTTTTGGGATGTATTTATTTCAAATTTGATGTTTTTTCAGCCTTTTCAGAGTGACTTTTGTGAAATTTTCGGTGTTATGTTGGGTTTTTATAGTGGTGGACCAATGTTGGGCGAGAAAGGGGTCATGTAGGGTTTTGTCGAGTAGAAAATTTTTGCATAAATTGGCACAGTTGATGGCGATTTGGGTAGAGATTCTTATGCAAGTCATCACCAGCTTGGGCAGTTGAACAAGACCTTATGCTGAAAAAGAGTTGTGAATTCTCAAGTCCCAAATCGGCAGTGTCTGTGACGACTTGGGGCTCAAAAATTTGTGTCCATGCCATATTGCCACCAACAAACCCGATTTAGGCATGGGATTTTGCAAACTTCTTTGCTGTTCATTTCATATTATTTGTGTAAATAAATTTGGATTTATATTATTTTAATAAAAAAAAAGTCATCTTTTTGGCTTCCATTGTGAGAAATAGGCAAATAACCCCTCAGTTATGTTTTTTTCTCATAAAAATGCTTTTAATAAATATGAAAAAGGTTTTGGGGGGAGAGATAAGAGGAAGAGGAAGAGGAAGAGGAAGAGGAAGGGGTAGAGTTATCTAGTGAGTAAGTTCGAGATCAATTTCAATTGAAAATTTGACATAGTTTAATTGAATATGAGAGAGGAAAAATAGCTAAACATGGATGTAAAAATTGATCTCATTCTCATCCTAGCTAATAGTATTACATTTTTCTTATCTTTCCTTTTGTTTTTTAAGAGCGTTAGTATGACATCACTGTAATACGAATAAGATATGAACATATGTAAAAATTTATATAATTAAATTATTAAGGGATTTACTACAAATTTACCCTAATTATTCATTAGAAGAGGCAGATAGAAGGGACAAAAGGGGCAATATATCATCATAGTACAAGTTTAAGGTTCTTTAATGACTGTATGTGAGGCATATAGGTTTGAATCTGAATCTGAACCTTTGTTTTAGACTGCGTTTAAGGTTAAAACAGTATGATAAGTTTGAAAGTGTTTTTGTTAACAATCATAGCAGCATGCTGCATGATTGAACTTAGGGAAATCAAACTGATTGGTGAGAATCATCTCCCAATGTCCCTATCGATTAAATTTAATCTTAAGTCGAGATTTTTAAATAGAAAGTAAAATTCTTTTAATATTAAATTTTTATCTATAATATTTAAATTTAATATTCTTAAAAATATAAAATTTTTATCATTCCGAATGATAACTAAATAAAGAATTTAAAATTAAAATGTAAAATAACTGATCATCGAGTTAGTTTAAATCTAAAAATATTTCAAATCAAAGGGAATTTCGGACTTAGATCATAAGTATAATGGGGAAAACGAACATAATGATTATGTATTAATGTTTGTGTGAAAAAACATTCAACTTTTAAGAAAACTTAAGTACAATTATTTGATGAACTTGCTGTCATGTTGGCAGATCAACCAGCATTTCTTTAATCTTGTACCCCTCTTGAGTCGAGATAAAAATGTTAATTGTTAACATAAATATATGTTTTTACTGAAATAGCTTAAATTGTTAGTAAAATTTTAGGATGACTAAAACTGTAATTCCAACTTTTTATGTAACAATTCATCATGGTAATTAGTAGATCTAATTGAATTTTTATGAGTGAGAATTTAAGTTATTAATCACACTTAAATTTAATTACTCTGTCTTTTTAAATATGTTTGTACATAATTTAAATTTTAAGTATTATTTGTATACTATAATAGAATTTTAATTTTAGAATAAATATTTTATTTTTAAAATATAGTTATACGTTAGTTTATTGATTTTGTTTAAATAATTCGAAAATTTTATTAACAAGAGATCATTTTCTATACATTTTGATCTATTAAATAATTTTTTTACAAACATAAGCTACCGATGCATTTATTAAGGTGAAAATTGAACATATTCCTAAAACCCCTACTCTGTCGTGGGCCACACGTCCATCCAGTATTGCACGTCTTTGTGGTGCCTCGGGCATAACTTAAATACATATAAATGTTTAATGAAAGCTTAATACCTAAGTAAATTAAAAAAACATTCACAATTATCAATGCTAAAAAATCGAAACCCTAAACAGTCTCCTAAAAAAATAACCCTTCAACTTTCTTTAGAGAACTTATTCCTTTTCATGCATCAGAGCCAAATCCGAGTTTAACTGGAATTCAACCCAATCTTCGGCTATTTCCCACTTTTTGTTACCCAGCATTTCTATATTCCCTAAGTTCATTGGAAGACAACCCACATCACAACCATTTCCAGACTCAGACCCTTTAATTTCAATTTACTCCCACCAAAACCCCTCCTATCTTCAACGATGAAAATTTCCACTTCCACTGGGACTTCTTCTATCTAGTAAATCGGGGCATCGTACTTGTAATAGCCCATTTTTAGTCAAATCGAAACAGTAGTTTTGGGACCACAAATATGAGATCAAAATAATTATTTTATTATTATTTTAATGTCAATGGCATGATAGTATGATTGTGTGAAAATTTTGTTAAGAAATTTTATCGTTTGATTGCTCAATTTGATAAAAAAGACTAAATCGCGTAAAGTGCAAAAGTGGTGTTCTAATAGCTAAAGGTGTCTAATAGCTATAGAATGTTAAAGTAGAGGTCCTTATGTGGTAATTAGTCCATTAGTGTGTTAGTGGACATTTATGAGATTGGTATTGTTGAAATTTGATTGAAATTAAAAGGTTAATTAAGTAATTTAGAAATTAATGTTAAAATAAATGAAATAAAACAAGGTATCATCTTTTTCTTCTTCATCTTCAACCGAAACTAGGGCAAAAATAAGCCACTTTCATCCATTACATTCAGCCAAGCTTGTGTATGTAATTGGTGAGTGATTTTTGTCCCGTTTTTAATGATTTCTATATTTTTGAGATCGTGGTAGCTTAATCTAGCTAGCCCAGGGACTAATTTGCAGAAAAGTTAAAGGTTTAGGGTTTTTCCATTGATGAATATATATGTATTTTGATGTTTGATGATAGAAAATAAATGGTTGTTGTTAGATAAATAACATTTGTTAAGAGATTTTTAATAAAATAGTCAATTAGGGATTTATTTGTGAAATGTGGAAATTTTGTAGTAGAAATGTAAAATAAATGAAAAATATGGGCTGCTATGGTAATAAGGAAAATTTAGCTAGCATGGGTAGGTACCTAATTGCATAAATTTGTATTTTTATGAGCTAAGGACTAGATTGTAAAGATGTTGAAATATTAGGTGCAAAAGTGTAATTTTACCATAATATGCTTTTTGGGCTAAATTGAATAAATTGATAATTGAATAAGTTAATTTTGTTTACATATAAATCAAGAAAAGCAAAGTTTAGATCTAGATCGGGGGAAAATTAAAATATTGGACTAATCGATCCATTTCATCGTTTTTGCGATCGAGGCAAGTTCGTATGTTAAACAACATTATTATAATTGTGTTTTAAATGCTTTATTATTAAATTTAATTGTGAATACAACCTTAAGGATATGTTCAACGAAGATTCGACAATGTGAAATCTCGGTTGAACCTTAGGAATAGATTAGGATACGAATGACATGTCATTAGGGGTTATGTGATTTAGATGTTGGTCCGTACGTCCTACCAGTGGCTGAGTTATCCGGCATGTGTTGCGGATTCTCGTCAGCTTGTTTGAGCAGTACCGTGTAGCTACGTCATGACCGTCAGCTTGTGTGAGCACACCCGCTGATAGCTCGAGAGTGAGCATTATATGATATATGAGATTGAGATAGCTTCGGCTATGTATTGACACTTAGGGTGCGAGATTCCCGACCATCTGATAGGTTTCCAAATGGTTCAATAGGTATATCGAAGATATGAAATGGTGAGAAATAGATACATACTGGTACAGGTGTCTACGAAAACTATATAAGTATTGAACCTATAAAAGTTGTAAGTTCATGATTACTTATGTGATTGAATATATGTTAACCTTATGATTTAACGATTTTGTAGTATATTATGTTCATACTACTTGATTGGTGAATGAATGGTGAGCTTTACTTATTAACTATACGAGCTTACTAAGCTTTATAGCTTACTTTGTTTACTTTTTTTGTTTTATAGTTTTTATCGAAGCTAGCTCAGATTGGGAGTCGTCAGAGATCTCATCACACTATCAAGCTTTCATTTGGTACTTTTGAACTTATGTATTTGGTTATGTGGCATGTATAGGAGTTATGGTCATTTTGGTATATGTTAGTAATGAATTTAGCCATTTGAGTTGGCTTGTAAATGATGAATTGTAACACCTTCTACCCGTATCCGTTGCCAGAATAGGGTACGAGGCATTACCAGAGTTTACTGAGCATTTTCAGATAATTCTGAATAATTTATTATTCATATTCTGAAAATAATCATAATGTCCCTCTATTGGGCCCTTAAAGCCCAAAACATACATTTAAACATCCAATTCACATTCATGTCACATAAATGTATAATTTAAACATTCAATAACTCAATTCAAGTTGCACGAACTTACTTGATTGCTTATTCGTATTTATAGTTTTACTAATCCGAAAACTTTTTCTTTTTCACGTTCAAGTCTCATATTTGAGCCACCCGGATCTTTATAAATAAATTCGATCATCATTTTTATTTATTTCATATTCTAATACATTCAATTAATCTCTAGGCAAAATTACCATTTTACCCCTAAACTTTTGATTAATGACTATTTCATCCTTAGACAAAGAAAAATAAAGTTCTTGTAATTAAATCCTTGTTTCGAACCTAATTATTCTTATATATATTGATAAAAACCCATAAATTCTATAAAATAACAAAATTTTCCTCAATTTCAACACTTTTTAATTTAATCCCCAAAACATGTTTTCACCCGATCTTGATCTAAATTAATAATTTCATTCAATTTTATAATTTAAATAATAAAACAATTCATTTCCTTCATTTTGGTCATTTTTGACATTTTTACAAAATTGCCCCTATAGTTTTTTTTCTTTTATTTAATTTAGTCCCTGAGTCTAAAACATACAAATTATCCATTTTAAATGTAAACCTATTAAGGGTGGCAACAAACAACAGTATGTATGTTACCCGGATGAAATATGAAATACTTCTCTAAATTTTTCATCCCATTTGCTTCTGTTCGTTTGGTTACAACTCCTAAGTCTTTGAATCTCAAACTTACTTCATATTTCATCCGGAATTATTACCTTGTTGCTCTAACTTCAACAAGAGCTTCATATTTCATCCAAAATAATTACTTTGTTGCTCTAGCTTTAACAAGAGCTTCATATTTTATCCGGATAACTTAGTTATGTTTTTTTTTCCTGTGTGAAAAACCCAACAAAACCCTTGCTAGCTGAAAATTCATATGTTTATTTTCCTCCTCCTCCTCTCCATTCCACATCCTAAATATATATAGCATTCTTATAAGTAACATTATCTATGATCTCACTATTTACTTATAAATTTATTTAAAGCTGTCCATTCGTGTCTTAGTCACTAAATTATTTTTAATTTGAGCTACAGAGATCCAAATTAAGATCCGTAAATTTTTCCTGAAACTTGACTCACATATCTTTCCACCATAAAATTTTCATAATTTTTGGTTTATCCAATTAGTACAGTTTATTCATTAAATTTTCCCCTGTTTCATTATCTGATAGTTCTAACCTCTCTTCACTTAAAATTAATTATCTTACAGTACAGAACTCGGATAATATTCTTGTTAGTTTATCTTGAAAATAGACTCATTAAGGATTCTAAAAATATAATTTTTATCCTCTAATTATTTTTCTCCAAGTTTTTGTTATTTTCCAAAATCAAAACAGGGGAACCCGAATTCATTCTGACCTTGTCTCACAAAATTTATTATATCTCATAACTTACAATTCAATTGCTTACATCATTTATTCTATAAGAAACTAGACTCAATAAGATTTAATTCAATATTTTTGTCACCCTTTGATTCAATTTCTACAATTTATGGTGATTTTTCAAAGTTAACCTACTGCTGCTGTCCAAAACTGTTTTAGTTCAAGATGTTTATTACCATTTTTCCTCTAAATTTCACTGGTCATACAATTCAGTCCTTGCTCAATTAGCCCATCACTTAAGCTAATTTTTCTCAATTAACATTTTATTCTATCATTCTAAACTATTACACAACCTTTAAAAATCAGAATTTCAACACTAAACCTTAATTCACAACTTTTTCACAATTAGGTTCTAAAATCAATTTCTATTGAAATTACTTGATAAAATCATCAAACAACAAAGTAAAAGCTTCAAATCTATTTTAGTTCATCATAAACAGCCAACACTTATCAATGGTAGCTTTCAATTTTGTCCATAAAATCAAAAACTAATGAATTAAACACTTGGACCTAATTGTAAAACTCACAAAAACATAAAAATCTCAAAGAAAAGGGAAAGAATTGAACTCACATATGTCAAAATATGAAAAACAGCAACTTTCAGACCTCCCATGGCGTTTTTGCTGAAGAAGAATGATGATATCTCTAGATTTTTCAATTTTGTCTTGTTTTATATGCTTAATTTGCAAAATTTCCAATTTTGCCCCTTGTTCACACTTGATTTTTATTTTTCCTGCACACACATGCCGTCCAGCCCAATAATGGGTGTTTAATTGCCTATTTAGTCCTCCTTTAATTATTACTAGAGCTATTTAATCACATTTCATAATTTTACACTTAATTCAATTTAGTCCTTTTTACCCAATTAACTACCAAAACCTTAAAATTTCTTGACGAAACTTTAATACTGACTTACTAACACTCCATAAATATTTCTAAAAATATTTATGGCTCGGTTTATGAATTTGAGGTCTCGATACCTCGTTTTCAACCCAATTTACCTGATTAATTTTTTTAAAATCGCAAAATTCACTAATTCAAAAATTCTTTTAAATTCATGCTTGGCCCATAATTATTATTTATTAAAATTTCTAAACTTACTCATTGGATTTTTTAATCTCGAATCACTATTTTCCGATACCACTGAAAAATTTGGTTGTTACATGAATGGTTTGTTATGTGTATAGCTATGTGATTTGGCTTATTTTGGCATGTTTGGTGATGTATGTATATATGTGAGAAAGGCCTTTCGATATATTGTGTATAATTTCCATTTATATGCTTGTTGTGAATTGGAATTTAGAGTATCAAATGATTAAGTTTGATACTGGTATGTTTGTGGTTTTAGGTAAAGTGATGCATAATTGGAAGTGATCATATTGATGATTTAAGAATGTGAATTTGGTTTGTTTTGAATTGGTAAAATATGATGTAATGAGTCATATAGTTCTTGGTATGGAAATAACATGAATTAGACTTGGTTGAGATTGGTTTGAATACCTATTTATGCCATGTTATATGCCTTTTGGTTTGGTGTAGGTGATTGCATTTTGGGTGAGAAAGATGGCTTGGTAAATAGCCTATTTTTTTGTCCACACGGGCAGAGACACGGGTTTGTGTCTTAGCCGTGTGTGACATCCGGTCAGGTGATATGGCCGTGTGTCCCCTAATGTTTAATTAGAAATCAAGTTAGTATGCTCCACACGGCCCAGCACATGGGCGTGTGACTTGGCTGTATGCATAAGTAAGTATACCCTACAGGTTTGGCACGGCCTAGCACACGACCTGGCACAACTACGTGTGAGGCCATTTCGAATTGGGCACACAGGCTAGACACACTGGCATGTGATTGACCATATGACCAAAGTTAAAAAGTTACACAAGGCCGGACACGGGCTAGGACATGGCCATGTGATCCCATTTTGAATGTCCATATGGCCTGTGACACGGGCATGTCTTTGGCCGTGTGAGACATATGGTCGGGCCACATGGGCGTGTGTCCCCTGTATTTTGTAAAAATTTCTAAGTGTTCCAAATATTTCTTGAGATATTAGTTTAGTCCCGAACCACTCCAAATGCATGATTTGAGCCTCGTAGGCTCATATTAGGGACAATATGAATGATTGTGAATGATTTATATTTGGGTTGATAATTGTATGAGAAATGTATGTTAATTTGTGAAACAAGTTCAGTAATGCTCCGTAACCCTATTCTGGCTACGAATATGGTTAGGGGTGTTACAGTACAGCGACCTTTTGCAGCCAATACATATGTTGCTTCATTAGCCCTTCGTGGAACATATCAGAAAGTAAGTCTTTTGAAACTTGATATTCTATTTTTTATCTCATTTATCAATATTCTTATGGTTGATTTATCATTGTCTGCAGCCTTTAGCTTTCTTATCACGATTAAGGTGTCCCCTTCCATACACACCTCTCTAAAACCCAGGTCCTCTGCAAATTTCACCGCTTGTAGACATGCCCATGCTTCTACCATGGTAGGATCTCATACATTCTCCACCAAGAAGATACATGATGCCATAACTAAACCTTTGCTATTTCTAATTATAACTCCTAATATAAATCTTTTTAGATGTTACTCGTAGGATGCGTCAAAGTTTGCTTTAACCGTTTCCCCATCTGGTGGCTCCCAAATCACCTTTCCTGCTTCCTATATAAATCTAGGTAAGCCTTCTATTTCCTCGATCTTCTATTTATATGCATTTAGAAATCCTACGACATCTTGTACCCATTCTTTTATCCCTTCATGATGAGCTTTATTTCTATTGTGCCATAACGACCAAAAAATAATGGCTAGCATTGTACATGTTGGAAAACGAGTTCGAAAAACGCAACGGAAAATAAATTTAAGGAAAAACCAAAGTTTTAAAAAAATTTTCAAAAACAAGATCTTGATTGTGATATCTAAAGTAATAAACACTTAATCAAAATTGTACATTTTCGATTCGTCTAGGATGAGCACTTTGACCGAGTACTTTTCTCCGCTATCCTCAAGCTCACGTCTGCCAAGTGTGGGCTCACTTCGAATAAAAAAAATTCACAAAAAATAACCAGTGGGGTAATTTTGAAATTTCTCTAAGCTTTTGGGTAAAGTTGTAAATTAGAAAAATATCTTTAGAAATTTCCTAGAAAAATCACTTTAGAGAATTTTCTCTCAACAACTTTCTCTTGAATTCAAGTGTCTATAAATAATGACCCAAGGCTCTCTTTATATAGGGAGAGTCTAGAGAGTTTAACTATAATTAAACTTAATCACTTTAATATTAAATTAATATAATATTAGATTAAACTTAATATTAAATATTTTTAAAATAATATAATGTTTATCTACAAGATAAATATTAAATTTAATTTAATATTAAACTATTAAAATAATATTAGTTTTTGGAATAATTAATACTCTTCCACTGCTCAACCACCAACGACCAACCGCCGTCGGCCATCGGGACACTGTCGTCGCAGCCATTGGCACTGCTGTGTCTGGTGGTATAGGTGCGACACCCTTACGGCACCCTGAGCTGATTCAACTGCTGTCGGTTCGGTCCGGTTTAATGATGACTCGACTGGGCCGGTCTAGCCACCGGTTGGACCATCGGCTCGATTGCACGTATCGGGCCCGATTCAACTAGTTTTTGGGTCTTGGTCTCAGTTTTGAGATCCCAGGCCCAATTTACGATCTTAGGTCCAATTTTCAAGTTCAATTATCCATTGGGCCAATTGTTTGACTTGAAAATTAACTTCCAAAATATCATATTAATTTTAATTGATTTGATTAATTTAATTTTACTTCATCAAAATTAATTTTTCCAAAAATCATTTTCATTTTCCAAATTAATTTTTCAAGAAAATTCTTTAATCAAATTCTCTAGTTGAACAATTCTTACGACCACCTAATTTAATTCCACATCGAATAAATCGACTCAATTAAATTAATCCCAAAGTCGTAGAATTTTCATCTGATTCAAATGTAGTCCGATCGAGCTTTTGTTGAGCTAGTAGAGGGACCAATCTAACATATACAATCAGGCTCTAATGACTTCAATTTTGTCCAGAAGCATCGTTCTGATAATTCACAATTACTTAATCATAGGGTCATTCTACAAGAAGTACAATGATTGAAAACTCTTTATTGTATACTCTGTAACACCTTAACCCTCCTTTGACGTTGGATTAGGGTCATAGAGCATTACAAACCAATCAGAACATTTAATTTCAACACAAGCAATTATTCAAGCTAACTATTATCATTCATTATTATATAGAAATTAGCACATTCTTATTTAGTGTTCCTATTTCATTAGTTTGAACAACTGAGAATGAGAAATGCTATGCAATGTTAAACTTGGTTTTACACAAACTACACTTTTATCACTATTTATCCCCGCTTGAAAGTTAAGTGTTGGGTTCGTAGCAGTACTATTCCAATTATTTGTATTAGTGCATTAGATTATACTCTGCCTACTATCATCAATGATATTAGTAGAATGACCTACTTCACCTAATTTAGGTTACCTACTTCACCTAATTTAGAGTAAAAATACACTTATAGCCCTTAAAATGAATTCAGGGGACCTTAAAAATAGTTTGAAAACAAAATAGGGCTAAATTGAAATAATTTGGAAAGTTTAGGGAAATTTTCAAATAAACTTAGAAACAGGGTCACAAGGCCATGTGGGCAGGCCGTGTGACATGCCCCAGGCCATGTGGCTTTCGAAGTTGGGACACACGGTCGTGTCCCAGCCCATATCTTTACCTATGTAACTCATTAACTTGGGTCACACGGCCTATCGCAGGTCGTGTGCTAGACCGTGTGAAACCTGTACCTGTCGTGTGTCTAGGCTGTGTGTGTTACATAGCGTGTGACAGACTGTGTCTTAGGTCGTGTGTACCTAAATGTACTGTAACAGCCCGATTTTGGGGCTAGTCAGAATAGTGGTCTCAAGACCACAAATTCGAATTCAAAGAAATTATTTTATTATTGATATAGAGTCATAGCATGTTTATATTAGTGCATGAAAAATTTGGTGAGCTAATCTTAACGTTTGTGAGCCCAGTTGCGAAAAATGACTAAATCGCATAAAGTGCAAAAGTCCTAATTTGATAGCTAAAGGTGTTGTTTTATTAGAGAATCAAAATTATGGTTAAAGGGCAATTAGACCCTTTTAAAGGAGCATAGCCAGCCATAGAGTCAAAGAGGATACAAAATTTTAAAATTTGGTGGGTTAGGTGGCTTATTTTGACTAAAATAGAAATAGATAAAAGAATGATGATATCATCCCTTTTCATCTTCTTCCACCACCGAAATTTTTAGCAAAGAATGGGGTTTAAGAGCTTGAAATTTCAGCAACTTTAAGCCTTCACAAGTAAGCGATCCTAATGGCTTTTCTTAAATATTTTTGTACTTTTAAGATCCTTGAAGCATGAGCTTTCAAATGAGGGTACTATTTTGCAAAATGATTGAGAGTCTAGGGTTTTTCCATGAAAGGATTTGTGATGTTTGCTTAGTTTTTATGGTAGAAAATGGGTCTTGGATGTCTTATAAACAACTTTTGTGAAAGATGTTAGCATGAAAACACCTAAAAGGACTAATGTGCATAAGTTGTAAAATAGATAATAAATGTGTGAAATAGTGGGAATTTGGAGTTGCTATAAGAGTCAAAGAGGTTCGACTAGTCTTGAGAAATAAATAAATTTGATAAAAATTAATTTTCGAGCCTAACGGTAAAATGGTCATTTTGTCAAGGTCTAAGGGCAAAATGGTCATTTTACCAAAGAAGTGAATTTTCAATTTCCTAATTTTATTTAGTGATTAAATAAGTGTATTTTTCTATTATAGATCAGGAAATACCGAATCTGAACCTAAACCGAGGGAAAGCCGAGCAAATCGACTAAATCGACTAGTTGTCACATTTTGTAATCCGAGGTAAGTTGTATGTAAATAATACAACTACATTGATGATATATGTGTTTGAATTGTATCGAAATTATTATAGAATGAATTGCTTGACTTGTGGAAATGAGAAAATATGATGAGAATAGAGATAATAAAATTCTCATTGGAACCCTAAGGAAATAAATCCGATATTCATGCCATGACGATGGGGTCACTTGTAAGAGCTATTGTAAGACCATGCCTGGGACATGGCATCGGCATTGAGACGAGTGCTAGTGTAAGATGTGTCTGGGACATGCATCGGCCTCGATATGTAAGCTAGTGTAAGACATCTCTGGGACATGCGTCGGCTACGAGATAATAGTCAATGTAAGACCATGTTTGGGACATGGCTTCGACTTGAGATATAAGCCTTTGTAAGACCGTGTCTAGGATATGGCATTGGCACCTTACCCCACGTTTGAGGCTATGGTATATCCAATCTCATTCCGAATGGTTCAACAGTGGAAGTTATGATTTCTAGTTAATGTGGAAAGTATAATCGTGTTGTGAGTGACACGGTACCTATTTGGTATGTATAAAATGTGAGCCACATTATATGCTATATGATGTGTATTGAGTATTGATGAGTAAGTTTTGTTTATGCCCACTTGTGCATTGCTGATACTTGTTGATGAATGGCAAAGTATTGTTGTATAATTATTTATATGCAACTTACTAAGCTTTAAGCTTACTCCTTCTCCTTTCCTTTTTCTTATAGTGTCGTCTATCTAGCTTAAGTATCAACGAAAGTCAGAGATATCGATCACACTATCAATCGAAGCATTCAATATAGTTTGATTTATATTTTTGAATATGGCATGTATAGGGAACTAGACTTGTGTTTTGTGTTGTTATTAATTTGGCCAAATGTGTTGGTTTGGGGTAAATTCCTTATATTGTATTAAGCCTTGAATGATGGCTAATATTCATTTTGATATATGCAAATGGTGTTTTGTTCATGGATGAGTAGAATACACAAATGAAATGTTGTCTATTGTGGCTGATTTTATTGCATGAAATAGTCTTGTATTGGTTTTGGTTGCTTTTGTGTAAGTAAAGGTGGCAAAGAGGCTTGGTAAATAGCCTGATTTTGTCCACACAGGTAAACACAAGAGCATGTGTCTAGGCCATGTGTGACACACAGCCAGCACCATGGGCGTGTTGTCCAGCCGTGTGTCCCCTGCACGTAAAAATTTCAAGTCAGTATGCATGATAGTAAACACACGGGCAGAGACATGACCGTGTGTCTCAGGCGTGTGAAGGGCACGGTCTAGCACACGGGCGTATGCCTCGGTCGTGTGACCCTTATGAAATGATGATGTTAGAAATAGAATGTCTAGGTTTGTGCACACGGGCTAGGACACGGGCGTGTCATGGCCGTGTGAAGGACACGAGCCAGGGACACGAGTGTGTGCCAGGCCGTGTGAAAACCTTTGTAGGTGTGCATTTAAAATTAATTCCACATGGGTGGAGGACACGGGCGTGTCCCTGTTTTGCTTAGGCCGTGTGAGACACACGGGCGATTAGCACGATCATGTTGGAATGGTCACACGGGCGTGTTGCCCCTCCCACACGGGCGTGTGCCCCTATGTCAAGTAACATTTTTCTATAGTTGGCAAAAAGGACCCGATTTGGTCCCGAATGATTTTCAATGTGTATTTTGGGCCTCGTAAGCCCATATTAAGAATATATTGATAAGTTTAAGAAAGTTTTAAATTTTCTAAGTCATGGAGACTCAGAATTGGTTGTAAGTATGAGTTCAATCTAGGTAACGCCTTGTATTTCGCCCCGGCTTAGGATATAGGTATTGGGTGTTACATGCACCTTCAAATGTAAGTTTACCAAATCGTGTTTACTTAGACACTAAGCAACCCATTTACCAGCTATTTAACCTATTCAAATCATGGTTAAATACGCTCAAAACATGCCAAAACATCCATCTTAAATGTTTAACCATTATACCCTCATTGGTACCACATTTTATGTGACAGCCTTAAAACGACCCTAGTCGAAATGTGGTTTCGGGACCACAAAACCAAGGCATAAAAATAATTTAATATTTATTTTATTGCCTATAATGTGTGTTAACTCATGTGTGATATTTTTTATGCTTTGATTTAGAATTATAGATGTGAATTTCACTAGAAAGGACCTAGTAATAAACTTTGAAAGTATGAGGGGAAATGTGTGATGACTAATTAAAGGATGCATGCAAAACAATGGACTTGCATGTCAAATTTCCCCATAGCTAGTGGCCGCCATGACAAGGATTTATGGGCAAAAATCATGTCATGAAACATGTTTGGTAAATGGGTTATGATGGAAAGAATAAAATAAGGGTTATGGAATAAACAATTAATGTTAGTAGATGAGAAACAAAAAAAAAAGTGTCCATCTTCCTCCATAGCTTGGCGAATGTCCTAAAGGAAGAAAGAAAAATTTTGTTCATCTCTTTTCACTCTCTTGTTGGCCGAAAATACTAAGGTTAAGGAAGGAGTTTTGCTTCATACTTGGTTTGGAAGAGGATTAGGAAGAGGTTGGCTAAACTTGCATCAAGATTAAGGTATGTTTGAGGTTCATGCATGTTTTTAGTTGCTAGCTTAATGTTCTTGTTAGCCCATGGTTCAAATCCTTGTTATGTCATGGGAATGAAATTCGCCAAAGTGAATGTGGTGTTAATGCCATTGCATGTTAAATAACAAGCTTGAAAGTGATACATGTGATGGAGGATTGAAGATTCTTAGATTTTCTTTTAGCATTTTTTGAATGAGATACTAAGTTCTTTGTTTCACCATGACCAAATTGAAATGGTGTGGTGTTGTGGTATTCGCCATGATATATCCATAAGTATAATTCATGCATGTTGCATGGTAAGTAAGATTTAAGCTTTGGAAATGTGTATATATTTGGATATAAGCCACTTGAGAATTCGCCCTTGCACCTACATGAATATATGTTTGCACATGATGGATTGGTATGACATATATACTAATTCAAAGTGTATATTTGCTTGTGATGATGTGTTGATTATGAAGTAAATAAGAGATGTGCAATGAATTACGATATGTAATGTGTTAGTAGTAAAATGTATGCTGTTTTTTTGTGTGGTATTAAGTGTATATTCGGCCACATGAGGGTAATTAGTGTGCATGCATTCGGTTTGAGGCAAGCATATTGATGCCTATTCTTGGCTTAGAAAATTCGCTAAGAGGAATATTAACTAATGTGTTGAGTTCGATTTATGATTTCGTACATATACAACTTTGATGCCTAATGTATATAAGGGCCAAGTACTTTGAACTTCACGTTGATGTTTGAATGTATTGAATTGCTTGTTGTGATGTAAAATGTGCATGACCATTGTGTATTTGAGCTAAAGGATGGCCATATGACCATTTACACTCCTTGTCATATTCGGCCATAAGCTATCATGATGAGATTTTAATAAGTTAAATTTGTGTAAATTAGCTCAAGAGCAAAGGGAGCTAAATCCGATAAAGGGAAGGAAAAAGTAGTTGAATAGCCGTCGAAATCGCTCGACAACATCCAAGGTAAGTCTTGAGTGATGACCCTACTTGAATTATATCAAAATTATGCTCCTTGTTTGTGTGGCCATTGAGCCGAAATAGTAAAGGTTGATAGATATTTTGTGTTAGAGCTTTAGTAACGAAAATGAACTATGGACGTGTCTTTAATATTGATATATATGTAAGTGAACATTGGAAATATATCCGGCTAAGACCGAAGGCATTCGTGCGAGTTGATATATCCGGGCTAAGACCAAGGCATTCGTGCGAGTTGATATATCCGGCTAAGACCAAGGCATTCGTATGAGTTGATATATCCGGCTAAGACCAAGGCCTTTGTGCAAGTCACCAAATCCGGGTTATGACCCGAAGGCAATCGTGCTAGTCGCTATATCCGGTTAAATCCCGAAAGTATGTGATTCGGAAGTGAGCAATCTTGCTGTGAAAATTTCAGCTTATACACTTGTGAAAATTCCAGCAATGAGGTATGTTTGTATGTGCTTGTACTAATTGAATTCTTACAAGTAAGTATGCTAAGTTGATAAACGAGCTACCGCCTTGGGCTAAGTTGTTCTTTTGTGTATGAACATAAGGGTCGGTGATGTGAAATAAGTATGAGTATGGGAATGTGAATTAGTAAAGTGGTTTAATTAGCCATGTGAATAAAATACCTTAGTCAAAGCTGATTTCATTGCTTGAGACTTACTAAGCATTAAAATGCTTACCCGTTGCTTTGGCTCTCTGTTTTATAGGTTTCGCTCGTTAGCTATCGGATTCGGGATCAAAGAAGTCAAGTCATCCACACTATCGAAGCCCCATTTTGGTACAAATTTTGGTTGAACTTTGAAATGGCATGTATAGGACCATCCTTTGTTGAAGGTCATGTACCTTCGGTTTGTGTAAACTTGGATAGCCATGCGAAAATGGCTTATATACGTTTTTAGCATAGAACTATAATCGTTTGTATGTTGACCCTTATGAGGTATGGAATTATTTTGAAACGATTAGCCATTGGAATGGTTAATCATGATCACGCTTTGTGCTACGTATGTAAAAAGGGCCAATTGAATCATGGAAAGTATGAAATAGGTAAAGCCTACTAAAGGCAGATGCTGACAGCAGCAGTGACGTGGATGTGAAAAATCACTAAAAATAGTAGGAATGGTATTAAATAGCAAATAAATTATGTAAGTGTACCTTGATGAATCTACTTTCATATGGAAGAAACGAAATGGTCATATGAGTTATAAGTTAACAGATTTTAAAGTTCTTGTGAAATAGGGCCAGAACGGTTTCTGGATCCCTGTTCCAACTTTGGAAAATCATTGTAAATTAACCAGAGATAATTAGGAGTCATTCCATATATGTGTAGATTCCTCTCTGAGTCTAGTTTCTATAGAAACAAACGGCATTAGTATTGAAGCCCTGTACAGGGAGATATCCAATTCGTAACGCACAAAGGTCAGTGTAGTCGATCCCTACAACAGGCGAGACTTTAACTAATAAACTGTACTAATTGGCTCGACCAAAATTCTAGAAAAAATATGTAGATGGACATATGAGTCTAGTTTCAGGAAAAATTTACGGAACTGATTTTCGAGTTGTAAAACTCAAGTTATGAATTTTAGAGCGACTAGTACTCAGATTGGCAGCTTGTCTGAAAATTGTCAATAAGTGGGTTGAAGTCTGTTAACACCTCGCGTTCGACTCCGGCGACGGTCTCGGGTTCGGGGTGTTACAATTTTATTGGTATCAGAGCTACGGTTTAGTCGATTCTAGGACTACCGTAATGCGTTTGGGTCTAGCTATACATGCCATTTTATGTGATTATATGATAGTGTGGTGATTTCTGACGTTTGAACTTGTGTTTATTTATAGTAATGGATCCCGATCCCAACCGAGCGATAGCTGATGATGTGGAGAGTGTGGCGCTGCTCCGCACAAGGGACAGCGCCGGACTCTCAACCTGTTGCTAGCAATCCGAATGACGAGGCTAGACAAGCCTTTTATAGCGTGATGAATGATTGGTTCAACCAATACATTCGAACTAATACTACTGTTCCACAACCTCCATTCCCAACAAACACACCCCGCACCTACAATGCCTCCGTAATTGACCAAATAAGGTCGAATAAGCCCCAGTTGATAGAATCCGAAAACATGGGGCTACTGAATTTAAAGCTACGGATAGTGATGATGCTTTGAGCAAGCCGAATTTTGGTTGGACAACACGATCCGGGTTTTCGATGAGCTATCTTGTACACCGATGAATGCCTAAAGTGTACCATCTCCTTGCTACGTGATTCGCCTACTATTGGTGGAGTACTCGACTTGTTGTGCCCGCGAACAAGTAACTTGGGAGTTCTTCCAAACCGAGTTTGGAAAAAGTATATCAGTCAGAGATTTATGGACCAAAAACGAAAGGAATTTCTCGAACTTAAACAAGGTTCCATGTCGGTTACCGACTATGAACGAAAATTTGTGAGGCTTAGCCGATACACGCGAGAATGCATTTCGTCCGAAGCTATTATGTGTAAACGCTTGAGGATGGGCTGAATGATGATATAAGGATGTTCGTTGGCATTCTCGAAATCGAGATCGTAGTACTTGTTGAGCGAGCTTGTAAAGTCGAAGAGCTTAGAAAGGAGAAACAAAAGCGATGTGGGAATTGGAGAATTCGAAAGAGGTCCTCGGAAAGTCTCTTCAACAGCAATCAAGAGAATTCGAGATGATGTGAACCGGTCTAGAGGCGCTTTGGGCTTTTCTAGACGAGGACGCGATCGACCCCTGTGACCACACGAGTCACTTCGATCGCTAATGGTGGAAATGATCGTAGAGAGGGCGAGTGTCAACATTGTGGCAAATGGCATTCGGGAGCTGTTGGTTTCGTGATCGCTCCCGCTATAAGTGTGGATCGGCCGACCACTTTAGGAAGGATTGCCCGAGGATGCTTGAGCAGAATGTGAGTCGAGTGGAAACTCGGGTGCTACCATCGCCGAGGTAGGCCACCTAGAAATATGGGCAATGTCGGTGGCGGTCGAGAGGATCTAGAGATGCTACCATCGATCCGAGGCTCGTGCTCCTGCGAGGACTTATGCCATACGCGCACGCGAGGATCTTGCCTCTCCGGATGTCATTACGGTGCTTTCACTCTTTTCAATACTAATGTGATTGCTTTGATTGACCCCGGTTCTACTCAATCTTATATATGTGAAACCTTAGCATCCAAGAAGACTTTGCCTATTGAGTCTCTCGAGTTTGTAATTCGGTGTCAAACCCTTGGGTCATTACGTGCTTGTCAACAAAGTGTGCAAGAAAAGTCCCTTAGTGTTCCGAGGTTCTTGTTTCCCGGCGGACTTGATGCTTTTGCCGTTCGATGAATTCGACGTTATTCTTGGTTTGAATGGGTTGACCATGCACGATGCGGTCATAAATTGTAAAAGCAAGACTATCGATTTGAGGTGCGCGAATAACGAGATAATTCGGGTTAAGTCCACGGACTTAAAGGGGTTGCCAGTTGTAATATCAGCAATGTTGGCCCGAAAATATGTAAGAAAAGAGTGCGGCGTACCTTGCGTCGTGCTCGATGACAAGGAATCGAAAAGAAACCCGAATCTGTGCCCGTGGTTTGTGAATACCGGATGTTTTCCTGAAGAATTGCGGGTTTACCACTGTTCGGAAATAGAATTTGGCATCGAATTGGTACCGGTACCACTCCAATTTCGATAGCTCCGTGTCGTATGGCACCAACGGAATTAAAGGAGTTGGAAGCTCGGTTGCAAGAATTGGTGGATAGAGGTTTTGCTCTTGAGTTTTTCGCCTTGGGGTGCGCCGGTGTTGTTCGTGAAAAGAAGGATGGAACCATGCGGTACGTGCATCGATTATCGTCGACTTAATAAAGCGATAATAAAGAACAAATATCCGCTTGCCACGTATCGATGACTTGTTCGATCAACTAAAGGGAGCCTCGGTGTTCTCGAAAATAGATTTGAGATCGGGCTATTATCAATTGCGAATCCGAGATTCGGACGTACCCAAGACGCCTTGAGCGAGATATGGTCACTATGAGTTCCTAGTGATGCCGTTTGGGCTCACTAATGCCCTACGGTATTTATGGATTTAATGAATCGGATCTTTAGACCATATTTGGATCGATTCGTAGTCGTGTTCATTGATGACATCTTGGTCTATTCAAGAAATGAGACCGAACATCTTTGAACACTGCGGTTAGTCTTGCAAATTTTACGGGATAAGCGGTTATATGCTAAGTTTAGCAAGTGTGAGTTCGGTTAAGAGAGGTTAGCTTCTTGGGTCACGTGGTATCTGCATCGGGTATTCGAGTCGACCCAAGCAAAATTTCAGCCATACTCAACTGAAACCTCCAAGAAATATTACCGAGGTTCGAGCTTTTGGGACTTGCGGTTACTACCGACGGTTTGTAAAAGGATTCTCGATGATAGCCACACCCATGACGAAACCGCTTGAAAAGATGTCAAGTTTGAATGGACGGAAAAGTGTCGAAAAGTTTTGACCAATTGAAAACTCATTTGACGGAAGCTCCAAGACTAGTACACCCGAATCGGCAAAGAGTTTGTCATCTATAGTGACGCCTCCCTACTTGGGTTAGGTTGCGTATTGATGCAAGAAGGTCGAGTTGTGGCCTATCGTCGAGACAATTAAAGCCACATGAGAAAAATTATCCGACCCATGATCTCGAATTGGTCGCCATCGTATTCGCCTTAAAGATATGGCGACATTACTTATTTGGTGAGAAGTGCCATGTGTATTCGGATCACAAAAGTCTCAAATATTTGATGACTCAAAGAGACTTAAATCTGCGACAAAGACGTTGGCTCGAGTGTTAAAGGATTATGAGCTGGTCATTGACTATCACCGGAAAGGCTAATGTGGTTGCGGATGCCTTAAGCCGAAATCACTTTGTTTTTACGACGATGAATGTACACTTGTCTATCCTACCCGACAATGTGATAGTAGCGAATTAAAGGCCAAACCATTGTTGACTCATCAAATTCGTGAAGCTCAGAAAATTGATGAGGAGTTGCGTGCAAAACGGGCTGAGTGTGTTCTGAACAAGGAATCGGAGTTTCAAATTGATGATGACGATTGTTTGAGGTTCAGAAGTCGTTTGTGTGTTCCAAAGAATTCGGAACTTATTTCGATAATTCTGAACGAAGCCCATTGTAGCCGAATGGCAATCCATCCAGGGAGTACGAATATGTACAATGATTTGAAACGTCGGTTTTGGGTGGCATGGTATGAAGCGAGACATCTCCGACTTTGTTTCGAGATGTTTAATATGTCAACAAGTGAAAGCGGAACATCAGGTGCCTTCAGGATTACTTCAGCCAATCACGATACCCGAGTGGAAATGGGATCGAGTCACAATGGACTTTGTATCCGGACCGCCATTGTCGACAAGTAAGAAGGATGCGGTTTGGGTCGTGGTAGATCGATTGACTAAGTCGGCCCACTTTGTCCCGTGACGTCGGATTTTTCAATTGACAAATTAGCTGAATTGTGCGTTTCTCAGTTGTGAGATTACACGGGTGCCTATTTCCATCGTGTCGGATAGAGATCCGAGGTTCACCTCGCGATTTTGGAAGAAATTACAAGAAGCATTGGGCACCAAGTTGCATTTCAGACCGCCTTTCACCCCAAACCGATGGTCAATCCGGCGTATAATTCGGATACTTGAGGATATGTTGAGATGTTGCATCCTCGAGTTCGATGGTTCGTGGGAACGGTACCTACCTTTGATTGAATTCGCACAACAATAGTTTTCAATCAAGTATTAAGATGGCGCCTTACGAGGCTTTGTGCGGGCGTAAATGCCGTACACCATTGTTTTGGACCGAGCTCGGTGAGAACAAAATTTTGGAGTGGATTTGATTAAAGATGCTGAGCAGTAAAAGTAATCCGTGAAAATCAAGATAGCCTCCGATCGTCGAAAATCGTATGCGGATTTGAAACGAAAGGACATTGAGTATCGGTGGGAGATAAAGTGTTTCTTAAAGTTTCGCCGTGGAAAAAGATACTCAGATTCGGTAGTAAGGGCAAGTTGAGCCGAGATTCATTGGGCCGTCTGAAATCTCCGAACGAGTTGGCCCGATTGCGTATCGCTTGATCTTGCCCCGAACTTGGAAAGATTCACAACGTCTTCCATGTTTCAATGCTTGACGCTATAGATCTGATCCGTCGCATGCGTAATTAGTCCATCGAGGTTGAAATTCAAGCCGATATGAGTTATGAAGAAGAACCGATTCGTATCCTAGCTCGTGAAATGAAAGAGTTGCGAAACAAAAGGGTTCCGCTAGTGAAAGTGTTATGGCTCAAACACGGGATAGAAGAAGCTACTTGGGAACCCGAGAACTCTATGAAAGAGCAATATCCAAACCTATTTACGGTAAGATTTTCGGGACGAAAATTTCTAAAGTGGGGAGAGTTGTGACAGACCTTAAAACGACCCTAGTCGAAATGTGGTTTCGGACCACAAAACCAAGGCATAAAAATAATTTAATATTTATTTTATTGCCTATAATGTGTGTTAACTCATGTGTGATATTTTTATGCTTTGATTTAGAATTATAGATGTGAATTTCACTAGAAAGGACCTAGTAATAAACTTTGAAAGTATGAGGGAAATGTGTGATGACTAATTAAAGGATGCATGCAAAACAATGGACTTGCATGTCAAATTTCCCCATAGCTAGTGGCCGCCATGACAAGGATTTATGGGCAAAAATCATGTCATGAAACATGTTTGGTAAATGGGTTATGATGGAAAGAATAAAATAAGGGTTATGGAATAAACAATTAATGTTAGTAGATGAGAAACAAAAAAAAAAGTGTCCATCTTCCTCCATAGCTTGGCCGAATGTCCTAAAGGAAGAAAGAAAAAATTTTGTTCATCTCTTTTCACTCTCTTGTTGGCCGAAAATACTAAGGTTAAGGAAGGAGTTTTGCTTCATACTTGGTTTGGAAGAGGATTAGGAAGAGGTTGGCTAAACTTGCATCAAGATTAAGGTATGTTTGAGGTTCATGCATGTTTTTAGTTGCTAGCTTAATGTTCTTGTTAGCCCATGGTTCAAATCCTTGTTATGTCATGGGAATGAAATTCGCCAAAGTGAATGTGGTGTTAATGCCATTGCATGTTAAATAACAAGCTTGAAAGTGATACATGTGATGGAGGATTGAAGATTCTTAGATTTTCTTTTAGCATTTTTTTGAATGAGATACTAAGTTCTTTGTTTCACCATGACCAAATTGAAATGGTGTGGTGTTGTGGTATTCGCCATGATATATCCATAAGTATAATTCATGCATGTTGCATGGTAAGTAAGATTTAAGCTTTGGAAATGTGTATATATTTGGATATAAGCCACTTGAGAATTCGCCCTTGCACCTACATGAATATATGTTTGCACATGATGGATTGGTATGACATATATACTAATTCAAAGTGTATATTTGCTTGTGATGATGTGTTGATTATGAAGTAAATAAGAGATGTGCAATGAATTACGATATGTAATGTGTTAGTAGTAAAATGTATGCTGTTTTTTTGTGTGGTATTAAGTGTATATTCGCCACATGAGGGGTAATTAGTGTGCATGCATTCGGTTTGAGGCAAGCATATTGATGCCTATTCTTGGCTTAGAAAATTGACTAAGAGGAATATTAACTAATGTGTTGAGTTCGATTTATGATTTCGTACATATACAACTTTGATGCCTAATGTATATAAGGGCCAAGTACTTTGAACTTCAC
Organism: Gossypium arboreum; assembly: GCF_025698485.1. Taxonomy (NCBI): domain Eukaryota; kingdom Viridiplantae; phylum Streptophyta; class Magnoliopsida; order Malvales; family Malvaceae; genus Gossypium; species Gossypium arboreum. Next base: position 27,333,367 of record NC_069082.1, on the reverse strand, counting down.
GTTGATGTTTGAATGTATTGAATTGCTTGTTGTGATGTAAAAATGTGCATGACCATTGTGTATTTGAGCTAAAGGATGGCCATATGACCATTTACACTCCTTGTCATATTCGCCATAAGCTATCATGATGAGATTTTAATAAGTTAAATTTGTGTAAATTAGCTCAAGAGCAAAGGGAGCTAAATCCGATAAAGGGAAGGAAAAAGTAGTTGAATAGCCGTCGAAATCGCTCGACAACATCCAAGGTAAGTCTTGAGTGATGACCCTACTTGAATTATATCAAAATTATGCTCCTTGTTTGTGTGGCCATTGAGCGAAATAGTAAAGGTTGATAGATATTTTGTGTTAGAGCTTTAGTAACGAAAATGAACTATGGACGTGTCTTTAATATTGATATATATGTAAGTGAACATTGGAAATATATCCGGGCTAAGACCGAAGGCATTCGTATGCGAGTTGATATATCCGGCTAAGACCAAGGCATTCGTATGCGAGTTGATATATCCGGGCTAAGACCAAGGCATTCGTGCGAGTTGATATATCCGGGCTAAGACCCGAAGGCCTTTGTGCAAGTCACCAAATCCGGGTTATGACCCGAAGGCAATCGTGCTAGTCGCTATATCCGGTTAAATCCCGAAAGTATGTGATTCGAAGTGAGCAATCTTGCTGTGAAAATTTCAGCTTATACACTTGTGAAAATTCCAGCAATGAGGTATGTTTGTATGTGCTTGTACTAATTGAATTCTTACAAGTAAGTATCGCTAAGTTGATAAACGAGCTACCGCCTTGGGCTAAGTTGTTCTTTTGTGTATGAACATAAGGGTCGGTGATGTGAAATAAGTATGAGTATGGGAATGTGAATTAGTAAAGTGGTTTAATTAGCCATGTGAATAAAATACCTTAGTCAAAGCTGATTTCATTGCTTGAGACTTACTAAGCATTAAAATGCTTACCCGTTGCTTTGGCTCTCTGTTTTATAGGTTTCGCTCGTTAGCTATCGGATTCGGGATCAAAGAAGTCAAGTCATCCACACTATCGAAGCCCCATTTTGGTACAAATTTTGGTTGAACTTTGAAATGGCATGTATAGGACCATCCTTTGTTGAAGGTCATGTACCTTCCGGTTTGTGTAAACTTGGATAGCCATGCGAAAATGGCTTATATACGTTTTAGCATAGAACTATAATCGTTTGTATGTTGACCCTTATGAGGTATGGAATTATTTTGAAACGATTAGCCATTGGAATGGTTAATCATGATCACGCTTTGTGCTACGTATGTAAAAAGGGCCAATTGAATCATGGAAAGTATGAAATAGGTAAAGCCTACTAAAGGCAGATGCTGACAGCAGCAGTGACGTGGATGTGAAAAATCACTAAAAATAGTAGGAATGGTATTAAATAGCAAATAAATTATGTAAGTGTACCTTGATGAATCTACTTTCATATGGAAGAAACGAAATGGTCATATGAGTTATAAGTTAACAGATTTTAAAGTTCTTGTGAAATAGGGCCAGAACGGTTTCTGGATCCCCTGTTCCAACTTTGGAAAATCATTGTAAATTAACCAGAGATAATTAGGAGTCATTCCATATATGTGTAGATTCCTCTCTGAGTCTAGTTTCTATAGAAACAAACGGCATTAGTATTGAAGCCCTGTACAGGAGATATCCAATTCGTAACGCACAAAGGTCAGTGTAGTCGATCCCTACAACAGGCGAGACTTTAACTAATAAACTGTACTAATTGGCTCGACCAAAATTCTAGAAAAAATATGTAGATGGACATATGAGTCTAGTTTCAGGAAAAATTTACGGAACTGATTTTCGAGTTGTAAAACTCAAGTTATGAATTTTAGAGCGACTAGTACTCAGATTGGCAGCTTGTCTGAAAATTGTCAATAAGTGGGTTGAAGTGCATTAACACCTCGCGTTCGACTCGTGACGGTCTCGGGTTCGGGTGTTACAATTTTATTGGTATCAGAGCTACGGTTTAGTCGATTCTAGGACTACCGTAATGCGTTTGGGTCTAGCTATACATGCCATTTTATGTGATTATATGATAGTGTGGTGATTTACGACGTTTGAACTTGTGTTTATTTATAGTAATGGATCCGATCCCAACCGAAGCGATAGCTGATGATGTGGAGAGTGTGGCGCTGCTCCCGCACAAGGGACAGCGCCGCGGACTCTCAACCTGTTGCTAGCAATCCGAATGACGAGGCTAGACAAGCCTTTTATAGCGTGATGAATGATTGGTTCAACCAATACATTCGAACTAATACTACTGTTCCACAACCTCCATTCCCAACAAACACACCCCGCACCTACAATGCCTCCGTAATTGACCAAATAAGGTCGAATAAGCCCCAGTTGATAGAATCCGAAAACATGGGGCTACTGAATTTAAAGCTACGGATAGTGATGATCTTGAGCAAGTCGAATTTTGGTTGGACAACACGATCCGGTACTCGATGAGCTATCTTGTACACCGATGAATGCCTAAAGTGTACCATCTCCTTGCTACGTGATTACGCCTACTATTGGTGGAGTACTCGACTTCACAGTGCCCATGAACAAGTAACTTGGGAGTTCTTCCAAACCGAGTTTGGAAAAAGTATATCGACGAGATTTATGGACCAAAACGAAAGGAATTTCTCGAACTTAAACAAGGTTCCATGTCGGTTACCGACTATGAACGAAAATTTGTGAGGCTTAGCCGATACACGCGAGAATGCATTTCGTCCGAAGCTATTATGTGTAAACGCTCGAGGATGGGCTGAATGATGATATAAGGATGTTCGTTGGCATTCTCGAAATCGAGATCGTAGTACTTGTTGAGCGAGCTTGTAAAGTCGAAGAGCTTAGAAAGGAGAAACAAAAAGCGATGTGGGAATTGGAGAATTCGAAGAGGTCCTCGGAAAGTCTCTTCAACAGCACGAAGAGAATTGAGATGATGTGAACCGGTCTAGAGGCGCTTTGGGCTTTTCTAGACGAGGACGCGATCGACCCCTGTGACCACACGAGTCACTTGATCGCTAATGGTGGAAATGATCGCCGAGAGAGGCGGAGTGTCAACATTGTGGCAAATGGCATTCGGGAGCTGTTGGTTTCGTGATCGCTCTCCGCTATAAGTGTGGATCGGCCGACCACTTTAGGAAGGATTGCCCGAGGATGCTTGAGCAGAATGTGAGTCGAGTGGAAACTCGGGTGCTACCATCGCTCGAGGTAGGCCACCTAGAAATATGGGCAATGTCGATTGGCGGTCGAGAGGATCTAGAGATGCTACCATCGATCCGAGGCTCGTGCTCTGCGAGGACTTATGCCATACGCGCACGCGCGAGGATCTTGCCTCTCGGATGTCATTACGGTGCTTTCACTCTTTTCAATACTAATGTGATTGCTTTGATTGACCTGGTTCTACTCAATCTTATATATGTGAAACCTTAGCATCCAGAAGACTTTGCCTATTGAGTCTCTGAGTTTGTAATTCGGTGTCAAACCCTTGGGTCATTACGTGCTTGTCAACAAAGTGTGCAAGAAAAGTCCCTTAGTGTTCCGAGGTTCTTGTTTCCGCGGACTTGATGCTTTTGCCGTTCGATGAATTCGACGTTATTCTTGGTTTGAATGGGTTGACCATGCGATCGCGGTCATAAATTGTAAAAGCAAGACTATCGATTTGAGGTGCGCGAATAACGAGATAATTCGGGTTAAGTCCACGGACTTAAAGGGTTGCCGGTTGTAATATCGCAATGTTGGCCCGAAAATATGTAAGAAAAGAGTGCGAAGCGTACCTTGCGTCGTGCTTTCGATGACAAGGAATCGAAAAAGAAACCCGAATCTGTGCGTGGTTTGTGAATACCGGATGTTTTCCACGAAGAATTGCGGGTTTACCACTGTTCGGAAATAGAATTTGGCATCGAATTGGTACCGGTACCACTCCAATTTCGATAGCTCCGTATCGTATGGCACCAACGGAATTAAAGGAGTTGGAAGCTCGATTGCAAGAATTGGTGGATAGAGGTTTTGCTCGCTTGAGTTTTTCGCCTTAGGGTGCGCCGGTGTTGTTCGTGAAAAGAAGGATGGAACCATGCGGTACGTGCATCGATTATCGTCGACAATAAAGCGATAATAAAGAACAAATATCCGTTACCGCGTATCGATGACTTGTTCGATCAACTAAAGGGAGCCTCGGTGTTCTCGAAAATAGATTTGAGATCGGGCTATTATCAATTGCGAATCCGAGATTGGACGTACCCAAGACGCCTTGAGCGAGATATGGTCACTATGAGTTCCTAGTGATGCCGTTTGGGCTCACTAATGCCCTACGGTATTTATGGATTTAATGAATCGGATCTTTAGACCATATTTGGATCGATTCGTAGTCGTGTTCATTGATGACATCTTGGTCTATTCAAGAAATGAGACCGAACATCTTGAACACCGCGGTTAGTCTTGCAAATTTTACGGGATAAGCGGTTATATGCTAAGTTTAGCAAGTGTGAGTTACGGTTAAGAGAGGTTAGCTTCTTGGGTCACGTGGTATCTGCATCGGTATTCGAGTCGACCCAAGCAAAATTTCAGCCATACTCAACCGAAACCTCCAAGAAATATTACCGAGGTTCGGAGCTTTTGGGACTTGCTTTACTACCGACGGTTTGTAAAAGGATTCTCGATGATAGCCACACCCATGACTAAACCGCTTGAGAAAGATGTCAAGTTTGAATGGACGGAAAAGTGTCGAAAAAGTTTTGACCAATTGAAAACTCATTTGACGGAAGCTCAGATTACTAGTACAGCCGAATCGGCAAAGAGTTTGTCATCTATAGTGACGCCTCCCTACTTGGGTTAGGTTGCGTATTGATGCAAGAAGGTCGAGTTGTGGCCTATCGTCGAGACAATTAAAGCCACATGAGAAAAATTATCCGACCCATGATCTCGAATTGGTCGCCATCGTATTCGCCTTAAAGATATGGCGACATTACTTATTTGGTGAGAAGTGCCATGTGTATTCGGATCACAAAAGTCTCAAATATTTGATGACTCAAAGAGACTTAAATCTGCGACAAAGACGTTGGCTCGAGCTGTTAAAGGATTATGAGTGGTCATTGACTATCACCCGGAAAGGCTAATGTGGTTGCGGATGCCTTAAGCCGAAATCACCGCTTGCTTCTGACGATGAATGTACACTTGTCTATCCTACCCGACAATGTGATAGTAGCGAATTAAAGGCCAAACCATTGTTGACTCATCAAATTCGTGAAGCTCGGAAAATTGATGAGGAGTTGCGTGCAAAACGGGCTGAGTGTGTTACGAACAAGGAATCGGAGTTTCAAATTGATGATGACGATTGTTTGAGGTTCGAAGTCGTTTGTGTGTTCCAAAGAATTGAACTTATTTCGATAATTCGAACGAAGCCCATTGTAGCCGAATGGCAATCCATCCAGGAGTCGAATATGTACAATGATTTGAAACGTCGGTTTTGGGTGGCATGGTATGAAGCGAGACATCTCCGACTTTGTTTGAGATGTTTAATATGTCAACAAGTGAAAGCGGAACATCGGTGCCTTGAGATTACTTGACCAATCACGATACCCGAGTGGAAATGGGATCGAGTCACAATGGACTTTGTATCCGGACGCCATTGTCGCAAGTAAGAAGGATGCGGTTTGGGTCGTGGTAGATCGATTGACTAAGTCGGCCCACTTTGTCCCCGTCGTCGCACGGATTTTCAATTGACAAATTAGCTGAATTATACGTTTCTCGATTGTGAGATTACACGGGTGCCTATTTCCATCGTGTCGGATAGAGATCCGAGGTTCACCTCGCGATTTTGGAAGAAATTACAAGAAGCATTGGGCACCAAGTTGCATTTCAGACCGCCTTTCACCCCCAAACCGATGGTCAATCCGAGCGTATAATTCGGATACTTGAGGATATGTTGAGATGTTGCATCCTCGAGTTCGATGGTTCGTGGGAGCGGTACCTACCTTTGATTGAATTCGCACAACAATAGTTTTCAATCAAGTATTAAGATGGCGCCTTACGAGGCTTTATGCGGGCGTAAATGCCGTACACCATTGTTTTGGACCGAGCTCGGTGAGAACAAAATTTTTGGAGTGGATTTGATTAAAGATGCTGAGCAGTAAGTAAAAGTAATCCGTGAAAATCAAGATAGCCTCCGATCGTCGAAATCGTATGCGGATTTGAAACGAAAGGACATTGAGTATCGGTGGGAGATAAAGTGTTTCTTAAAGTTTCGCCGTGGAAAAAGATACTCAGATTACCGTAAGGGCAAGTTGAGCCGAGATTCATTGGGCCGTCTGAAATCTCCGAACGAGTTGGCCCGATTATGTGTCGTTTGATCTTGCCCCCGAACTTGGAAAGATTCACAACGTCTTCCATGTTTCAATGCTTGACGCTATAGATCCGATCCGTCGCACGTAATTAGTCCATCAGAGGTTGAAATTCAAGCCGATATGAGTTATGAAGAAGAACCGATTCGTATCCTAGCTCGTGAAATGAAAGAGTTGCGAAACAAAAGGGTTCCGCTAGTGAAAGTGTTATGGCTCAAACACGGGATAGAAGAAGCTACTTGGGAACCCGAGAACTCTATGAAAGAGCAATATCCAAACCTATTTACCGGTAAGATTTTCGGGGACGAAAATTTCTAAAGTGGGGGAGAGTTGTGACAGCCTTAAAACGACCCTAGTCGAAATGTGGTTTCGGGACCACAAAACCAAGGCATAAAAATAATTTAATATTTATTTTATTGCCTATAATGTGTGTTAACTCATGTGTGATATTTTTTATGCTTTGATTTAGAATTATAGATGTGAATTTCACTAGAAAGGACCTAGTAATAAACTTTGAAAGTATGAGGGGAAAATGTGTGATGACTAATTAAAGGATGCATGCAAAACAATGGACTTGCATGTCAAATTTCCCCCCCCATAGCTAGTGGCCGGCCATGACAAGGATTTATGGGCAAAAATCATGTCATGAAACATGTTTGGTAAATGGGTTATGATGGAAAGAATAAAATAAGGGTTATGGAATAAACAATTAATGTTAGTAGATGAGAAACAAAAAAAAAAAGTGTCCATCTTCCTCCATAGCTTGGCCGAATGTCCTAAAGGAAGAAAGAAAAAAATTTTGTTCATCTCTTTTCACTCTCTTGTTGGCCGAAAATACTAAGGTTAAGGAAGGAGTTTTGCTTCATACTTGGTTTGGAAGAGGATTAGGAAGAGGTTGGCTAAACTTGCATCAAGATTAAGGTATGTTTGAGGTTCATGCATGTTTTAGTTGCTAGCTTAATGTTCTTGTTAGCCCATGGTTCAAATCCTTGTTATGTCATGGGAATGAAATTCGCCAAAGTGAATGTGGTGTTAATGCCATTGCATGTTAAATAACAAGCTTGAAAGTGATACATGTGATGGAGGATTGAAGATTCTTAGATTTTCTTTTAGCATTTTTTTGAATGAGATACTAAGTTCTTTGTTTCACCATGACCAAATTGAAATGGTGTGGTGTTGTGGTATTCGCCATGATATATCCATAAGTATAATTCATGCATGTTGCATGGTAAGTAAGATTTAAGCTTTGGAAATGTGTATATATTTGGATATAAGCCACTTGAGAATTGACCCTTGCACCTACATGAATATATGTTTGCACATGATGGATTGGTATGACATATATACTAATTCAAAGTGTATATTTGCTTGTGATGATGTGTTGATTATGAAGTAAATAAGAGATGTGCAATGAATTACGATATGTAATGTGTTAGTAGTAAAATGTATGCTGTTTTTTTGTGTGGTATTAAGTGTATATTCGGCCACATGAGGGGTAATTAGTGTGCATGCATTCGGTTTGAGGCAAGCATATTGATGCCTATTCTTGGCTTAGAAAATTCGCTAAGAGGAATATTAACTAATGTGTTGAGTTCGATTTATGATTTCGTACATATACAACTTTGATGCCTAATGTATATAAGGGCCAAGTACTTTGAACTTCACGTTGATGTTTGAATGTATTGAATTGCTTGTTGTGATGTAAAATGTGCATGACCATTGTGTATTTGAGCTAAAGGATGGCCATATGACCATTTACACTCCTTGTCATATTCGCCATAAGCTATCATGATGAGATTTTAATAAGTTAAATTTGTGTAAATTAGCTCAAGAGCAAAGGGAGCTAAATCCGATAAAGGGAAGGAAAAAGTAGTTGAATAGCCGTCGAAATCGCTCGACAACATCCAAGGTAAGTCTTGAGTGATGACCCTACTTGAATTATATCAAAATTATGCTCCTTGTTTGTGTGGCCATTGAGCCGAAATAGTAAAGGTTGATAGATATTTTGTGTTAGAGCTTTAGTAACGAAAATGAACTATGGACGTGTCTTGAATATTGATATATATGTAAGTGAACATTGGAAATATATCCGGCTAAGACCAAAGGCATTCGTGCGAGTTGATATATCCGGCTAAGACCAAGGCATTCGTGCGAGTTGATATATCCGGCTAAGACCGAAGGCATTCGTGCGAGTTGATATATCCGGGCTAAGACCGAAGGCCTTTGTGCAAGTCACCAAATCCGGTTATGACCAAGGCAATCGTCTGAGTCGCTATATCCGGTTAAATCCGAAAGTATGTGATTCGAAGTGAGCAATCTTGCTGTGAAAATTTCAGCTTATACACTTGTGAAAATTCCAGCAATGAGGTATGTTTGTATGTGCTTGTACTAATTGAATTCTTACAAGTAAGTATGCGCTAAGTTGATAAACGAGCTACCGGCCTTGGGCTAAGTTGTTCTTTTGTGTATGAACATAAGGGTCGGTGATGTGAAATAAGTATGAGTATGGGAATGTGAATTAGTAAAGTGGTTTAATTAGCCATGTGAATAAAATACCTTAGTCAAAGCTGATTTCATTGCTTGAGACTTACTAAGCATTAAAATGCTTACCCGTTGCTTTGGCTCTCTGTTTTATAGGTTTCGCTCGTTAGCTATCGGATTCGGGATCAAAGAAGTCAAGTCATCCACACTATCGAAGCCCCATTTTGGTACAAATTTTGGTTGAACTTTGAAATGGCATGTATAGGACCATCCTTTGTTGAAGGTCATGTACCTTCCGGTTTGTGTAAACTTGGATAGCCATGCGAAAATGGCTTATATCGTTTTAGCATAGAACTATAATCGTTTGTATGTTGACCCTTATGAGGTATGGAATTATTTTGAAACGATTAGCCATTGGAATGGTTAATCATGATCACGCTTTGTGCTACGTATGTAAAAAGGGCTAATTGAATCATGGAAAGTATGAAATAGGTAAAGCCTACTAAAGGCAGATGCTGACAGCAGCAGTGACGTGGATGTGAAAAATCACTAAAAATAGTAGGAATGGTATTAAATAGCAAATAAATTATGTAAGTGTACCTTGATGAATCTACTTTCATATGGAAGAAACGAAATGGTCATATGAGTTATAAGTTAACAGATTTTAAAGTTCTTGTGAAATAGGGCCAGAACGGTTTCTGGATCCCCTGTTCCAACTTTGGAAAATCATTGTAAATTAACCAGAGATAATTAGGAGTCATTCCATATATGTGTAGATTCCTCTCTGAGTCTAGTTTCTATAGAAACAAACGGCATTAGTATTGAAGCCCTGTACAGGAGATATCCAATTCGTAACGCACAAAGGTCAGTGTAGTCGATCCCTACAACAGGCGAGACTTTAACTAATAAACTGTACTAATTGGCTCGACCAAAATTCTAGAAAAAATATGTAGATGGACATATGAGTCTAGTTTCAGGAAAATTTACGGAACTGATTTTCGAGTTGTAAAACTCAAGTTATGAATTTTAGAGCGACTAGTACTCAGATTGGCAGCTTGTCTGAAAATTGTCAATAAGTGGGTTGAAGTCTGTTAACACCTCGCGTTCGACTCCGGCGACGGTCTCGGGTTCGGGGTGTTACATTTTATATTTTCAAACATATTAAAAATAAGATATAAACCATTTGAACACTTATTCATATCGAATTATCATAATTCAGCTAGTATTCTATCTAATTAGGCTACTAAGTTTAAAGCTAAACATATGCAAAACATCAAGTTTGACTAACATACCAAGACATAGCTTCAACCTTAACCTTAACCTTAATCATCACATTAACAAAACAACCATCAACTAAAAGACCACCCAGGTACATGCCATAACAAAATAGAACATCACCATAAAACTTGAAAATGAAATCGTTGTTGGATGCTTAGTCGAAGATACGTTGAAATGTATCTAACCTTTGTATGGAAAACCAGATCGCACGCTGAGTATAACTCAGTGGTATTTGTATAATCCAAACAATTAAACCTAATATAAATAATTAAGATGTAAAAATGCAAATAAGTAATGTTATATAATGTATCGTGTCAATAATACTAATTTACTTATTCTTTGTTCACATCCAACAAATCTTGCAAGTTCTAATACATGACAATAACATTTCATAAGGGATTTGATAAATCAATTCATACAATGACATAATTCATTTCTATTTCCAATTCATGAATTCATTTCTCATAATTCATCAATATTCACAACAAAATCTCTCATTTCATATTCCATTTCACATCTTATTTTCATTTCTCATCCTTTGCCATTTCAATATCAAACACATCTTTAGTTTCCCTATTAACATGACTCGGACTCGGACGGATACACGGATCCAACCAACACACTAGTTTGGCACCCAGTGCCTTATCGGATAAATTTGAAGCAAATAACTGCACTTAGCGCTATAATAAGTTGACACCAATGTCTCATCTGTTAAACTGAAGCAAATTGGCACCAAGTACCTCATCGACTCGAAGTTGAAGTAATCCATGTATTCTTCCTATCCTATGGCATGCCATCTATATCTGGCTTAGCTCGAAATAGTTAATAGGGTTTCATTTTACTTTTCAATACAACCAATGTCTTAATTTCATATATATACATTATCACATATATTAAATTTTAATAGCAGCCACATTTTCTTGATATATACATATTCAATTCAATAGTCATAAAAATATCACATTTCTTTATATTCATAATTGGGTCATTTCAGTCATCATTTAATTCAATTCAGTCCAATGTACAAGAGTTCTCACCTCAAATACTTTCCATACACAATCAATTCAATATGCAATAATTCATCATTTAGTTCGAATTATAAAAACACAAATCGTATATTTCGAGCTACTTGATGTCAACCTTGTCTATCTTTTTCTTACTCGAGGATTCTGGAACAACGTTCGCTAAGGATTAAAATAATTAAAATAGATTAATAATACACAATTCAATCTCATGAAATTTAAAATTTTATTCCATATTTGCTTAAAGTTCAATTTATTCCCTAAACCGAGACTAATTTAATCTCCACATTTAACCTCAAATTTTTATACTAATTTCACTTTAATCTAAGTTTAGCTCCCTATTTTCAATTCTACCCCTTAATTTTTTTTTTCATAATTTGGTCTCTATTGCTCAATCAATAATTAACTCTACAATTTAGTCCTTTTTCCACTCCTAACTTAAAAATCTATCAATTTAATCCCCAAAACTCTAACTAATCAACAATGGTAATATCATCAATCTTAAACAATACTAAAAATTATAACATTGGTCGACTAGCTCTAAGTATCGGGATTCCAAAAATATAAAAATTATAAGAAAATGACTAAATTGCACTAACCAATTTTGAGCTTGAACTTAAAGCCCCTAAGCCGTGCATTTCTTTCTTTTCTTGTTCTTTATTTTCAAAACACCATTGCATGAAAGAGATTTCATTCTCTTTCATTCCACTCCTGTTTATATTTTTTTCATTTTGTTTTCATTTAATGTATTATTATTATAACATAAGTTTAATAGTTTAATTAAATAAATAAATTTTTTTGAGACAACTATCATCATCAACTACCCCAACACCATCCAACATCATTTAATCAGTGGTGTAATTACTTCTGAAGTCCTTTTAATTAATTTCAATCTATAATTCAACTTTTAGCACTTACGCGATTCAGTACCTGTACCTTAATAACTTCTAATTCATGAAAATTATTTATCCAAAATTTAATTCACTTCTAACATAACTCCGTAAATATTTAATAAAAATATTTATGGGTTCGATTTATGGTAACGAAGTCCCAAAACTACACTTTCTGTCACCCTTGACTATCAGGTCGTTACATACTCTTTACAAAAACAATTCATCCAATTGCTTTGTCCAATAACCTCGTCATGTGTGTGTTACCCTCATATGATATCTTTGATTCCTTTAAGTTAAATCCGTTCACTCAATACAATCCTATTTTATCTCATTGTCAACAATATGTCTTCTTAACGATTAATATGATCACTGTCAATAAATGAATGTGATAAAGTTTGAGAATAAGCAACTCGTGGCCATGTTACATATTTATCAATCCGCACAATGCCAATGAGAGGATATCATTAACTCTTTATTTGAGCTATGAATTCCACTGTTGCTAGTAAAGTCATGCCATACACAACTCATGTACCCAACATACTGGCTATGGGCTCAATCATCTTTAGAACATAAGCCTCTACTTATATCAAAGCACATGAGTTGCATACACATAGTTAATGACTAACTCAGGATTTAGGTAAATCACACCATGAACGTCACAAGTGAGTTAATTTATAAATGGATTCAAAATTAATTCATCTTGGGTCCAGTCCAATGTATCATTCTACTAATGAATACATCTATGTCTCTATTCTTGGAGTCAACTGCTTCGGTAGCCAAGACTAGCCATCTCCCCAATTGGAATAGTAGATGACATAACAATCTTTCATATTTGAACCAAATGCTCACATTAATTCTTAGGACAGTCATCTAAAGAAAGATGAAAACCTAATGCAGTTGACTGAACGCTTGGCTTTGCATCTATCATTGCAAAATTTTCCAATACCTTATTGATATATGAAGCTTGAGATAGTGTTATCATTTTATTCTTTTGATCCATAAAAATTCAAATTCCAAGAATATCATTAACAAACAAAACGAGGGAGACCTCCTTTTTGTCCTTTATACTCTTATAAACATAAGGTTCATTAGTGTTTTTCTCAAATCCAAAAGTCTTGATCATTTGATCACATCTTTTATTCCATGAATTCCCTACTTAAGTCCATAAATGTATCTTAACTGTTTACAAACTTTCTACTCCTTTCCTTTGACAACATATCCAATGGATTGAGCCATGTAAATGGTCTCATCAAGATAGCCATTCAAGAATGCTATCTTAACATCCATTTTCTAGATCTCGTAATCAAGAGCAGCAGCAATGGATAAGAGTATCCAGATACACTTGAGCATGGCTAACAGAGAAAAGGTCTCATCATAGTCAATGTCTTCTTTCTGTGTGTAGCCTTTTCCTATATGTCTAGCTTTGTATGTTTCCACTTTCCCTTCCACATTTCTCTTCTCCTTGTAGATCCACTTACACCCTATGGGTTTAATCCCAATTGATAAGTCTACAAGTTCCTACACCGTATTGGATTTCAAAGAATCCATCTCGGCATCCATGGCCTGTTTCTAGAGCTTGGAATCAATGTCCTGCATAGCCTCCTCATAAGTGAGTGGATCATCTCTCTCATTATTGACTTTCGTATTGTAAATACTACCATCATATATGAAGAAGTCCGGTTTGTAACACCCCTTACCCTTATTCAACACTGGAATAGGGTTATGGAGTATTACCGGACTTACAACTTAAACAACCATCCAATTTGAATAAAAAAATCATCAACCAAATGTAATTCCAATCAAATACAATCACATTGTCCCTATTACGAGCCTACGAGACCCTAAACATACTTTAAGAGTGGTTCGAGACTAAATCGATAACTCAAGAAATTTTTACGAAACTTAAAAAATTTTCCAAACTATAGGGGTCACACACCCATGTGCCCCGACTGTAACACCCCTTACCTAAGTCCGAGGCCGGGACTTGGCACGAGGCATTACCTAACTTAACTGCGTGCATACAATCATTTCCGAGTTATAAAAACTAGGTCAAACTTAAAAAAAAAATTTTAAATCTAAAAGTTCTTAATATGGGCCTATGAAACCCAAATCACTTTTGGAAATAACTCGGGATGAATCCCAACATCTTTGGAAGCTTTGAAAAATACCACTTGAAGTAGGGCACACATCCATGTGGAAGGGTAACACGCCCGTGCGGTCATTATGACATGGCCATGCTGATGGCCCGTGTGACACACACGACCTAAGTATCTAAGGACACGCCTGTGCCCCCTATCTGTGTGAATTAAATTCTAAATTTGAACCTACTGGGGTTTTCACATGGCCTCACACACGCCCGTGGCTATGGCCTGTGTCCTTCACACGGCCATGACACGTGTGTCCTAGCTCGTGTCTATAAACCTTGACATTATGTTTTTGATGTCACCATCCGATAAGGGGCACACGGCCAAGGCACATGCTCGTGGCCAGAGGCTGTATCCTTCACACGACTGAGACACACGGTTGTGTCTCTACCCGTGTGTTTACTACCATGCATTCTAACTTGTAAATTTTACCTGCAGGGGACACACAGTCGAACAACAAGCCCGTGGGGCTGACTGTGTGTCACACACGACCTAGACACACACTTGTGTGTCTACCTGTGTGGACAATATAGCGCTATCTATCAAGCCCTTTGCCACCCTGAAACATAGCATAACAACAACCGGCGTATCAAAGTTTAACTTAATATGATTTTCACAACCAAGCAACCATAATAAAGACCTATATACTTTACATATATTCAACCATGCCAACAATTTCACATTCATGAAAGACTAACTTGCATTTACATAATAACTTTCAATATTAGCCATTTTTCCATGGCCTTATACAAAATGAATCAAAAGCTAAAGTAAGCCAACACATTTGGCCAATTAACAATGATACAAAACTCAAAAGTCAGGGTCCTATACATACCATAATCAAAAATAAAAGATCTAATTATACCAAGTGCTTCGAAAGATAGTGTGACTGGCTTCTCTGATGTAGGCAAGTATTCTCGAGCTACTTTGGCAACACTATAAGAAAATGGAAAGGAAATAGGGTAAGTATAAAGCTTAGTAAGTTGTATGAAAATAAACATCAACTAATCATTATAAAACAATATACTCATAACCTTTCATAGCTTATTCATGAATACCATAAATAGAAGAAGGTACAACTTACCCATCGTCATCCATTACATTTCATATTTCATATATTGAGCCCAAATCTCATACATTTCAAATAGGTACCTGTACCACTTATCACATGATCATAACTTTTCTAATCTCGATATAAAATCATAAATCTTTCGTTGAACCATTTGGAATTCTACCGGATACTCAATAGCCCTAACATGGGTTAAGATGCCGACGCCATGTCCTAGACATGGTCTTACACTGGCTTTCATATAGCGAGGCCGATGCCATGTCCCAGACAAGTCTTACACTGGCTCTCATTTATCGGTGTCGATGCCATGTCCCAGATAGGTCTTACACTGACACACAACAAGCTGACACCATGTCCCAGATAGGTCTTACACTAGCTTGTATATCGCGAGGCTGATGCATGTCCCAGACATGTCCTACACTAGCTCTCGTCTCAATGCCGATGCATGTCCCAAACATGTCTTACACTGGCTTAAATATCTCAAGGTCGATGCATGTCCCAGACATGTTTTACACTGGCTCTCATACTGTGGCTGATGCATGTCCTAAACATGTCTTACGCTAGCACACATATCACCCATTATCAGGGTACAAATATCCAAGTCTATTCCAAATGTTCAACGAATGTCTTTATTACGTAAATTTCTCGGCATGTATTCTCATAATCAAAATCAAAACAATTTATGTCATATCAACTCAATTACACATCATAAAGATATAGTTTCATTATTAACATACAACTTACCTCGGATCACAAAATGTAGGCGACTAGTCGGTTTTAGTCTACTTGCTTAGCTTTCCCCCGGTCTAGGTTCAGATGTTGTATTTCTTGATCTAAAATAATAAAAATTCATCCATTTCATCATCATATTAACCTAGGCACTCAAAAATTCATAATTGGGTAAAATAACCATTTTGCCCCTAGACTTTTGCAAAAAGACCATTTTACCCCTAAGTTCGAAAATTGATTTTTATCACATTTTCTCACTAATAAAGCCTAGCCAAAAAAATTTTATACTAGGAGCAACCCACAATTCTCATTATTTACCACATTTATCACCTATTTTTACAACTTATGCAAAATGATCCTTAGTTAGGGTTTTCATGGAAACTACTTCACAAAAGTTGTTTATTACACTACCATAACTCATTTTCTTCCATAAAATTTTAGAAAACAACATGAACACACTCATGGTAAAACCCTAGACTTTCAACCATTTTGCAAAATATTCCCCTCCTTTGAAAGCTCATGTTACAAGGGTTCTAAAAGTACAAAAATCATTAAGAAAAACCATCAAGATCACTTGTAGAGAGATTAAGTGGTTGAAATTTCAAGCTTCAAAAACTCCTCTAATGGTTGATATTTTCAGTCAAGAAGAAAGGATGGACGAAAAAGATGAAGATTAGGCTTTAGGGTAATTATTTTATTACATATTATGTCATCAAATACCTAACATTTTGACCATTTAATTTCTTTGTCTCATGGTTGGGAAAACTATAATCTAAGGGTCTATTTACCCTTTAAAGACCCCTAATTTATATACATGGAAATTTAACACCCTTAGCTATCAAATTAAAACTTTTGAACTTTATGCGATGTAGTCCTTTTTCACAATTAAGTATGAAATCGCTAAAATTAATTCACCAAAATTTTCATGCATCTTTATAAACATGCCATCACACATAAAATAATATTAAAAATAATTTCTCTGACCTCGAGTTAGTGGTTCTGAAACCACTGTTTTGGCTAGGCCCAAAACAAGCTGTTACAATTCTCCCCCTTTGGGATTTTCGTCCCCGAAAATCTTACCGGTGAATAGGTTCGGGTATTGGTCTCTCATAGTCTCTTCGGGTTCCCATGTGAATTCTTTGACCCCATGTCTAAGCCATTATACCTTAACCAGTGCTATGCTCTTTATTCCTCAATTGTTTGACCTCCCGAGCGAAAATTTTAACTGGCTCTTCACCATAAGTCATGTCTGAGCTAATCTCAACCTCTGCTGGCGCAATCACATGCGAAGGATCCGATCTATATCGACATAACATGTAAACATGAAACACGTCTTCAATCCTTTCCAACTCTAAGGGAAAAGCCAATCGGTATGCTACCGGTCCAATTCTCTCAGTCACCTTATAGGGTCCAATAAACCATGGATTTAATTTCCCTTTCCTTCCGAATCGAAGAACCTTCTTCCACGAAGATACTTTCAAAAACCCTTTATCCCCGACTTGAAACTCGATCTCCTTTCATTTCAAATCCGCGTAGGATTTCTGTCTATCCGAAGCGGCATTCAAACAGTCACAACTGACTTTAACTTTCTCTTTGGTCTCTCTGATTAAATCGACCCCGTGAATCTAATTCTCTCTCAAATCGGTCCAATATAAAGGCGTTCGACACTTATGCCCATACAAAACCTCATAAGATGCCATTTTCAGACTGGATTGATAACTGTTGTTATAGGTGAATTCGCCAGCAGTAAATACCTTTCCCAACTGCCTTGAAACTCGAGAACAAAACACCGTAACATGTCTTCTAAGATCTGAATCACCCTTTCTGACTAACCGTCGGTTTGGGGGTGAAATGTCGTGCTAAAATTCAATTTTGTTCCAAATGCCTCTTGTAACTTCCTCCAAAACCACAAGGTAAACCTCGAATCTCTATCCGAAATAATTGACAAAGGTACTCCATGAAGTCTCACAATCTCAGAAACATACAAGTCAGCTAGCTTATCAAGTGAGAAGTCTGTACATATCGAGATAAAGTGAGCCGACTTCGTCAGTTGATCAACCACAACCCACACAGCATCTTTCTTCCTCGAGGTTACCGGCAAACCCGTCACAAAGTCTATAGTAATTCGATCCCACTTCCACCCGGGAACCATGATAGGCTGAAGTAAACTCGAACGTACTTGTGACAGCCCTAAATTGACCCTAGTCGGAAAGTGGTTTCGAGACCATGAAACCGAGTCTTATAAATAATTAATTGTTATATTCTATGTTTATGATGTTAGTAAATGCATGTATGAAAGTTTCATGCATTAATTTGATCATTTCTATGTGAATTTATTAAAATGGACTTATATGAAACATTATAGAAATGTGATAGGTTAATCTATAAGGACCTATTAAAGCATGTAGTGAAAATAATGGTTTTGCATGTCAAATACTCCTTTTCTTATGCATAGTGGCCGGCCATGATGGAGCATATATTACAATATGTGGTAAATTTCCATGAAGTGGCCATTATTTTATGTAAAAGAAAGGAATTAATAGAACAAATAGAAAAGAAAAAAAAGGGGTGATAGAAACAAAGCTTCATTCCTTTGTTTCTTCTTGACCGAAATGAAAAGTGGATGAAGGGGGGGAGTATTCGGCCATCCTAGGGTGATAATGAGGTAAGTAGTCTAGACTAGTTCTTGAAATTTTAGTTGATCTTGGGTGAGATATCAAGCTATTTTTGTAGCCCATGTGGAAATTTTGATATTGGAATGAGTAAGGTTTTCGGCTATGGTGATTGATAAGGGTGATAGTTGTTGTTTCATACTAAATCTAGATGAACAAGGGTAGTTGCTTACATCTTAATAATTATGAGTTCCTTTCTTGAATCTACCTTAAACCCATGAAGCATTCGGCCATGGTTGATAGTGAAGGGGGTTGATTTATTTTCTTTATGTTAAATGAATAAGTGTGGATGGGTGAAGCTTGAATTAGTTAAATGTTCAAATAGGTTGTTTGGATGCTAATGCAGTATATGAGGATGTTGAACTTGATTAAACAATATTCGCTAGCATGATAAGTATGAAATGTTAAGTAGATGATATAATTGAAGGGTGAAATGGCTAATAGGGACTTTTAATGAAATTATGCCAAGGCCGAATGTATCATGAAATAAATAAAATGCTAAATTGTGCTTATATGTGTATTCGCCAAGGAAGTGTGATATGAAGCTTTGATAGGCTTGAAAGATGAATGACCGAATGAGCTATAGGTCATGTATGGGTTAATTTTATGCATATTTGTGTGTGGCATTAGTAGTTAATGGCATTCGGCATTGTTTAACTAAAATTAGAAATGAATCTTAAAAGTTAAATAGGTTGCCCGTGGTGGTAGAATGTGTTAAAAGCTAGTGTATGGACAAATGATACGAATGAATTGGTTTCAAATGTATATGGTTGCCGTATGTGTGTGTTTGATTGAGAAGTAAATTTGTTTGATTTAGCTCAAGAGCTTAAAGGGTCAAAGTTGGACAAGGGAAAGAAAAGTAATTGAATAGCCGTTGAAGGCGTTCGACAACATCCGAGGTAAGTCATTAAGCATGTATTCGGTATTGATTTAAATGGTCATAATATCCATGCAAATTGTGTTTAATGAGATGGTGTGTATATAAAATGTGTGTGTATGGAATGATGACATTGCTGAATGTATAAAAGTAGTAACTTGCGTGAGAGCGTTTGGTCTCGGCACTAAGTGTCGGGGAATAAATGGGCACGGTGACAAGATTGGCACTAAGTGTGCGGGCTTGGAAGGTATGGCACTAAGTGTGCGAACTTAAATTATATGGCACTAAGTGTGCAAACTTAAATTATATGGCACTAAGTGTGCAAACTTAAATTATATGGCACTATGTGTGCGAGCTTAAATCGCATGGCACTAAGTGTGCGAGATCGTTTATTAAGCACTACGTGTGCGAATTTAATATGTATGTTCTATCGATTGAATATTTATATGGAGGTGTGATTTTATCAAGTTGAGTTTGGACAGCAGAAAGAGTAAGCACATTGAGTTCATGGCTAATAGATGCTATGTTCATGCTCGGGGTTGAGTTGGTAAGTTTTAAATCTATGTGATGATTTCAATTGCATGATTGTTATGAAATGAAATGATGTATGGAAATTGCTTCAAATATCCTATTAAATGGTATATGAAATATAAATGTATGACTTGGTATGAGATTGATCCGAAGGTCTAAGGAACTATGGTATAGTTCGGTATGGTGGAACACTTGGCCTTGTTTCATTATTTCATTTTATGATAATTTTAGTAATGGATGGTCGTGGAATGCTTATGACTTCTTGAGTTATAAACTCACTCGGTGTTTTCTTGTCACCCATTTTAGGTCCCTTGGATTCGTCTCGTTTGCGTGCTCGGAACCGTCGTTGAAGTCATCACACCGGCTGGAAATCTTTTGGTATTGTCTTCGTAGTTGAACTAGGAGAACGTTTGGCATGTATAGGCTATTTTGTTTTGTTGAATTTTGGGTTGTAAACTTTAAGCCTTGTGAAAATGGCCTATGTGGTCGTTTGAGTGGGATGCTAGAACCTATAGCCACGGGTCTTAGAAACCTTAATTTTGATAAGGTGGCCATAGTTGTGCCATGTATGATGAATGATTAGTAAGGCCAAGGAAAGATTCATGAAATTGGCATAGTCTACTGCCGTAACTGTTGCGGACAGCAGCAGTGATATGAGATCGAAAAATCACCAAAAATAGTAGAAGTGGAATTAATTGCTAATAAAATTATGTACTCGAAGCTTGATGGGTCTATTTTCATATGGATGAAACAAAACGACCATATGAGCTGTATTTTGAGAGATATGCAAGATTTCGTGAGACAGGGCCAGAACAGTTTCTGGATCCTCTGTTTCGACTTTGAAAATTTACCATAAATTATCCAGAAACAATTAGAAGTCATGCCTTATATACATAGATTCCCCTTTGAGTCTAGTTTCATTAGAAACAAACGGCATGAGCATTAGAGCTCTGTACGAGATGATATCCAGGTCGTAATGCGCAAAGGGCAGTATAGTCGAACCCTGAAACAGGGGTGACTTTAACTAATAAACTGTACCAATTGGCCCCACCAAAAATTCTAGAAATAAATCCATGGATGGATATATGAGTCTAAATTCGGGGAAAATTTACGGATTTGGTTTTCGAGTTCTCAAACTCGAGATATGATTTTTAAAGTGGCAGTGATGCAGTTAACTAGCCTGCCTGGAACAGAAAAAGGAAACAAAAAAAAAATTCCAAGAGAGGAATAAGTAAAGTAAGCCCGGTAACACCTCGTGGTCAAATCCGGTGACGGTCACGGGTTTGGGGTGTTACATTTAATTGGTATCAGAGCTATGGTTTAGTCGGTTCTAGGACTACCATAGCGCGTGTGAGTCTAGCTATACATGCCAAATTGTTAGTGCTTAAAAATGTGATGACTTCTGACGGTTGAAATTTTTGTTTTGATTAGGAAAAGGAACCCGGGGTAGAGAGACCCTTGGCGGATGACGTTGAAAGTGTAGCGGCTGCTCCCGCGCAAGGGACGCCACCTGTTGAGCCTCAGTCATCCGCGAATAATCAAAATGAAGGGGCGAAATAAGCCTTCTTCACTATGATGAATGAGTGGGTCGCGCAATATGCCCGAATCAACCCGGCTGTCCAACCATTCCCGAATTTAAATACTCCACCCCAAGAGCCCGTAATGCCTTCAATTACTGATCCTGTGAGGCTGAGTAAACCACCTGTAGACCTGATTAGGAAGCGCGGGGCTGAGGAGTTCAAGGCCGTAGTTACTGATGACGCCGAAAAGGCCGAGTTCTGGCTCGATAACACCATTCGAGTGTTAGATGAACTGTCATGCACACCCGATGAATGTCTTAAGTGTGCTATATCCTTGTTGCGAGACTCAGCTTACTATTGGTGGAGGACTTTAATTTCCATAGTCCCAAACAAACGAGTTACTTGGGATTTCTTTCAATCAGAATTTCGAAAGAAATACATTAGTCAACGGTTCATCAATCAGAAGCGTAAGGAATTCTTAGAACTCAAGCAAGGCCGGATGACCGTATCTGAATACGAACATGAGTTCGTAAGACTTAGTCGGTATGCTCGGGAGTGTGTGGCTGATGAGGTTGCTATGTGCAAAAGATTTGAAGAAGGATTGAATGAAGATTTAAAGCTGCTAGTGGGTATTTTGGAGATAAAGGAGTTCGTAACACTAGTCGAACGAGCCTGCAAGACGGTAGAACTTGGAAAGGAGAAGAAGAAGGCTGAATTTGAAGGAAGAGATTATCGTAAGAGATCGGCGAGTAAAGCTCCGTTCTCAGCGATAAAGAAGTTCAGGGAGGACACTAATAAGTCGAGGGCGACTGCAGGAATTTCCATCAGAGCCCGACCATTGACGGACTCCCGAGCTACTTCGGTAGCTACTGTGGGCAATAATCGTCAAGAGAGACCTGAATGCCCCCAATGTGGAAGACGACACCTAGGTGAATGTTGGGGTAAGTCATTAATAGGGCTCATTATGGATGCGGTTCAAGGACCACTTCATTAGATATTGCACGAGCTAGATGAGAAGAATAAGATGCAAGGTGTAAGACCTAGTGGAACGACGACTAGGGGTAGACCACCGAGAATTTCAGGAGGTAGGGGTGGTAATCGAGAGGAGCCTCGATCACGGCTGTTCGATCCGAGACCGTGCTCTGCTAGAGCATATGCCATCCGCATACGAAAGGAGGCATCCTCCTGACGTTATGACGGTACTTTTACTCTCTTTGATACTAGTGTGATTGCATTGATTGACCCCGGCTCTACTCATTCATATGTATGTGAAACCTTAGCATCCAAGAAGACTCTACTGTTGAGTCTCTTGAGTTCGTAATCGAGTGTCAAACCCTTTGGGTCAATACGTACTTGTTGATAAAGTGTGCAAGAGATGCCCCTAATAATTCGAGAATCTGTTTTTACCGATCCGATGCTTCTACCATTTGATGAATTCGATGTTATTCTTGGTATGGATTGGTGACCGTACATGATGCATGGTGGACGCAAAAGGAAAACCATGGATTTGAGGAGTGCAAATGATGAGGTAGTCCGAGTCGAGTCTCTTGATTTAAAAGGAGTGCCGGCGATAATATCTTCTATGACCGCTCGGAGATATGTGAAAAGGGGTGTGAAACATACCTTGCGTATGTGTTTGAAAGTAAAGAGACGGAAAGGAAACTTCGAATCGGTACCAGTGGTTTGTGAGTATTCGGATGTTTTTCCGAGGAGTTACGGATTGCCACCGGTTCGAGAAGTGGAATTCGCATCGAAGTTGTACCGGTACTACGCCGATCTCAATAGCCTCGTATCGTATGGCATTAACGGAATTAAAGGAATTGAAGGTTCAATTGCAAGAATTGACGGGTAGAGGTTTCGCTCGACCGAGTTTTTCTCCATGGGGCGCACCAGTATTGTTTGTGAAGAAGAAGGATGGAACTATGAGATTGTGCATCGACTATCGTCGGTTGAATAAAGTGACGATAAAGAAAAATATCCGTTGCCACGAATTGACGATTTGTTTGATCAATTAAAGGGAGCCTCGGTGTTTTCAAAGATAGATTTGAGGTCGGGTACTATCGGTTGAGGGTCCGAGAATCGGACATACCAAAGACCTTTTAGAGCGAGTACGGTCACTACGAATTCTTGGTGATGCCGTTTGGGCTTACTAATGCCCCTGCGGTATTTATGGATTTAATGAATGGAATTTTCAGGCCATACTTGGATCGGTTCGTAGTTGTATTTATCGATGACATTTTGGTCTATTCGAGAGATGGCCGAACATCTTGAACACCGAGGCTAGTGTTGCAAATCTTACGAGATAAGAAGTTATACGCAAAGTTCAGTAAATGTGAATTTTGGTTGAAAGAGGTTAGCTTTTTGGGGCACGTGGTGTCCGTATCGGGTGTCAGGGTGGACCCGAACAAAATTTCGGCCATAGTCGATCGGAAACCTCCAAGGAATGTTACCGAGGTTAGGAGCTTTTTGGGGCTTGCGGATACTATCGATGATTTGTGAAAGGTTTTTCGATGATAGCTGCACCGACGACGAAACTACTCCAAAAAGATGTTAAGTTCGAGTGGTCGGAACGCTGTCAAGAAAGTTTCGATCGACTAAAAACCTGTTTAACCGAGGCCCCAGTACTAGTACAGCCGGAGTCCGGTAAAGAGCTTGTCATATACAGTGACGCATCCTTGCTTGGGTTAGGTTGTGTGTTGATGCAAGAAGGTCGAGTTGTGGCTTACGTGTCGAGACAATTAAAGCCACATGAGAAAAATCATCCGACCCATGATCTTGAACTAGCAGCCATAGTGTTCGTCTTGAAAATATGGCGGCATTACTTGTTTGGAGAAAGGTGTCATATTTATTCGGACCACAAGAGTCTAAAATATTTGATGACTCAGAGAGATTTAAACCTGCGACAAAGACGTTGGCTTGAGTTGTTGAAAGACTATGAACTCATCATTGACTATCATCCGGGAAAGGCCAACGTAGTGGCCGATGCTTTAAGTCGTAAAGCAACCTTTTGCTTTGAGAGCGATGGATGCTCACCTATCCATTTCACCCGAGGAGGTGCTAGTAGTCGAATTAGAGGTCAAACCGTTGTTGATTCATCAAATACTTGAGTCTCAGAAGGTCGACGCTGAATTGGTCGCTAAGCGAAACGAATGTGTTTCGAATAAAGAATCGGAATTTCAGATTGACGAAAATGATTGCTTGACGTTCAAGGGACGATTATGTATTCCAAGGAATTCGGAACTTGTTTCGATGATGTTGAGCGAGGCTCATAGTAGTCGAATGTCAATCCACCCGGTAGTACTAAAATGTACAATGACCAAAAGCGCCAATTGGCGGTATGAAACGAGACATTTCGAATTTGTTTCAAGGTGTCGATATGTCAACAAGTGAAAGCGGAACATCAAGTGCCATCGGGATTACTTGACCGATTATGATACCCGAATGGAAATGGGATCGAGTAACAATGGACTTTGTGTGCGGGTTACCATTGACTCGAATAAGAAAGACTCGGTTTGGGTCATTGTTGATAGATCCCACCAAGTCGCTCATTTTATCCTGTCCGCATGGATTTTTCGCTCGATAAGTTGGCGAATTATCGTCTCCCAAATTGTTCGATTGCATGGGGTACCTATTTCTATCGTGTCGGATAGAGACCCAAGATTTACATCGCGATTTTGGAAGAAATTGCAAGAGGCTTTGGGTACCAAACCGCATTTTAGCACTGCTTTTCATCCCCAAACCGATGGTCAATCCGAACGGATAATTCAAATCCTCGAAGATATGTTGAGATGTTGCATCCTTGAGTTTAATGGTTCATGGGAACGGTATTTACCTTTGATTGAATTCGCTTGCAACAATAGTTTTCAATCAAGGATTAAGATGGCGCCTTACGAGGCTTTATACGATCGTAAATGCCGTACCCCATTATTCTGGTGAACTTAGTGAAAGTAAAATCTTGAGGTTGATTTGATTAAGGATGCCGAAGCGAAAGTTCGAGTAATTCGTGAAAGTTTGAAAGTCGCTTGGATCGCCAAAAGTCGTATGCGGATTTGAGAAGAAAAGACATTGAATATCGGGTTGGAGACAAGGTATTTCTCAAGGTCTCACCACGGAAGAAGGTGCTTGGATTTGGCCGTAAGGGCAAATTGAGTCAAGATTCATCGATTCGTATGAAGTATCTGAACGAGTTGGACCAATGAGCGTCTCGATTAATTTTACCCCCGAGCTTGAAAAGATTCTAACGTTTTCCATGTCTCGATGCTTGACGATATAGGTCGACCCGACACACGTAATTACTCCGTGCGAGGTCGAGGTTCACCTAATTTGAGTTATGAAGAAGAGCGGTTCGCATTCGATGCGCTGGTAAAAGAGCTGCGCAATAAGAAAATCCCATTAGTGAAGTTGTTGTGGCATAAACACGTAATTGAAGAAGCCACTTGGGAACTTAAGGACTCTATGAAAGAGCGATACAGAGCACATTTCTGGGTAAGATTTTCGGACGAAAATTTCTTAAGTGGGGAGAGTTGTGACACCTAAATTGACCCTAGTCGGAAAGTGGTTTCGGGACCATGAAACCGAGTCTTATAAATAATTAATTGTTATATTCTATGTTTATGATGTTAGTAAATGCATGTATGAAAGTTTCATGCATTAATTTGATCATTTCTATGTGAATTTATTAAAATGGACTTATATGAAACATTGTAGAAATGTGATAGGTTAATCTATAAGGACCTATTAAAGCATGTAGTGAAAATAATGGTTTTGCATGTCAAATACTCCTTTTCTTATGCATAGTGGCCGGCCATGATGGAGCATATATTACAATATGTGGTAAATTTCCATGAAGTGGTCATTATTTTATGTAAAAGAAAGGAATTAATAAAAGAAATAGAAAAGAAAAAAAAAGGGGTGATAGAAACAAAGCTTCATTCCTTTGTTTCTTCTTGACCGAAATGAAAAGTGGATGAAGGGGGAGTATTCGCCATCCTAGGGTGATAATGAGGTAAGTAGTCTAGACTAGTTCTTGAAATTTTAGTTGATCTTGGGTGAGATATCAAGCTATTTTTGTAGCCCATGTGGAAATTTTGATATTGGAATGAGTAAGGTTTTCGGCTATGGTGATTGATAAGGGTGATAGTTGTTGTTTCATACTAAATCTAGATGAACAAGGGTAGTTGCTTACATCTTAATAATTATGAGTTCCTTTCTTGAATCTACCTTAAACCCATGAAGCATTCGGCCATGGTTGATAGTGAAGGGGGTTGATTTATTTTCTTTATGTTAAATGAATAAGTGTGGATGGGTGAAGCTTGAATTAGTTAAATGTTCAAATAGGTTGTTTGGATGCTAATGCCGTATATGAGGATGTTGAACTTGATTAAACAATATTCGCTAGCATGATAAGTATGAAATGTTAAGTAGATGATATAATTGAAGGGTGAAGTGGCTAATAGGGACTTTTAATGAAATTATGCCAAGGCGAATGTATCATGAAATAAATAAAATGCTAAATTGTGCTTATATGTGTATTCGCCAAGGAAGTGTGATATGAAGCTTTGATAGGCTTGAAAGATGAATGACCGAATGAGCTATAGGTCATGTATGGGTTAATTTTATGCATATGTGTGTGTGGCATTAGTAGTTAATGGCATTCGGCATTGTTTAACTAAAATTAGAAATGAATCTTAAAAGTTAAATAGGTTGCCCTAGTGGCGAATGTGTTAAAAGCTAGTGTATGGACAAATGATCTGAATGAATTGGTTTCAAATGTATATGGTTGCCGTATGTGTGTGTTTGATTGAGAAGTAAATTTGTTTGATTTAGCTCAAGAGCTTAAAGGGTCAAAGTTGGACAAGGGAAAGAAAAAGTAATTGAATAGCCGTTGAAGGCGTTCGACAACATCCGAGGTAAGTCATTAAGCATGTATTCGGTATTGATTTAAATGGTCATAATATCCATGCAAATTGTGTTTAATGAGATGGTGTGTATATAAAATGTGTGTGTATGGAATGATGACATTGCTGAATGTATAAAAGTAGTAACTTGCGTAGAGCGTTTGGTCTCGGCACTAAGTGTGCGGGCAATAAATGGGCACGGTGACAAGATTGGCACTAAGTGTGCGGGCTTGGAAGGTATGGCACTAAGTGTGCGAACTTAAATTATATGGCACTAAGTGTGCGAACTTAAATTATATGGCACTAAGTGTGCAAACTTAAATTATATGGCACTATGTGTGCGAGCTTAAATCGCATGGCACTAAGTGTGCGAGATCGTTTATTAAGCACTACGTGTGCGAATTTAATATGTATGTTCTATCGATTGAATATTTATATGGAGGTGTGATTTTATCGAGTTGAGTTTGGACAGCGGAAAGAGTAAGCACATTGAGTTCATGGCTAATAGATGCTATGTTCATGCTCGGGGTTGAGTTGGTAAGTTTTAAATCTATGTGATGATTTCAATTGCATGATTGTTGCGGAAATGAAATGATGTATGGAAATTGCTTCAAATATCCTATTAAATGGTATATGAAATATAAATGTATGACTTGGTATGAGATTGATCCGAAGGTCTAAGGAACTATGGTATAGTTCGGTATGGTGGAACACTTGGCCTTGTTTCATTATTTCATTTTATGATAATTTTAGTAATGGATGGTCGTGGAATGCTTATGACTTCTTGAGTTATAAACTCACTCGGTGTTTTCTTGTCACCCATTTTAGGTCCCTTGGATTCGTCTCGTTTGCGTGCTTTCGGAACCGTCGTTGAAGTCATCACACCGGCTGGAAATCTTTTGGTATTGTCTTCGTAGTTGAACTAGGAGAACGTTTGGCATGTATAGGCTATTTTGTTTTGTTGAATTTTGGGTTGTAAACTTTAAGCCATGTGAAAATGGCCTATGTGGTCGTTTGAGTGGGATGCTAGAACCTATAGCCACGGGTCTTAGAAACCTTAATTTTGATAAGGTGGCCATAGTTGTGCCATGTATGATGAATGATTAGTAAGGCCAAGGAAAGATTCATGAAATTGGCATAGTCTACTGCCGTAACTGTTGCGGACAGCAGCAGTGATATGAGATCGAAAAATCATCAAAAATAGTAGAAGTGGAATTAATTTCTAATAAAATTATGTACTCGAAGCTTGATGGGTCTATTTTCATATGGATGAAACGAAACGACCATATGAGCTGTATTTTGAGAGATATGCAAGATTTCGTGAGACAGGGCCAGAACAGTTTCTGGATCCTCTGTTTCAACTTTGAAAATTTACCATAAATTATCCAGAAACAATTAGAAGTCATGAATTATATTCATAGATTCCCTTTTGAGTCTAGTTTCATTAGAAACAAACAGCATGAGCATTAGCGCTCTGTACGAGATGATATCCAGGTCGTAATGGGCAAAGGTCAGTATAGTCGAACCCTGAAACAGGGGTGACTTTAACTAATAAACTGTACCAATTGGCCCCACCAAAAATTCTAGAAATAAATCCATGGATGGATATATGAGTCTAAATTTGGGGAAAATTTACGGATTTGGTTTTCGAGTTCTGAAACTCGAGATATGATTTTTAAGGTGGCAGTGACGCAGTTAACTAGCCTGCCTGGAACAGAAAAAGGAAACAAAAAAAAAAAAAATTTTCCAAGAGAGGAATAAGTAAAGTAAGCCCGGTAACACCTCGTGGTCAAATCCGGTGACGGTCACGGGTTTGGGGTGTTACAGTACTTCGTGTTCGACTTTCACTTGTTGACAAATTAGACACTTAGAAATGAGCTCTGAAATGTCTCTTTTCATTCTTGACCACCAGTACATTGTTGACAAATTCGATTCATCACCGGACTCAC
Organism: Gossypium arboreum; assembly: GCF_025698485.1. Lineage (NCBI taxonomy): Eukaryota > Viridiplantae > Streptophyta > Magnoliopsida > Malvales > Malvaceae > Gossypium > Gossypium arboreum. The sequence continues at coordinate 27,303,952 of NC_069082.1, read as the reverse complement.
ACTGAGCCATCTTAGCTTGTAAATCCTTGTCACCCTTCTGAGCTTCATAAATCTCTTATAGGAATATTGTTTTAGCTCTCAACTCTTCCAGAACCGAACCATCATCAGTCACCGACAATTGATCATTCATAGACCTCAAGGTGAACAATGATTTCCTACTCAAAGCATCAGCTACTACATTAGCCTTTTCTGGGTGGTAGTCAATCACCAATTTGTAGTCTTTTATCAAATCTAACCACTGCCTCTGCCGTAAATTCAACTCCTTCTGAGTCATCAAATACTTTAGAATTTTATGGTCGATGAATACCCGACATCTCTCACTATAAAAATGGTGTCTCCAAATCATTAATGCGAATACCATAGCTGCTAGCTCCAAATCGTAGTTCGGGTAATTTCTATTGTGGCTTTAGCTGTCTCGAGGCATAGGCTATAACCTTGTCTTCTTACATGATCACACATCCTAACCTATTCAAAGATGCTTCACTATACACCACAAACTATTTTCCTGGTTCCGGTTGCACTGAAATCGAGGCTTTAGTCAACAAAGACTTTAGTTTCTCGAAACTCTATTGGCACTTCTCTGTCCATTCAAACTTGACATTCTTTTGTAACAACCTTGTCATCGGAGTGGCTATCATAGAGAATCCATTCACAAATCTTCTGTAGTATCCAGCTAAACCCAGAAAGCTTGAAACCTCTGTCAGATTCCTTGGCAGTTTCCATTCAACAATGCCGAGATCTTGCTTGGGTCAACTCTGATCCCATTACCAGACACGATGTGTCCTAGGAATCTGACTACTGAACTTTGCGTATAACTACTTATCTCTCGAGGTTTGTAAAACTGTCCTCAAATGCTTTGCTGCTCACTCTCATCACGCGAATAAATCAATATGTCATAGATAAAAACAACGACAAACTTATCCAAATATGGTCAAAAAATACAGTTCATTAAGTCCATAAAAATGCCCGAGCATTTGTTAAGCCAAAAGTCATGATAAGAAACTCGTAGTGCCCATACCTCGTCCTAAACGCGGTTTTCGGTACATCTTGCTCCTTAACCCTTAACTGGTAGTAGCTCTACCTTAAGTCGATCTTAGAAAACATAGTGGCTCCCTTCAACTGATTGAACAAATCATTGATCCTTGGCAAGGGATACTTGTTTTTCACAGTCACCTTGTTGAGTTGTCCGTAGTCTATGCACAACCTCGTCGACCTGTCTTTCTTTTTCACAAAAAGTACCGGAGCACCCTAGGTGAATAGGTCAATCTTGTAAAGCCGTTGTCAGTTAATTCTTGTTGTACCTTTAACTCTTTTAATTATGTCGGAGCCATCCTATACGGAGCGATCGAGATAGGCGCCGTACCAGGGACCAACTCGATACCAAACTCAACTTCTCTGGTTGGAAGCAAACCAGGTAACTCTTCCAGAAATACATCCGTGTACTCGCCTACCACAGGCATTGTCTCAATTTTCACTTCAAACTCTTTGGTGTTCAACACAAATGCTAGGTAGGACTAATACCTTTTTCTCAAACATTTCTCGGCAGTCAAAGACGAAATCAATATTGGTGAGTTATCTACTTCACCTGATTCAACTCGAAGAACATTCTCGTCTTCACATTTCAACTCAATAACTTTCTGTCCACAATCTATTACAACCTCATGTGAAGTCATCCAGTCCATACCGAGGATTACATTGAATTCATAAAACGACAACAACATAAGGTTAACCGAAAAACAATCACCTCTAATTGTCAAGGGATAGTTTCTACATACTTAGTCTACTAACACATGTTTGCCTAACGAATTATAAAATTTCACCACAAATTCAGTAGGTTCAACTAACATATTCATATTGGGTACTAATTTCATACATACATAGGAATGAGTAGACCCCGGAGCAATCAAAGCAGTAATAGAAATATCATGAAGAGAAAAAGTACCCGTAAAAACATCTGGTGAAGACTCCTCTTCACGAGTGCGAATGGCATAAGTCCTTACAGGCGCTCAGCCCTTGGACCTCACAGCTGAATCTCTAGGAGCTTCTCTATTGCTATCCCTACTGCCTGGGTTCTTCTATGGTCTATCCCTCGTAGGAGCACTACTCGCCCTCATATCTTGCTTTTTCTCTTTCTCATCTAATTCAGGGCAGTCTCGAATGAAGTGGTCTAAAGATCCGCATTTAAAGCAACCTCTTTCATTCCCTCAGTACTCGCTGAAATGACGTTTTCCACCTACGAACACTCCGGCCTATTTGGCCAAGCACTACCAACACTCGCGATAGAGGTGGTCTGAGCCTTAGAAGTCTTATTCTACTTGTTTGTACTTTTATTTGAGAATCTCATTTACGCATTCGATCGGGTAGAAAACTCTTTCGATCTCTTAGATGAGGTCTTTTGTGATTTCCCTATTTGTCTTTCCTTTAGTTTTGGGACTCAATGTCAGCTCTTCTCTTCTCTTTGGCCAATTTCTCAGCCTTACATGCTATCTCCACGAGCACCACAAATTCCCTCAATTCTAAAATTCCCACTAATAGACGGATATCTTCATTTAGACCATCTTCAAACCTCTTGCACATGATGGCTTCTATATATACGCACTCCTGTGCATATTTGATGAGTTTCACAAACTCACGCTCGTACTCCGTCACCATCTTACGGCCTTGCTTCAGCTCTAAAAATTCTTTCCTCTTTCGATCTATGAACCTCTGACTAATGTATTTCTTCTGAAACTCTTCTTGGAAGAATTCCCGAGTTACTCGCTCTCTCGGTACGAGTGACACGAGAGTGTTCCACCATTGGTAGGCCAAGTCTCGTAAAAGTGACACTGCATACTTTACACACTCCGCAGGTATGCACGATAGCTCGTCAAATACCCTAATGGTATTTTCCAACCAAAACTCTAATCTCTCCAGGTCATCATCAACATTATCCTAGAATTCTTCGGCCCTTTGCTTTTGAATCTTATCTATCAGAAGTTTCTTTCTCCTAGCCATATCTACTCCTTGCGAAGCTACAAGGGCGTATTGAGGAATTGGAGGAGGTGGGGGAGGTGGAGTGTTTGGATTCGCACGAACAAACTTCGAGTACCAGGCATCCATCATGTGGAGGTAAGCTTCTCTAACCCCTCCGCCCTGACTCATCGTCACAGCTATCAACTGGCGCGATCCCTTTAGCGGGAGCCGACGCAGTACTTTCCACATTATCTGCGGTAGCTATGTCAGGATCCATTTACTATATGAAAACATAATTTATAATCATCAAGAGTCATCACACTATCATTATACAACTATGGCATGTATAGCTAGACTCGTACTCATGCTAGGTTAGTCTTAGAATCTACTAAACCATAGCTCTGATACGACTAAATGTAACACCCCTTACCCGAGTCTGAGGCCAGGACTTGGCACGAGGCATTACCTGACTTAACCGCATGCATACAATCATTTTTGAGTTATGAAAACTAGGTCAAACTTAAAACTTTTATTCTTTTTAAATCTAAAAGTTCTTAATATGGCCATATGAAACCCAAATAACATTTTGGAAATAACCCGAGATTAATCCCAACATCTTTGAAAGCTTTGAAAAATACCACTTGAAGTAGGGCACACGCCCGTGTGGCCATTATGACATGGCCGTGCTGATGGCTCGTGTGACACACACGGCCTAAGTATCTAAGGACACGCCTGTGTCCCTTACCCCTGCAAAACAAATTTTTTGTTATGTTCATCTTCTCCAAAAACACCATAACCAATTCTAACTTGAATAAAATAGAGGTAGGGTTCAACCAAGCCAAAATATGAATTGCGTAATTTTCATGTACTGATATCGAAAGCATATCCGACGATATACGACGACTACTGAGCCCCTTTTGAACTTTAGAAATTCGTAGGATACAAATGACACGCCATTAGGGTTACTGATTTCAGCTCGTATGAGCTTACTGATACTCAGCTCACATGAGCTTACTGTTATTTAGCTCGGAGGAGCTTACCGTTTACAGTTCATAAGAGCATACCGATTCAGAGCTCGTATGAGCATACATGTATAAGAATTGACGGATTACATTTCAGTACACCTCATGTGTGCTACCCGCGTATCTAATGTTATTCTAAATGGTTCAACGGGCATAGTTTTATTAAGAGATTATATAAGTTCGATATGAACTACTACAGGTATTTACATGAAATACATAGAAATGATGTTACATGATATACTGATATATGAAATGAATGATACATGGGTAGAGTTCAACCATGTGTATTGGATATTATATGTGCTTTACATGGCTAACATGTTGGTTTGGCCAAATTGAGTTGGGATATGCTACGTTCGCTTACCTAAATTGTGATTAATTGGTAAGTTAAATTCTATGTTATACGAACTTACTAAGTTTAAATGCTTACTCTGTGTTATTTTTCGTGTTTTATAGTGATTCAGAAGTTCGTTCAGGTTAGAAGCTTGTCGGAGCTATATCACACTATCCATCGGCTTTTTTGGTACTTTTAGTTGGTTACATTTTGGTTATAATGGCATGTATAGGTTATTTTGGCTAATGTTAGCCTATATGTGTTTTGTTGAGATTGGTCGCTTATTTGGCTTGTGTTTTGGCACATTTTGGTTTGTGCATAATTTCCTTATATGGTTGATGTCTCTCTTGATTTATGGTTGAATGATGAAAGGTAAATTGGTAGTTGAATATGCTTGAAAGGTAAATTGGTAGTTGAATATGCTTCTGATATATGTTTTATAATTTGGTGTGATTTGGTGCTTTGTTATGGAAAGCATATATGTATATTGATGCTAGTTTGGAATGGCTTATTTGGTACCATTTAAGAAGTTTGGTATGTTTTGATAGGTAGACTAAGTGGTATGAAATGATGCAAAATGGCTTGGTAAATTATTGGCTTATTTGGTTTAATGGTGTACATGATTATACATGTTTGCATATTGGTTGTATGTGAATATAATACATGTTTAAGACTTTATTTTGCTTGTTTTGGATGCCTTAATATGGCTTGTTTATATGCACAATGTTGAGTGTAGGTGGATGCTAAATTGGGTGAGGATGTGACTTGTAAAATGGTCTATTTTCATCAACACAGGCAGAGACACGGGCGTATGTCTCAATCATGTATGACACATGGCTAGGTGACACGTTCGTGTGTCCCCTGTAGGTTTCAAAGGGTTGCAAGTCAGGATGTTACATGGCCTAGCACACGGGTGTGTGAGATTACTTTGAAGGGTACACAGCTTAGCACACGGGCACGTGGCTTGGCCGTGTGGCCCAATTCAGTGAGTTACATGGGCACAGACATGAGCTGGGACACAATCGTGTGTCCCTATTTTGAATGCCCACATGGCTTGAGACACGGGTGTGTGTCTTGACCGTGTAAATCACACGGCCTAGCCACACTGCCGTGTGACCCCTGCAACTTTGAAAATTTTCAATGTTTTTCGAAAATTCTCTGTGTTCCCGTTTTAGTCCTGACTAGTTTCTAACATGTATTTAGGGCATCGAGGGCTTGTATAAGGGATAGTATGAACGATTTTTTATTGATATGTTATGAAATGTTTGAAATTCTGTTTGTTTATACTGTAAACTCTTGTAATACTCTGTAACCTTGTTTTGACAACGGATACGGGTTAGGGGTGTTACAACGCACATGGTTAGTGGGTCCAAAATTAATAACCCAATTATCACTTGATTCTTCCATTAAGCAAGCTTCAACTACAAAGAGTTCCATACCTTTTTCCTTTTCAGTTAGGTAATCCAAATACTCTTTGCAGTTTGATTTGAAATCTCTTTCCTGTTGCAAAAGAAACATTTGATCTTTTTAGGATTTTTTTACTTCTTAGCGTTTTTCCTAACCACACAAGGTGGAATCGAAGACTTAGTCAGTTTCTTCTTTCCCTTAACTTCGTATTTCCCCTTAGAGGTCGAGGGGCCCATAGCTAAGTTTGCCTCAAGTTTCTCCTGAACCGGCTCACTACCATTCAGCATCAACTCATAGGATTCTAATTCTTTCATGAGCTGAGTCAAGTTAAGCGCCTTGTTTCCCATATTGTAGGTGGCCCTAAAACAACAAACTCCTTGGTTAAGGATTTAAACACTATTTTAATTTAAGTGTTCATGTCTAGTTCAGCCCTATTGTCCTCCACTTCCGTAAAGAATCTCATAAGCTTAAGTATATGTTCTTTGACCGAAGTGCTAGTTTTTTTGTTAAGAATTCATCAAATTTGTAATAGCGAATTGTCGAGCCAATGCGACTTGGCCTCCGAACAAATCCTCCAAATTTGTCATGATCTCTTTGGCAGTATGAAAACTCTCGTGTTGCTTTTGCAACACATTACTCAAGTTCGCTAACATATAACATCGAGCAATCGAGTTAGAATCTCTCCAGTGATTTCTCGCTTTGGGTTGAGCTTTAGGAGGGCTTGTTTCATCAAGAAAGAATTTGTGTTTCTCACAGTTGAGAACTATCAGCAAGTTCCGTTTTCATTCTCGAAAGTTATCCCCGTTTAATTTATTCTCAGTAAGAATTCTAATAATAGGAGTAGAAGATATACTAAAAAAAATAAAGATTTCACTAATTACTATCTTTGTATTAAGAAAATATTTTTCATTTCAGCAACATATCAATAATGCAGTATGATGCACGCGTCTTGTATTAAAACCTCGAAAAAAAATTTCGTTGCTAGAATCATTCTCACACCATCAACCATGTCGTCTTGGGTCCCATGATTAACTAGCAAGAATATGGATTACATTCAATCAGTTCGTGAATCTTAATTCTCAAAACTCCACCCAAATTAACGACTGTTTAACGTTTGGCCATCATCTCTAGGTTAAATATCGTTTTTTGGGAAACTATTTAATAAGAGATGATGTTGAGTGTGTAACAACATGCTTTCATTTATGAGACATCTAGGGACAATCTCTCTGAAAGTCATGCATAACTAGTTTTCTTTAAAAGGAAATCTCATCTAGTGAACCCACATGACCAATTTTACCTTGGGGTGTGGCCAGGGTAGGAACTGACTCAAAACTTTATCATGCTATCACTTAAGGACCATTAATGGAGGCCGTAGATCTTGTTCAAAGACCTTCTCCCACTGAATATTTTAAAAAAACGTAAGGTTTTTAATCCTAAATTTCAAGAATGATCATAAAATAGTCCTCGTGGCATTCTTACCTAATCTAAATTACATGCTTCCAAAATATGCATGGCATGCTATGGCAATAATATGCATTCACAATAATTAATCTTAAAACAAACAATTTTGATTCTCCACAGTTTTTTTTAAGAGAAAAACCGAAGAAGTGAATGCGAACCATGCACCTCGTAGGGTCCTAGAAAAGGGAGGTGAGTCAAAATTGATTGCTTAGAAACCAAGCCTTTCCTAGCCAGAGCCAGTCCTAGACACGCACCTTCTCATTACCACACTTCTTATTTTTATCAATCCACTGTGGATAATCTCATATATATATATATCACAATTATAACATTACATAATATAAATATTATAAACAATTATAAAACAAAGATATAATAAGATAGATAATTAAAATAAAATTGTCAGCCAAGGTTTCCATGGTTCTATTTCTAGAAAATTAATGGAAAAATAAAATTATATAATTTTTCACCCCAAGGCATTCCTTGGGTCTTCAACTGCCATCGCATCTTTTTCTCGTCATGGACTCTTGTTGGAAAAATTACATTTAAGTCCTATGTCTATTTCTGGCTCACAAAAATTCTATGAATTTTTAAAAAAAGATAGTCTTATGTGGAGATGATAGTCCACAGTCTATTTCCTAAGAACCACAACCTTAGAAAAAATAATTATATAACAAATATATAATATCACATCCATTTCCATATATCACTCAAAACATTCATAAGATCTAAAGAATGCCACTTTCTATATAATCAAATCATTCAAGAAGTAGAGAAATTTATTTTGATTATCTATTTATACTTAGAACACAACCTAGCTCATGATATCAATTGTTGGAAAAACGGGTTTGGAAAACGCAATGAAAAATAAATTTAGGGAAAAACCAAAGTTTAAAAAAAATTAAAATAAGATAATTCTTGTGATATCTAAAATAATAAACAGTTAATCAAAATTGTACATTTTAGATTCGTCTAGGAGCGCTTCGACCTAGTAATCTTCTCCGCTATACTCAAGCTCACTCTGTAGAGTGTGGGCTCGCTTTGAATAAGAAAATTTTTCACAAAAATTACCAGTAAAGTAATTTTGCAATTTCTCTAAACTTTTGGGTCAAGTTTTAAATCAAAAAAATATCTCTAAAAATTTTCTAGAATAATCTCTTCAGAGAATTTTCTTTCTACAACTTTCTCTTGAATTCAAGTGTCTGTAAATAATGACCCAAGGCTCTCTTAAAATAGGGAGAGTTTAGAGAGTTCAAATATGATAAACATTTTATTCTTTTAATAAGATTTAATATTAAATTTAATTTAATATTAAGATAATCACTTTAATATTAAATTAGTAAAATACTATTAAGATAAGTATTAAATTAAATTTAATATTAAACTATTAAAATAATATTATTTTTTGGAATAATTAATCTAAAATCAAATTCTCTAGTAGAGTCTCAGTAAGAGTGTAACACATCCACTACTCAACCACTGACGACCAACTGCCGCTAGCCACCGAAACACCGCCATCGCTACCACTGGGACCGCTGTGTCCGTTGATACAGGTGCGACACCCTTACGGCACCTCGAGCTGGATCAGCTGTTATCGGTTTGGCCTGGGTCAATGACGACCCGATCAGTTTGGTCTAGCCACCAGTTGAACAGTCAGCCCAGTTTCACATACAGGGTCCGGTTCGACAGTTTTGGGTCTTGGTCTTGGCTTTGGGCTCTCTGGCCCAATTTACTATCTCAGGTCCAATTTTCAAGTTCAATTACCCATTGGGCAATTGTCTGACTTGAAAATTAACTTCCAAAAATATCATATTAATTTTAATTGATTTGATTAATTTAATTTTACTTCATCAAAATTATTTTTCCAAAAATCACTTACATTTTTCAAATTAATTTTTCAAGAAAATTATTTAATCAAATCCTCTAGTTGAACAATTCTTATGACCACCTAATTTAATTCCACATCAAATAAACCGACTCAATTAAATTATTACCAAAATCATAGAATTCTTCTAATTCAAATGCAGTCCGATCGAGCTTTTGTTGAGCTAGAGGAGGTACTAATTAAACATATACAATTAGGTTCCAGTGATTGGAATTATGTCCAGAAGCATTGCTCCGATAATTCAAAATTACTTAATCATGGAGTCCGTCCACAATAAGTACCATGATTGAAAACTCCTTATTGTATACTCTTTACAAAAAAAATTCATCCAACTTCTTTATCTAATTTCTTCGTCATGTGTGTGTTACCTCATTTGATATCATTGATTCTTTTGAGTTAAATTTGCTCACTCAATACAATCCTATTTTATCTCATTGTCATCATTGTGTCTTTTTAATGATTAATATGATAACTGTCAACAAATGACTGTGATAAATTGTTTGTTCAACCCGTGGCCACGTTCTATATTTATCAATTTGCACAATGCCAATGAGAGGATATCATTATCTCTTTAATTGAGCTATGAATTTCACTGTTTCTAGTAAAGTATTGCCATACACAAGTCATATACCCAACATACTATGGCTTCGATCATCTTTAGAGCATAAGGCTCCACTTGTATCAAAGCACATGAGTTGCATACGCATGGTCAGTGAAATATCGAAGCATTAATATTTAAATACAATATTGCATTATTAAAATCACATTAACTTACCTCGAATACGAAAACGACCATTTTTACCATTTTAGCCCTTAACCTTGTATTTTTTCGATTTAAGCCCGAATCTCGATTTCCTTGATCTAACATTTCAAATATAGCCTATTTAGGACTCACATTATTCAAATTGACCTAAAAAATATATCTTGGAATATTTATAATTTTACCCCTAAACTTTCACATATTTACAATTTAGTCCCTAGGCTCGTAAAATGAAATGTGTTCAATTTCTTGGTTACCTAAGCCTAGCCAAACCATATTCAAGCTTATGGCAGCTGACATTTCTCATTAAAACATATTTTTAGTTACCCATTTTACACCTTTTTCAATTTAGTCCTTTTTAGACTTTTTCATGAAAAATCACTTAGTAAAAGATGTTGAACACACTCCAATCTTTCATATTCTACCATTAAACACCAAAATACTAACATTTCATGCATGGGTAAATTTTTAAACATGAACCTTAGCTCAAAATAATGGTAGAAATAGATAGACCATGTTACCGAGACTTCAAAAATGCTTAGAACATTAAAAACGGGGTTCGAAAACACTTACTATTGAGCTTGGAAGATGAAAAAACCTTAGCCATGGTTTCTCCATGAAGAATTCGGCCAAGGAAGAAGATGGAAATAGATTTTTGGCTTTTATTTTGTCTTTTAGCTCATTTTACCCCTAAATGACCAAAATGCCCTTTTTACTATTCTTTAAATTTTTACCCTTCCAAGCCCATTTTTCTCTAAATATTTAGAACTTGGTCAAATTAATCATTAAAGACCTTTAATTAATAATCCAATTCAAGTTCATGTAAATTGCTTCTAGAACTCAAATTTTACAAATTATTCAGTCCCTGAAGTTCAATTAGGCACTTTTCACATAAAATTTCCTCACGAAATTTTCACACAAGCATAGAAACATATCATAGACTTTACAATAATCATAAAATAAATATTTCCATTTTGAATTTCTGGTCTCGAAACCACTATTCTGACTGGGCCCTAATTCAAGATGTTACAATAAAGCTCTTGAATTCTAGAAATTAAGTCCCTGTACAATTTCCCACAAGACCTATCTGGAATGACTTCCATAGCTTGTGCATAGTCTGTTTCAACCATAATATTAGTCCAATTATTATCCCATGCCATACGACGTCCATCATAGATTGCCCAAAGTTCAACCTATACAACATTACATTTGCCAATGTTTCTCCCAACTCTTCCACGCCATGAACCAATATCATCTTTAGCCACAGCAACGGCTGAAGTATCCCCCAAAACAAGATCCATTTTTCCATTTATGTTTAACTTTATGAACCCTAATGGAGGAGGATTCCAAACTTGATCTAGTCTCTGCTTCGTAATACAACCCATCAATATCGCAGGGTGATATTTGATGGAACTTGCCAAACACCATGCCAAATGAAGAATGTGAGAGCCATTTGAGTCTACCCCTTAAAACACCCACAAATTCCTCTACTTCCATATATTCCAGCAAATAATTTTGAAGAAGGACTACCATTCAACTTCTGTAAAAACCAAACCAAATTTATGTTTTGCCATTCAGCGAGATCCACTCCACCAATTAAGTAGAAAAACATTCCCCTAAATCCTTGAAGAGACTACTTGTCTCCACACTTTTCGTGCATAGACATAATCTCATAAAACACGAATAATAGATTCTTCAACATACCCACAACTTGCGTAAGAAGGATCTCCAACAAAACCTCTCCTACATCATTCGGCATTGGTTATCAACTTCTCTTTAAGAACAACCTAAAGAAAATGTCTTACTCTTTAAGGTCCATTGAAGGACTAAGCGAGCTTCCATTTGTTGTCTTCTAGATTAAGAAAATCGTGCGTTAAAAACTTATAAGTGGATTTGACAGTAAGCTTACCATGGTCAGACCATCTAGAGATCAACTCACCATTGCCAACTAAATGGCTTGGAGGTGGAATGGCCACAATATAGGACAAGATATTGTTATCCATAAAAAAAAAAAGCTTAAAAAATTCCAATCCCAACTACAATTCGTTAATGGAATCTCCTTTAAGGATGTATTCAAATCAATACTCTCTTTATGATGACAGAAGTTGATTAATAGCCCAATCTCTGGGACCCAATTATCAGTCCAAACCTTTATAAGACTACCGTCTCCCACTGGCCAAGCAAGGTTTTGATTAAGGATTGGCCATACTTTGGACAAAGATCTCCAGCCAAAAAAGCACGATCTCCTCCAAATATATTTAGGGCAATCCTTCATTACCTTATATTTGGCTCTAAGTGTAACACCCCTAACTCGTATCCTTCACCAGAATAGGGTTACAAGGCATTACCGATCAAAGCACAACATATAATATACATTTCTCATACATGATTCAATTCCACATAAATATCAATCTAACATAACCATATTGTCCCTTATAAGGCTCTATAATACCTTAAAATATGCTTGTATAAGGTTCGAGACTAAATCGATAACATTTGAAAACTTTGGGAAACCTAGAAAATTTTCAAACATACAGGGGTCACACAACCGTGTGAACAGGCTGTATGCTTCACACGGCCACCTGACATGTTCGTATCTCAGGACGTGTGAAAATAGGGCATACATCAGAGACATGCTCGTGTGCCATGGCCGTGGGAAATCTGGATGGGTTACTGACTTGGGTCACACAGTCGACCACACGCCCAAGTGCCAGCCTGTGTGTCACACACGACCAGTAGACACGCCCGTGTGTCTAGGCCATGCCAAACTGTAGGGTATACTGACTTAAATCGAAGGGCTACCCCAGGGGACACACGGCCGTGTACCAAGGCCATGTCTCACACACGGTCGAGCCACACGCCCGTGTGCTCTACCATGTGGAGTGAAAATAGGCTTGGTTCCACCTACATTTCTCACCCTCATTGATCACACCTAAACCACATCAAATTTTACCATTTTCATACATATATAAGCAACCAAAACATGCAATTTGATACATATTTATTGCCATTTAGAGACCATTCTCTTAACTACTCAATTCTATATCCAAAACATACCAAATCAATATGCCAAAATCATCAAACTTACATAACTTCTAAATGCATTTTCTCATCATCTTATCATCTATTTCATGCCTTAAAACATACCATTTCATCATCTCAAAATCAAGCCATAACATACCATCTTCCAAGTATATACCAATTAACATCTAGCTAGTAGAGCAATCATAAAACCATACCAAACATGCCCCAAACATAAGACAACTTATACATCACATAGTTCAAGCCAAATTAAATGGCCAAATTCACACCAATATTTACATTATTTGCAAGCAAAATCTCATGGCTAAAATTATAACTCAAAACTTATTATCTTAACACTAGCCTATACATGCCATATACCATATATACAAAGCTTCGAAAGTACCAACAAGATGATCGATAGTGTGACGATGTTCCTAGTGATCCCCGATGTTCGAGCTAGCTTCGATAATCCATAAAAAAAGAGAAAGAACACACAAAGTAAGCTTTAAAAGCTTAGTAAGCCATATACAAATAAAATTACCAAATGATTCAACACCATTTCCATCAAATAGGCAAACTATGAATAAGAACATACAAGTTTACAAACCTTCCCAAATGTATACATATGCAATATCATATGTGAATTCATCAAATATTTCCTTTTTCAATACTTATATGAATCTCGTACGTACCTGAGTCACTTAACTCATTCACACATTCTTTCTCGACTTGACTTTGCCCGTTGAACTATTCGGAATCGTTAAGGATACTAGAAAATCACATAAAGCTCATACAATGCCATATCCTAGATATGGTCTTACATGTTATCACATATCGATGCCATTGTGCTAGACAGAGTCTTACACAAAATCATATAACGATGCCAATGTCCCAGACATGGTCTTACATGTGATCACAATACAATGCCAATGTCCCAGACATGGTCTTACATATAATTACATCTCGGTAATCCTAATGTCATGACATTCGTATCCTATACTTTTCCTAAGGTTCGTACGGGACTTTCGAATATCTTAACTTCATCGATTCTTTCTCGTTATTGCTTGTTCAACACCCATAGCAATTCAACAACAAATAAACATATATAAATCAATTTAAAGACGTTTATTTGCATATGAACTTACCTCGTATATACGATGAACGAATCAGATTGACTACTTGACAACTTTCGATTTCCCCCAATCTAAATTCGATTTCTTTCTTTCTTTATCTATATAAATTCAAATTTAGCTAATTTAATCACCTATTCATTCAATTTCATCCAAAAATACCTATTTGGGCATTTTTTCACTTTAGCCCCTAAAGTTTCACATTTATTCATTTTAGTCCCTTTTTCACAAATACATAAAATTCACAAAATTCAATAAGACCCATGCTTAGTCGAATTACCATAGTGCCCCTATCATCCCATATTTCACATTTATTTCACATTTTAACCCCTCAATTTACAAATTTCACAATTTAATCCTATTTAAGCATTTTCATCAAAAATCACTTTACAAAACATGATAATCTATCATTTATCTTTCATTTTTCATCATCATCCATCACAAAGCTCAAGCATTCATCAATGTAATTTTACAAAATCACCAACAAACTCAAAAATTAGGGCAGGGGCTAGCTAGTACTCAAAGCAACGATCTCAAAAATATAGAAATCATTAAAAACCGAACAAATTTCATACCTCAATCAAGATGAACAAGGGCCGAATGGATGAAAGCGTCAAAACCTTATTCTTTATCTAATATTTGGTGGTGGAAAAACACAAAAATGATGAATCAAATTTTGTTTATTTCTTTTAATTAACCTTAATTTCACATTTACTAAAATACCCTTAATACTTAATATTAAATTTCCACTAACCAAAGGCATATTTGTCCATCCATAAATCAAATGGTCTAATTTCATCATAAGTACCCCACATATAATGGATCATAGCAATTTAAACACTCTAACAATTAAAATGCAACTTTCACATTTTACGCGATTTAGTCCTTTTCCTCAAATTGAGCTATTAAACGATAAAATTAGCTTACGAAATTTTCACACATATATAATCACATGATGTAAACACATGAAATAATATTAAATTAATTTTTTAACCTCAAATTTTTGGTCCCAAAACCACTGTTCCAATTTAAGCTAAAACTGGGCTGTTACGCTAAGGATCTTGACCCACAATGCTTGCTTATTAGTGAGAAGATTAAATCCCAGCTTAAGCAAAAAGGAACCATTTTGCTCATTGAGATTCCGAATGTCGAGGCCTCCATTGTTTTAAGGTTGATAGTAATCTGACCATTTAACCAAAGACATCTCTTGCCTTTCTATGTCTTTTCCCCAAATAAAATCTCGTGCAATTCTTTCAATTTCGGCACAAATACTAATAGGGATTTTAAGAATTTGCATTAAATAATTGGGAATATCCATAAGAACCGAATGTGCCAAAGTAACTTTCCTTTCCATAAACAACATTTTAGCATTTCAATTGTCTAACTTCCTCTTGATTTTATCAACTATAAACTTGAACGTGCAAGTTGTTACCCTTTTATGCAACAAGGGCATACCCAAATAATAGCCCAAGTCATTTGCCCTAGTAAAGCCCAGTATACTAAAAATTCTATCTTTCTCAAGAGGTCGAATATTTTTAAGGAAGAATACCTCTATCTTGCTAGCATTCACTTTGTGACCCAACGGTACTCTGAAAACATTAAGAACTTTCCTCATCGTCCGTGCCTGATTCACATCTATTTTCGCAGACAAGAAAAGGTCATCAACAAAGAATATATGTGATAAAGATGGACCATTTTTTATAATTGATATAGGCCTCCAAGAATTATCCTTAACTTCTTTATGAATAAGCTGACCCAATCTCTCATGCATAGAACAAATAGATACAGGAAGAGAGGACACCCTTGACGGATTCCTCTCCTCAGCTTAAACCCTTTTGTAAAGCTTCCATTCCAAACAATCTGTGTAGATACAGTAGAAATGCAATCCATAATAATCCTAGACAAAAAGGAAGGGATACATAGCAATTAATGTGTCTTTTATGAAGTCCCATCTCAATTTGTCATATGCCTTTTCCAAATCCACCTTGATTGTCATCCACCATTTCTTACCCCTTTTGGTTCTCATTGAGTGAATGACCTCTTGGGTAATAATAATATTGTTAGTAATTTGCCTCCCTGTAACAAAACTGACTTGGTTATGAGTAATGATCCTAGGAAACACAGGCTTAAAATGGTTTGCAATAATCTTTGTATCTTATATAAAACATTACAAAGGCTGATGGGGCGAAATTGGGTTAAGGATTTCAGAAATTTAACTTTAGGGATCAAGACCAACAATGTTTTATTGACATTACAATCAATCGAGCTACCTAAAAATACCCCCTAAATCCAATAACACATCCTAGCCAATAGTCTCCCACTATTCTGGTAGAATAAGGCATGGAAACCATCCAGTCTTGATGCCTTCAACGAGCCCATACTAAAAAGAGCGGTATGAATCTTATCAACGGTAACAACCCTAGCCATATCCTCTAACCCATATGTATATATCCTTGGAAATTCCCCATGCAATGGAAACAAAACATGCCTTTGGTCACTTAGAGAATAGAGTGATTTGAAAAATGAAATAGCTTCCCGTTGAAGAACTTTGTCATCAAAACACCAATCACCCTTACCCTTTATAGTAGAGATTTTTATTAAAGCTCCTCCTTCTCAAGATGTTGGTGTGAAAATAATTAGTGTTTTGGTCACCATGTTGAATCCACTCTATTCTAGATTTTTGTCACCATAAAGATTCTTCTTCATCTAGGGCCTTTCTATACTCAATTCTCATCTTCATTCTAGCTCCAAAAGAAATATTGAACAATTCCTATCAAGCGTGACTTGAACTTAGCGCTTTCTTCCTTCTGACAATGTGCCCATACACTTCTTTATTCCACTTTTGAAGCTCTATGAAAAGGTTACCAACACAAATAAAGATTTTCTATGTAACAACCCATTTTTTAGCGGTGTCAGAAATAGTAGTTTCGGGGCCACCAAATTTGACGAGTAAGTTCTTAAATATTATTATTTAATATTTACAAGTTAAATGTAACTTTAAAAAGGTTTTTGATTTGATAACTTATGTTATTTAAGCGATTTCTTAAGTTTAAGTGGTAAAACCCTAAGGTTAAGTGGTTTTAAAAAAATGAGGTATCGGGACCTCGTTTCTATAAACTAAGCTGTAAATATATATTTATGGAGTGTCATTAAGGTGGTATTAATGTTTCATTGAAAATTTTTAACGTTTTGATAGTTAATTAATTGAAAAGGACTAAATTGTAAAAGCTGTAAAAGTTGAATTCTATTAATTAAATGGATCAATTAGCTTTGAAAAGGTGAACTAATGGACTTGAATGGTAACTATACCATATTAAATGTGAGTGGATATTCATGGATAGGTTGCATGGTAAATTTCATGATTTTTAAAGGGTATATTAGTAATTTACTAATTAAAACTAAAATAAACCAAATCTAACTCATCATCTTCGTCATTCTTTAATTCAACCGAATAGCTATGGTTTGGGGAGGAAAAATCATTTGACCAAGCTAAAATTTTGATGCATGGTATGTGATTTGATCCCGTTTCTAATAATTTTTATGTTTTTGAGATCGTTGCAACTAGGTCCAACTAGCTTGTACCTTCGTTTTTGAAACTGTTAAAGATTTTGAATTTTTCCATTGATGAACCATGTGATTTTAGATGTTAAATGATGAATTTGAGGTGTTAGTTGTTATTTATAAGTATTTTATTAAATGATTTTTGATGAATTATCGATTAGGGACTAAATTGTTAAAATAATAAAATTACAAGGATTTGATGTGAAATTATTATAATAATGGGCTGAAATGGGTGCCATGAATATTCATCTGTTATAATTTGGCATTAAAAATGGTTAATTTGCATGCTTTGGGCTCAGGGACTAAATTGAATAAAAGTATAACTTTAGGGGTAATTTTTAAAAATTTCAAAAATAAAGAAATTGCATAAAACAAAATTTTTTTACTATCTAAATCAATAAATTAAATGAATTTATTAATTTAGATCAAGATCGAGTAGAAAATCGAGGAAAATAGAAAATTACCAAAAAGCCTTTGTACTTTGATATTTCTACAATTTAGCCAAGTAAGTTCGTTATACGATTATTCTTAATTTTATTGAATATTTCTTACTATTTCATTATTTTTTAAATCTTAAATGTCATTTAGCTATGTTTTAAGAAATTAAAACGTAACATTAATTCAAGCTCTATGCCTAGTAGGCTTCGTGCCGGTGATATTCAGGCTTTGTGCCTAGCAGGCTTTGATATTCGGGATTTGTGCCTAGTAGGCTTTGTGCTTGTGATATTTGGGCTGTATGCCAAGTAGGCTTTGTGTTGGTGTAATTGTATTAGGTTTCGAGCTTAGCAGGCTTTGTTTTGGTGTGTTATATAGATAACTGGTACAGTAAATATTGTTTCAATTATCCGATGTTGTTTTATTTGGTTTAACAAACATGCAAAAGGAAAAGTGAGATATGTGCTTCAAATGAACTATGTCATGAAATTATGAAAAGGATTGAAATGGTAAGTTTATAATTGGGATGTAAATAGAATAGTTTATAATCTTATGAAAAGATTAATGATTATGTATCACGACTTATAAATCCCAGTATGTTATCTATGAAAAGTATATGTGATCTTATTGAATATACTCAATTGTGAGTTGAATGGTGTTCAATAGGTTTATACTAAGTTTAAAGTATTAGTGTTGAATCATGTGTAATCTATGTATTATAGTATTGAAAAGATAAGTTATGTTTCATGTTCTACGAGCTTATTAAGCTCGATTGGGTTGGAAGCTCGTCAGAGATCTATCACACTATCCAATGATTATATTGGTAGATTTTGATGTCTTGATCAATGTTATAATGGCATGTATAGGTGGATTTGTGTATAAATAATCTAGTGGTTGTTTTGGTATGTATAAGTATCTTATGGTTACTATACTTATGGTATATTGATGGTTGGTGTTAATATGGTTAAATTGATA
This sequence comes from Gossypium arboreum, assembly GCF_025698485.1. Lineage (NCBI taxonomy): Eukaryota > Viridiplantae > Streptophyta > Magnoliopsida > Malvales > Malvaceae > Gossypium > Gossypium arboreum. The sequence goes on along the minus strand of NC_069082.1, from coordinate 27,285,006 downwards.
CATGATTTTATGACCAAAGAGGTAAGTTTGGCATGTTTGCAATATGGTTAATAAAAGTATGTTTGAATATGAAATTTAGTTAATTGTGTTTGTACGAAAAAAGACCAATTGGGTATATGTTGGTATAGTTCAATGTGGTCGATTATGGTATAACTTGGTAAGGAATAAAGCTAAATATATATGGATGAGTTATGATCAAATATGTATTAGTTTAGGCATATGTGTGTTTGAGATGCATGAGAATAATAGTTCAAATGGTAAGTTATATTGACATGGTATAAGTCAATTATGGTATGTTTTAAAATGGTAACAAGGTGACCAATTATGCATATGTTTGGTTAAGTTAATGCTTACTTTTGAGGTGCCTTATATGGCATATTGGTCAAAAGAAATTTGGTCATTCGAATTGGTCTTATTATGCATGTTTTAGGTATGTTTTAATGCTTGATTGTGTGTGCAAATGACTTGTAGGTGTGTACTTGAATTGGGTGAAAGAAATTGCTTGAATTTGGCCTATTTCTTGTCCACACGGCCTAAGACACAGGCGTGTGTCTCAGTCGTTTGTGACACACGGCCATGCAACACGGTCGTGTGTCCCCTATAAGTTTCAAAGGGTAGCAAGTCAGTCCGTTACATAGCCTGAGACATTGGCATGTGTCTCAGCCGTGTGACCCTTGTAGTTTAAATTTTTCTAAGTTTTTCCTTAAGGTTTCATATGTTTTCGATTTAGTCCTGAATCATTTTTAAAGTATTTCTAAAGCCTTGAGGGCTCGAATAAGGGACAATATGCATGTGTTTGATTAAACTATGATATGATTTACAAAATGTTTTTGAAATGGATGATTTTAAGTTACGTTTTTACGGTAATGTTGTATAACCCAATTCCGATGATGGATACGGGTTAGGGGTGTTACATTCTATCCACATTTTCAACTCTCACAAACAAAATTTTTGAAAGACGGATGTTGCACCCAAGAAGCCAAAAAGCGAAAAGGGGCTAATTGGTCTATTAACCATAGAAGAATCCTTTGTTAACAAAAGCAGCTTGTGATCTAATTTCAAATGAGAGAAGTGAAAAACTAAAACATCTAGGAACATTTGAAACCATTCAAAGTTACCAATAGCCCTATCTAGTCTCTCAAATGTAGTCCCCCTTCTCCAAGTAAATTGAGGCCTCTTAAATCTAAGATCTTTAAGACCATTCAGCTGGATAAAATCTTGAAACAATTTACACCCCGAAAAAATCGATCAACCCCCTCTTTTCTGACATGGTGATAAGTATGCGTTAAAGTCACCCACCAATAACCAAGGCCTATTAACAAAATGAGTAATTAAATTCAAACAATTCCATAAATCCCTACGCTTTCGCTTGTCTAGACTACCATAAACGAAAGTCACAGAAACACCTTAAACCTCCATTTTCTTCCTAATGTAACTGTGAATAAATTAGGGGTTATTATTAAATACCTGAATCTGAATTCGACTCTTCTAACAGATGCAAACTCTCCCAAAAAAGTCTCGAGCTTTGACTCTATGAGAGAAGTCAAAACCAAGCTTAGAAATAATTTTGTCTGCCTTAGGACCACTAACCTGAGTTTCAAGGAAAATTGCTATCTCAACTTTATGCTCCACAAAATAATCATTAACCACCTTGATGAATTTAGGACCTGCACAACTTTGGCAGTTCCAAACAAAAAGCTTAGGCAATAACATAGACAGAAATGTAATAAAAGTAACTTCAAAGGTGTCTATATACCATCTATTACTAGCTTACTACCATCCTCCGCCTCAAAAATGGAATTGGTAACCACTCTTTCAATATCATCAACAATACGGCTCATTGCCTCCGAAATAGGCAATCGCTCAAACCCTCAGCTCTTAAAAGCTCAAATCCTCAGCTCTTAAAATTGCTGCTCTTACCCCATAAAGATATTAGAGATTTTTTACCACGTTTGGGTCCCCCTCTATATGAAGGGACATTCCAGAATCGCTCCCCAGTGCCACCTCCACCTTTTTATTAGTCCTCCATACGTCTTCCAGTAGGTTAAGGTCTTGATTTTTGACAAAAATCACAGTCAAATGTTTATCCATATTAAGCATAGTTTTCAAGGCCCTCTCTACCAGCAAATTAGAACCCCCACTCGTCGGTGAAATGTGCTGTGCAATGGATGTTTCCTTCAAAAAAATTTTAGCTGCAAATTGGTTTAATGACCCCGGTTAATCCATAGGAATCGGGTCCTTCCTGATATGACCCATTCCATCCACAAATTCTGAAGCACCTGTGGGCCCACCAGCTGCATTTGAAGTATTACCAATGACCAGGCTTCTCATGTTAACATACCCAAATTCTTTAACCATGTCATGCGGCCCAAAGTCTTTGCCATTCCCACGGTCCAAAATAGAATTATCAACACCCAAAGGGTTGTCATAAATGACCAATCCTTTCCCCTTTCATTTAGCATTAAATTCAAGCAGGATATTCTACACAGCATCTATCTCATTGTCCCTTAAATTAAGTAGAGCATTAAATCGAGATCCCTTAAGGTTTGCACTTTCCTTAACAATCTTGTCAAAGCCCTTACACCGATCAAGCCTCCTTGACGACCGGTCAACTAACATCCGATGCCCAAATTCGTTAGCTCCATCATAATTAACCATAGAACCAGTGGATCGTGTTTCCAAGTTCAAATCAACATTTTCACCTCCTAGTTTTTCCTGAACATGCAAAGTCGGGCATGACTCTTTCATATGTCGATAATGGCCACACGAAAAGCATACATTAGGAAGAGATTCATACTCTACCCCTTGCACCCTACCATCCACTTTAATTCTAGAATTAATGGTTTATTCAGGTCAACCATAATTGCCAAGCGAATAAACCTACCCCACAGGCAATTCCCTATGTTATCATCTGACTTGATGACTCTACCCACAATCTCCCCAGTAGATTTGATAACACTTTTTCAATACATAAACCCTGAAACACTTGGGAATCGAATCCAAATGACAAAATTCAACGGGAACGGTTGGCTCGTGGAAAAGTATTCAATCCAAAGTTGCACAGTAAGATAATGCCCAAACACTATCTACGGTCCTTCAATAAGCACCCGAACATAATCATCTTCTCCTATAGTTTGACCAAAAAATAATCATTTTTTAGATCCATAATCGTTCTAGGGGTTGATGGTTTCCACAAACTATAGATCTTATTTGAGAGTGTATGATAGCCTATTTTCTTGCCCAAAAGTTTCACGAAAATTGTCTTTGACGTTCTTCTATACAAAATTTGATGAACACGATCAGAAAATCTAATCGACGGAATGTTGTCCTCTGTTCCAACAGTCACATCACCCTCAAGCAATAGAATGTCATCCACATCTGTTTCCAGTACCTCTTTCCCCAATGATTTCTTGGACCCCATCAGCATGAAATATTTTATATCTTAGTTATATTTCTTTTATATTATATTTTATGTTATATTGATTCTATTAATATTCTATATTAATATAGTAATATAATATTACTAATATTACTGACTCCATTTTTATTTTCTAGTTTATTTTATATTTTAGTATATTTTACATCTAAATTATATAGAATTTTTTTATATAGATAGATTTAATAGATTTAATATAGATTAAATTTATTTCTATTTAGTTTAGAGTTCTAAACAGAGATAAATTAAGTATAGCTTTTAATCTTATGTTGTTAGTTGAAAGAGTAAGCAATCTCACATTGTCTAGGAATAAGCTACAAATAGATTTTGAGTCTATATACTCATATCTCATATCCCACATCTCACATCCTACATCGCTTAAGAAACAAGAGAAATGAGACTTGGGGTCTATATAAAAACCTGTTTTATAAATTTTATTTTCACATTAATAGGTGACACCAAAAAATAAAAAAATATTGGTGCTGTCACTTTTAGTGCTGATGTGGCGGAAAGAATTTCCAAAAATCTACCTATTCTCGTAATTTCTCCAAAAATGGCTTAATCTGGTAAATTTGAAAAAATTTATGCATTTTTAAGTAATAAAGTCCATAAATTATTTATCAAATAGTCTTGTTATTTACAACTTTTATTCTTATCAAACAACATAATTATATTTTGTATTCAACTTTTACTAATTTAACAAAAAATTAATATAAATTTAATAATTATAAAATTTAGTACTAAAATTTATCACATAATTTTTTGGCAAGTAAAATTAATATTTAGATTGTAAAACAAGTCCTTATTTATTTATCTACCGTCAATATATAAATTAGATAATCTCATCTATCTTGTAATTGTTCAACTGTCTCTTGCAGATGCCAGGTAATTATAAGGGCAACTTCTATTAATCTTTGGTTTGTGATGATGGAATGTTTATATTAGATAAGGCTAAGCAAAAAAAAAAACCGAAACGAACCACCCGCTGTGTTAGGTTTATATTTGATTTTGAATCTATTATTATTTAAATCTATTTAGTTTTAGGTGATTCGTAATTCATAAGTTAAAATTTGATTCAGATTCGATTGCGGTTTTAAAATTCATAATAAATTAAATTATGTTATTAGTTTATGTAGTTTGTAAAAGTTATTAATTTAATCTTTATATTTTAATTTGATTAATTTTAATTTTTTATTTTTGAATTAGTTAATTTTAATCTCTATACTTTTTAAAATTTAAAATTTTAATCCCAGCTCAAATAGTAATAGTTAAATTCGTTTGGTTAAATTCAATTTCCTCTAGTTAAATTCAATTACTAGTCGTGTACTATGTGTATAGAAGCAGTTTTAGCCTATATTCTCTAATTAGATCATTTTAAGTCCCTATAAATTTTGGAAATATAAACTTTCAATATTAATGCAAATGATAATAGTTAATCCAAATTAAAGTATAAGGACTAAATTAATAATTTTTGCAAAGTACAGGAACTAATAGCAGGATTTAACCCATAATAACTGCATGATAAATGCAATGTTTCCAAAACCGATTCGAACCAAGTTGTTATCACCCCTAATAGTAGAACCTCCTGAAAGCTTCCGGAAAGTAGCCACCAAACTGGAAATACTGTACGGTTTCATTAAAATTCAAGGGAATGTCTAATGGAAAAAGCAGGTTTATAAACAAGAAATTTTGTGAGTGATAAAGTTTAAAGTTTAGGGAAAGTAAGGTCAGACTTGTTTTGCTAAATAATGGTTCATTTACATGCCTATACACACACAGACACACACACACACACACAAAAAAAAAAAAAAAAGGGAAAAAAAAAAGAAATTACATATCAATGAGGACACTAAAAAACATAAGTTCCAAGCATGTATTAAGTATACATTTTCTCAAATACCTCCGATGGCTAATGTCGAACTTGAGCAGCAGATATAAGAGGGCTATTAAGACTATCAGAATTTGCAGAAAACTGAATTGGTAGCAAGGCAGGATCCTGATATGCAGCCACTAAGTTATCGTAGAATTCGGCCATTTTCGGATCATACCGGTCTTCCCTGTCTCTCTTTATCAGAACCTGCAAGTTTCAAAACCCGAGCCAAGATCACGATAGAGGATTTATACTACAATTGTGAAACTCGTGAATGGGACATAAAGATACGTACCTCGGCAGGGTAAGCGATGAAATTTGGCAAGAAACGTTTCCGGCAGTACTCATTGAAGAGAAGTGTGAGGACAGGAAGAGGGAAAATTAACGTTGATGCTAATGGGAGCTTCTTCAGTGTAAAGAGTCCAATTGCAATAGCTTGCATGAGTACGAGGGAGAATATCATCGAATTGTGCACAATTGGCCAAAACTTCCCTGCGGTCTCGTACTTCGGTGCATATACATTTAAGAACTGCAAAGTAAATTTGCCAAAGGTTAATGAAAGTTGTCCAAATTAATACCAGAAACTAACTATATGTACAAATAGTGAAATACAAACGTCAAAATTACTATATACTGCTCCATTTGTTTGCATGAGAACTACCCACGAAGGCAGAATAGAAAACAGGAATTATAACTTAACTACTTGTGGAAGGCTTTATATATTATAATTTTCGGTCAGTGAATCAAACTTCATAAATTAATCTTACAAAGATGCACTCGTTGCAATCTCATATTGTTTTAATTGGACTTGGAGTGTGAGTCTCGAATAAGGGTATGCAACGAACATGATTATGTTCAACTTCTTTTTCTAAGTTTTTCCATGTACCTTTAGATAGTTGTAGATTACTTATCTCACTTGATGAATGGAATCTGAGAGTAAGGAAACTAACTTGACATGATTTGCTTGGAGATGAAAATTAAAAATATGGCAGGGAAAGAAAGGGACATAGATAGCTAACTAACCTGGTTTCGATAGATGATATAAGCAAGACAGAGGTACACCAAGAGGAAGGGCAAAATTAATGGTGCAAGGAAGAAATATGTAATTCCAAGAAGCCCGAAGAAAAGAATCCTTGGAATGTCTCTGTGGTAAGGAATCGATGGAACTTCAAACTCTTCGTCTGAGCAACAAGAGAAGGGTTTTCGTATCAGACTCCAAATGAGAGGGATTATGCGAAAAAGTTCTGATGAAGTACTCGTCCATCCGGACGTCACCACATAAGCAATGAAGAAAGATGCCTACAAAAAGAATTGGAGTGTCATTATCATGGATAATAGTTCTAAATGAACAGAGGGTGAAAATTTAATAGTTATTGCTTTCGGGGCAAGTAACAAACATAATAATTTATTTTGTACTTTTCAATAATTTTCCATGTACAGATAGCATTTTCGTTCAACTTTTTTTTTTTCTCGATTAGATAACAGAAATTAACATAGTTGTAAGATTATTATATACTGGTTATGAATCAATTTTTCTTCTACAACATTTGCCCTCAAATTCGATTCAATAGTGTTGTGAAGTAATCTCTATCGGCATATACATAAACAAGAAGAAAGTTTATCAGTGGATTAAGTTACAGCAATGATTGAGACATTTCCCCTGCCTTAATTCCTGCTTCTATGAACCACAAGAGAAAGAACCCTATTCCTTTTGCCCCTATTAAATTGGATAAAACTAGTCAAAGAAGTTTGTGGAGGAAAATGCATTCTAACCTGTGCAGGAACCGCTGAGGCGAGCTTTGCAGGGATATGCTTGGGATCAAGGAAGATAGAAACCTGATACAAAACTGATCCAGAAAATACAGTTGCAAAAAATATGTTCCATATTGTGAACCATAGCACTTTGTTACATGCACTCTTCTCAATATCACTGTGGCATATGTATCCTTGAATGGAGGAAAGGAACTCCATTATTGGAGGCACAATCTTGAGAAACAACTGAAGAATAAGGCTGGGAAGGTACCCTGTAATTACCTGACTGACAAATGTTCTGCAAACAGAACACATAATAATCAAACTTTCATCTTATTAAGAAAATGAACAAAGATGGATAAATAACATGAAAATGCACAGTTATCACACATTTGCCATGCATATGAAAATATGATTAAATACTGTATATATAAAAAGCAACCAATCGTTTGTATTTATTCTGCAATCTTCTAATTAATAGGAAACATTAACGAAATCGTGTAAGCATAGAATTATGCAATGATATAGTAGGTTACAACGTTTTACTCTCCTTGTTTGAATGACATGAGACAACAAACTTAGGAAGAATTTTCCATGAATTTTACAAGGAGAAAGCTAGGGCAATAACACAAACATACAGCAGAAAAAGGTAAACAACAGGAATGATGGTGAAATACTGGAGCTAAACTACACTTACATGGTTAGAATGCTTTTCAAGAACGGAAACCAAATTTCCAACTGATTTAGGTTAGTGAGGCCTTGCACAACCAGAACCGGAATAAGGAATAGAATTGTCAGTAGTACGCATGCAACAATAACAACAATCTTAGAAAGCCATCTTCTCATGAATGATGATGAAAAAAAGGGCCAGTAGACATCATTCGGCTCGGGAGCTAGTTCTGTGACCCACTCTGTTGGGTTAATTGATTGTTTCATGTGGAAAGCAACTGCTGCACCATACCGAGACTTGAAAGAGACAAAAGCTGCTCGAACTTCCTTTTACATTGAATACGAAATTATCAATAGGATGCTCCATACATTACAAAAAAAAAAAAAAAAAAAATTAAAACCAACTTAATTGCAATGTTAAGATTCTGGCGTCCTTGCATATATGGCCACAAAAAACGAAGTAGAACATGGCCATAAGAATGGTAAAATAGTTACAAGAAAGATGTGGAGAGCCTAGAAAGAAGCAGATAAGAGTCATCCTTTTGTAACGGTAATTTATTATACATCATTTGCACCTTAAATAAATCGGGAAAAGGAAGCTAGCAAAAGTAAAAAAAAACAAAAGTGGAAATTTATCATTTTTCTAATAAAATAATCAAGGTCAGAGGTTTGTCCAACCCTTGAATAAGGAGAGCTCATACCAGTTGGGAGGCATCATCTCATAACATGGTCACTATTTTCCGCATTGCTAGAAAGAAGTAATGGAAATTTTTGACTTTAGATTCTAAGGATCCACCTATATTTGGTATTCCCTTACTTTGACTTTTACTTACTGAAGGGTCCATTTACAAGATCCTGAGAAAAGTTCGAAAATAGAACAAATGCCAAAAAGAAAAACAGCAGGTACAAGCACATACTTGTGTTGCCAATGAAACTTCAGATCGCTCTAATCTCATATTCTCCTCTATGTCTTCTAATTTCTTTCCATAATGATCCACCAGATCAACCCTGTGCCGAAAAAACCCAACATGCCTATACTGCGGCTGATTGGGTTCTGATTGTAAGTGCGTAATCCTTTTATACAATTTTTTTGCATCCTTCTGAAAGGGATTAAACAAAGTAATGAAATTAACTGTTAGAAATAAGAACAGAGCACTAGAGTTGCTGATATAGAAAAATAATGAGAAGAGGACAGGGTGCTTTTTAGTACCACTAGCATACACATGACCAATGGCCATACATGGAAACAAAGCCACAGGCTTAAGATGAAAATATTTCTCAATTATGTTAATTATTCTCACATAAAAAAGAAATAAAAGAAGAATTAAAGAGAATATAAAAAAAGGGTAAATCAAAACTAGAAGCAAGGAAATGAAAAACATTAAAAATAATTGCTTACAATGAGACTTTGAAGTTTACTTGATCTATGAACAACCATATGTGAAAGGTATGTAGAAGGATGGTACTCCATGAAAAATCTTTCAACACTCTCACTAACACTACTTCCAGCAGAAACAGGTATACTGCGTACCAATATGGTGAATTGATGAGGCTGAGGTTTGGTTGAGTGAAAAAAGTCTATCCTTTTTCCAGTTATACATTTATATTCCTGCAGAAAGTCGCAACTTAATAGCCAGTACAAATATAATCGCTTAAATAGCCCCAGAATCATTCACAAGTATAGAAAAATATGATCAGTAACATCAAATGATTTCCATAAAATTAGCAACCCTGTGACATTAAAAATAGATGATCAACTGTTCAAAAAATTTCATGTAATAGACTAAGGAATTTGATGCAGTTGAATTCTGTTATTGAATTTCTTTGGAGCAGAGAAGTAGACTTACATAATAGAGCAGATAGCAAACAAATGCAGTGACAAGATACACAGCGCTAAAGTGAGCCCATAACCTGCAAAAAAAAGAAGAAGCTAAAACTAGTTTCATTTACACTTGATTAGGCCTTAAGCATGTGATAAAGCTACAACTTCTCAGTTCTAAGAGATAATGACCAATTATTTAAGACTTAAGAATATAAAAACATGATCTTTGTATGACATAGCTTATCCTTCTCAGGTTTCTCTCAAAGGTACCAATAAAACACTCTTTGCTTGAAGTTAATTTCTGAAGGCATGTAGAATCAACGTTCAAGTCAAGTAAAAAGTAACTTTAAACTGGAAATTACCTTTTTGAGCCACTGCTTAGATTTGAAATGGTAAACACGTCCAAAGAATTATTTGACAAATCAGCAAAATCAATATCGTGGAGCTGATCCCCGGAGCAATTGACAGGGAGAAGAACAAATATACCAATAACCCCAGCAAACAAAAATACTCTCAAACTGCAGTAATAAGAGCAAATAAACAAACATAAGGTTGAGGCAGCAAAGCTCTTGATAAAACGTTAATAAAATTGGTAATATCAAGAATCAAAAAAAAAAAAAGAGAAAAAAGATAAAGATCAAGTAATGCATACATAATCTGAAAAGAAAATAATAGAAAAATTAGAAGACTAAGGACTGAATTTATTTTCACTTAAACAATCAATCTTTTCTTCCCATCCATTCTGCAATCTCTCTTTCTCTCTCTTTCTCCGAGACACACACATAACTAGAAAACAGGGACACGTCACACGATTTAAAAAGGAAAAACTACGCCTACAATGTATAACCAAATATCCCTTAATTGATTACCTGTTGAAGCTGCAGAAATCACATTATGTCTAATGATTTTCTTCTTGATAGTAGCATACATGAAAGAAAACACTCACCTAAATGTTATAACACGCATAAAGACCACAGCATCTAAGCCGGAGGTTGACAAGAGGTCCTCTTCAGATAGTTTCCATGCCCTTTTGACCCAACCGGGAGATGGTATTAGCCTTTCTAAGTTGAAATGACTTCTCCGCTTAGAGCTCCCCTCAGCAATCAAGCGTGGTATATAAACTTCATAATTAGTAGGTTGTTTCCTCAATATTGAATATAATGTGAAGAATAATACACAAAGTCCAGAATTTATTCCCACTGATGTAAGTAGAGCAGACACAAGCATCTCTTCAGAGCAATATCAAACCCTTCAAAAAGATGGCTTATATATTAAAACTGCACCAACAAGAAAACAATTAATCAATTAACTTACAAGAAGGGAAACAATTACAATTTGACAGCAATTGTTCATTATAAGCTTAAAAAAGAAGATAAAAGGATTTCGCTGCCTACATGCAGAAATGATAATTAGCTAGAATAAGTAGAATGATAAATCATTTCAATCGGTCGAGAACAATAAATAAATAAAGACTCTCAAAAACTTTTATTTCAAAGCTGATTAATTTTCATGTCAGCCAATATTCCATTATACAATTAGCAGACGTCAATATCTAATTCTCTACTACTTTTGTTTCTCATTCCTGGATCTACTACTTCCTAAATGCAACGAAACAACATTGTGATTAAAAAAAAAAAAAAAGCAAACAGTCACAGGATCAGAAAACCGCGCAAACAAGCTCAAACAACATTTTCATAAAATAAAAAAAAAAAGGCGATTCAAACTAGAAATGGAGTAATCATTCAGCTCAAACTGCCACGAATCACAAATATGTATAAAAAACAATTTACGATAACGTCACTGCACTACTTACTGCAGCTCCAAAATAAATTTCAAACTCAGAGATGATTATGTAAAAACAAACAAACTTTCTTCTGGTACAGTTGGGAGTGTAGAGAGTTTGAATCGGATGAAACGCGAAGGATAGTTGAAGAAAATGTTTCAGAGTTAGAGGCAAGATATAAGTCCAGTATAAAATACCATTAATTCAGGGGACGATTGGAGATTGCTTGTTACAGTGGCTTTTTTTTAATTTATTTATATATATATATATATTCTTGTTGTAATTACAAAAAATGTCCTTTAATTATTTTTTTTGGACTAAAATTAGTGAACTACGCTAATTTCGTGTTTGGATTTTTTTCTGTTTTGTATTTTATAAGTGAAAAGGGTATTTCGGATTATGATTTTAGTATTTTTTTAATAAAAATTTAAATTTTGGGAAGGATTCGTTGATTTATAGTTGGAAGTCAAACGGGGAATAGAGCAACTAACAGTCAATCTACCCCCCAAAGAGCTTTGCATTTAAAAAAAAAAAAAGGGCTTTTTTAAAATAAGTTGGACATGACACGAAGCACAATTGTTTATTATTAGAATATTCCTAAGCATATAATATGTTTTGATTTGAAGTTTATAAATAATTTAAAATTTTATAAAATTTATATAACTCTTCCTCCATTCACACACAGGAAAAATAAGGTAAATTAAACAATACTTCTTTCAACTCACCTAATAAAAAATCATTCAATTCTTATAAGAGAATAGAAAATGTAACAAAATGTTTTTTAACGGTGTAAAAATAATAATTTTGGAATAATAATTTCGATGAGTGAATACGTGAATATTATTATTTAATATTTACGAGTTAATTATTTTGATATAGTGAATTTTATCGATAATTTTTATTTAATTGGATAATTAATTAAATATAAGTGAGAGGTTTTGGACCTCGTTTTTGTAAACCAAACTCATAAATATTTACGGAGTTACTAAATAGGTATATTGAAGTTTGGTCCGAAAATTTTAGTGATTTAATAGTTAATTACAGAAAAAATACTAAATCGTAAAAACTTGATTTTTATGAAATTTTAGTTAATCAAGGGGTTAATTAAATTTTGTTAAGGGATTTAAGTGATAATTAACCACTTTTTAAGAAAGTGGGAGTGTTGGTTTTGATTTAAATTAGCATATGTGTCATATTAATTAAATAAAAAATTTATGGTAATATATGTTAAAAGAATTAAAAACAATTTGTCATCTTCCCCCCACCTCATTTTGTTTCTCACCGTTCAAAGGAAGAAAGAGCAAAAGAAGCCATGGCCGAATTGCTTCAAACTTTCAAGTCGTGCATGAATGCTATTTTTAATATTGTTTTTTTTTTGTATTTTTTTATGTTTCTAAGATTATTGCAACTAAGTTCAGCTAACTCATATTTTCGATTTGAAAACTCTTGAAGATTTTAAAACTTGTTTAAATGTTCTTTTTTATATAAACAGGTAGATTTGGAAGCTATGAATTGTTTAAGGACTATTTTATAAAGTGTTTTTGTTAATTTTGAACATAAGGACTAAATTGTTAATATCTTGAAATTTATTTGTAATTTCTGAAAATTTTGATAATAGGTGGCAGTAATTGAATGTATTTGGAATTGGTTTAAAGTTTGAAGTTTAAATTTGAAAGTTATGATAAGTTTAATTTTTGGAACTAAATTGAATAAAATGTAAAAGTTCAAGAAAATTGTGTAAAATGATATCAAAGGATTATATGCATGAATTTGAGTATTTTTATGAGATTGGTATTGATATTTTGAATCTTAACTATTATATAGATCAAGTTGTGACTTAGGCAAAAAACTAAAAATTTCCGAATAATCTTTGGTATCTAAAGCGTTACCGTTTTGTCAAGTAAGTTCATACTCTTATATTTGGTTAAATGTTGTTAATGATATATATATATATATGTATGTATGTATGTATGCATGTATGTATGTATATTTAACACTACAAAATGAAATTGATTCATGCAAAAAATACTGAATTTTTGAAATAATTTTGATGAATAAAGTAAAAGTTTCATACATGAGATTTTTGTCTGAATTTATGTTTTGGATCGAGCTCCAGCATTTGTTGCAGACTTGGATATACATGTGACTTAGATTTAGCCTGGACTGGTAATCTGTTGTCATTTTAAAGGTTTAACTTGGAGGTTTAGGTTGGACTAGTAACCTTACATGTATACATAGCCTTGGCCAGGCTATTTTTCTGTGTTGTCACTGGTTTAGCCCGAACGATTAACCTAACACATTTATTTTGTGTCTGATTAGCTCTTATTAGAATTATCTATTTCTGGACTTATGTATTGAATATTTTTACAGAGATCCATCGAAAGAATAGAAATTAATTGATACGAAATTGTTTCACTAAAGTAAGCAAAATATGAAATTTGAATATCTGTATGTTCATTACTTATTGACCCAAAATTGTTGAACTATGTCATGATATGAATGAATATGTCAAGGACATATGATGAAAATTTTAATGATGAAAGAGTTGCAAAGTGATAAATTGGAAAATGGATTCATGATAAATTTTGAGTTAAAGTTGGTATTTTACCATTTGAAATTATATATGTGGTTTGGACTAAATCTCATATTGTTGATGTTTTGAATGCTATGAAGGTGAATTTGTTTCATATTGATTCATATAATTGTTAAATGGTTAAGGTAAGTTATTTGTTATATTATATGAGCTTACTAAGTATTTTATATACTTACTCAAGTTACTACTTTTTTTGTAGATCTTGAACTGTCCGAAACGTGTCGATTAGATCAACGAGAAGCATACACTTTTTATCTCCCAATTTGGTAGACTTTTGATGTTTCAAACTTGGTTATTTGTGACATGTACTTAGGAGAATTCAATATTGTAAAGCTTGTGTTTATGATTTGGCATGGATGAGTTGGAATGAATATAAATATTTAAATAAATGCATATGGTAATTTAACATATAGATGTTTATGACAAAGACATGGATAGTATTAAGTATTTGTTTAGATGATAGCATGAAATAGCAATGGACTTTGTTACGTTAGTTAAATGTTTTCATTTGGTGTAATTGAGTTTTGTATGAAATGATTAAAGGCATTGATAGTTATTGTACATTTTACTTGATGAAATTGGTATAACGTTTTAGGTTATTTTTTTATTTTGCCTATTGATATCCTAGTTAAAGAAATAATGCTTGTATATGAATGTTTAGGTATGATTAACCTATCAAGAATGGTAAAGTTTTCTTATGGTTTACTGGTTGAATTTTTGGTGCCAATGAAGGCATATTGGTTGCTTGTTTAAATTATTAGTAAATTGATGTTTTGGTCTTGTAATGTACATATTTTGGAGTAGGTTTGAATGATGTTATATGAAAATATAGGTTTTTCGGTATGAATGGTATACAAATTGCTTAAAACAAGTTATATATGTTACACACGACATTAGTTAGTTACACGGTCTGGAGACACGACTAGGTGTCTCCTTTCACATGGTCTGAGCTCTACCACATAGTTGAGCCACATGGCCATGTCCTTGCACAATATGGTCCTTGCCTTGTCACACGGCCGTGTAACCTCTGTTTTCATTATTTACCTATATTTTATAAAAGTTTTGTTTTAATCCAGAATTGTAACAGCCCGATTTAGGGCCTAGTCGGAACAGTGGTCTCGGGACCACAAATTCGAAGTTAAAAAAAAATTATTTTATTATTTTTATGAGGTTATAGTATGATTTTATTAGTGCATGAAAAATTTGGTGAGCTAATTTTAATGTTTTCTAGCCCAATTTCGAAAAAGGACTAAATCGCGTAAAAGGCAAAAGTTGCATTTTAGTACCCAAATAAGTTATATAGCTAAATAAATTAAATTAAGGGCTTTTAAAGGGCAATTACACCCTTTTTATTAGTGTTGGCCGACCATGTGATGGGTTTTAAGCAAATAGTCAAAGTATTAGGTGGATGATGTCATGATTTGGTGATAAAATAATGCCTAAAAGCCTAGCTATCATTTCTTTCTTCTCCATCTCTCTTCTCCACCGAAAATATCAACAAAAATGGATTTTTTAAGGCTGAAAATTTTCAGCAACTAAAAGCCCTCACAAGTAAGTGATTCCCACACCCTTTGTTGATGATTTTTGCGTTTTTGAGACCCTTGAAGCATGAGTTTTCAAATGAGGGTGATATCTTGCAAAATGGTCAAGATTTTAGAGTGTTTTCATGAAAGTATTTGTGATGTTTATTGAGTTTTTATGGAGGAATATGAGTCCCAGTTGTTTTATAAACAACTTTTGTAAAAGGTGTTAGCATGAAAACACCTAAAGGGGCTATTTTGCATAAGTTGTAAAATAGTTAATAAGTATGTGAAATAGTGATTATTTGAAGTCGCTATAATAGAAAAAAATAGTTTGGTTAGGCCTAAGATACAATGAAATTCGATGAAAATCGATTTTCGGGCATAGGGGTAAAATGGTCATTTTGCCAAAGTTTAGGGGCAAAATGGTCATTTTACCAAAGATGTAAATTTATGATTGCTTAATCCTAATTAGTGACTAAATGAGTGCATATTGTCATTATAGATCAAGAATTACCAAATCCGAACCTAGATCGGGGGAAGGCCAAGCAAACCGACTAAACCGAATAGCCAAGTACTTTTTGTAAATCGAGGTAGGTTGTATGTAAATGATACAACTACACTGTTAATACTTGTATTCATATCGCTATTGAATTGATATTGTATGAGTTGTCAAGTTATGAATTGAGAATGTCTAGTAATATTTGAGATAATAGAAATATCCCGTTGAAACATTAGAATACGAATTGGATATTCGTGCCAAGGCATTTGAGTGATTTGTGTGCCAGTGTAAGACATGTCTGGGACATGCTTCGGCCACATTATGAGAGCCAGTGTAAGACCATGTCTGGGACATGGCATCGGCATCCAGACAAGGGCTAGTGTAAGACATGTCTGGGACATGCATCAGCCATACTATAATAGCCAGTGTAAGACCATGTTTGGGACATGGCATCGGATACTATAATAGGCAGTGTAAGACCACGTTTGGGACATGGCATTGGATACTATAATAGCTAGTGTAAGACCATGTTTGGGACATGGCATCGGCACAGAGATGAGTGCAAGTGTAAGACATGTCTGAGACATGCATCGGCCTCAACAGAGATAGCCAGTGTAAGACATGTCTAGGACACGCATCGGCTAAGAGTTGTGCTAGTGTAAGACATGTCTGGGACATGTATCAGCACGCGTATATGAGAGCCAGTGTAAGACCATGTCTGGGACGTGGCATCGGCAATATATCTCACGTTGAAGGTTCATAGAATATCCAGTAGTATTCCAAACATTTCAATTATGTGAGTTGTAGATCAATCTTGATAAAGAAAGAATAATCATGTTGTGAGTGGTACAGGTACCTATATGGTAAGCATGAGTAACGAGCTTAATTTAGAGAATGTGACTCGAGTAGATGATAATGAGTAAGTTAAATTATGTTTAGCTTTGAGCTATAAGTATGATGACTAATGGTGAGATTGTTGTTGTATTTATTTATATGCAACTTACTAAGCTTTATGCTTACCCTCTTTCCTTTCCCTCTTCTTTCAGTGTTATCAAGCTAACTGTCGAAACCATTTTTTTTAAAGGGATGTTTGAAAAATGGGGATCGACTTTTGAAAAACGAAAACGGGATTCGCCACCAACCTTTTTAGGTGTGATTGGATCACCTTATAAAACATTTTGGTCTACGAAAATTAAGAAAACAAGTTCGGGAGTCGGTTACGTACGAGGAAGGATTAGCACCCTCGCAACGCCCAAAATTGGTATCAAATTGAATAGTTTTCTGTCTTAATGTCAAAAATTTGAAAGGATTTAAAAATAGGATCCCTTTTTTAAAAATGGAATTAGTTAAGTTGAAAAATCGAGATTCCTTAGCTCCAAAAGAATACAAACATCACATCTAGCATGATAGGACACGATATTCTTAAACTCTCGTAACTGAAATCATCTCGTGATTTACAAAATCTATTTAGAAGGATACTTTAGGCATTTAGACAAATGGGAAATCGCAACCCAGCATGTTAGGGCACTATTTCCCGAATTCCTAAAGACGAAAAACATTGCCTCATTTTAGAAAAACTTTTGGATAAAATATGACAATTAAATGAAACATATTTTTTTAAAAATAATAATTTGAGTAAAATTTAAAAAATAATTTACTAAGAGTAATACTAAAAAGAATTATTAAAAAATGAAAGAGTTTGATATGATACTAAAATTATTAAAAAATTAAAATATACAAAAAAAATCAGGAAAATATGGATTAAATCAAAAATAAAAAGGGTTGAAAAACGAATATGAACAAAGAATAAAATAAGAACAAACCGTAGAAAATAAGAATGTAAGAGGGAGAGAAATTTGAGTGAAAGCTCTCAAAAAATTTTATTGTTTCCAAAAACTCCAGTGTGTTTACAATGAAGGGAGAGGCCTCTATTTATAGTTGAACCTCCTCAAATCCAACGGTACAGATCAATTACATCAACTGTTAAGATGAAAAGGTATCTACAAATTAAATCTTTAAGATTACAAAATCATATCTTCTAAGATTGCATTCATATCTAAGATTGCATATCATTGAAGATTATATTTCCATATGAGTCAAGCTTGTAGATGGACCTTAAATCTTTTCAAGTAATGGGCCATTCCGATCGGGCCAAATTATATTTGTAATTTTGGATTGAACTTGGACTTCGTTTTTTTTTGGGTTTATTATTTTTGTTTTTAGACTTATTTCTGTGTCCGGGCAAAATTGAGTGTCTACAACTGCCCCTCTTTGCTCATTGCTGTGTAACAGGAATAGAGCAAAGACTATAAAATGACCAATTTTGCCCGGGCTCGCCGAGTCTTGAGTTCTTGATCCTTTATCTTCTTTAAATGGCCTCTTGACGGCTTCAATCTGCTTCACCGCAACTCAGGAAGGCGATATTTGTTATCTTTGATCTGCTCCCCGTCTAATACAGAGATGCCAAATCTGTTATCTTCGATCTACTCCCCGTCTAATACAGATACGCCAAATCTGCTTCTTCAATCTGCTCCCCGTCTAATACAGAGATGCCAAATCTGTTATCTCCGATTTGCTCCCTGTTTAATACAGAGATGCCAAATCATCTTGGATCTGCTTCAATGAAGGTCCAATCTGTTATGTCTTCAATCTGCTCCCCGTCTACTACAGAGATGCCAAATCATCTTGGATCTGCTTCAATGAAGGTCAGATCTGTGTGTCTTCGATCTGCTCCCCGTCTAATACAGAGATGCCAAATCATCTTGGATCTGTTTCAATGAAGGTCAGATCTGCTATGTCTTCAATCTGCTCTCTGTCGAATATGGAGATGCCAAATCTGTTTCTTCGATTTGTTCTCTGACAGTACAGAGATGCCAAATCATCTTAGATCTACTTCAGTGTAAACACGTGAAAGCCAAATCTACTATGTCTTCGATCTGCTCCTTGTAAACGCAAGGATGCCAAATCATCTTGGATCTACTTCGATGTGAAAACATTCAAGGTTAGATCTTATGATGACCTTTAAAACGACCTAGTCGGAATGTGGTTTCGGGACCACAAAACCGAGGCATAAAAATAATTTAATATTCATTTTGATGCCTATAATATGTGTTAATTCGTGTGTGACATTTTGATGTTTTGATTTAGAGTTATAAATGTGAATTTCACTAAAAGGACCTAGTAGTAAACTTTGAAAGTAGGATAGGAAATGTGTGATGACTAATTGAATCATGCATGCAAAACAATGGTTTTGCATGTCAAATACCCTTCTTTTTATAAGTGGTGGCGGCCATGATGGTCACATATATATAATATGTATTAAATATTAATTAAATAACTATTATTTTATGCAAAAGAAAGGAAATAAATAAAAGAAAGAAAAGAAAAGGGTAATGAAAACAAAGCTTGTATCCTTGGTTCTAGCTTATTTGAAACTTAAAGGAAGAAAGGGATATAGCTTTCGGTTGTCTTAAGCTCAAAACAAGGTTAGTAATTCATGTTAGATTTTGGAATTTTAGCTTAATTTAAGTTAATTACTAAGTTCTTTAATTAGCCTATGTTAAAATTTTGGACTTGGGTGGTGAATGAAGCATTCGACCATGGTTGTTAGTGAAGAAATTTGATTACCTTCTTCATGTTTTAATGAGTAAATGTGATATGGGTATTGCGGAATGATGTTTAAGTACGAATGTGTTTGGATGGATGTGCTTATGAGTATGACTTGAGATAAAATGGTGGTAATGTTGTATACACTTGATAAGTATGTTAGATGGTTTGAGATTTGAACTAGTTATCAAGTTCTTTAGGTAGCCCATGCTAGGAATTTTGATTTTGGCATGATTAGGACTTTCGCCATAGTAGCTATTGAGGTTTAGGTTTGTGATTCATGTTAAATTGGATGATAGGAAGAAAATCGGCTTGTATATGTGTAGTTGCGAATGTGAATTTAGGTAACATTTCTTGTAACATTGGCATTTTAAAAGTGATGGAATGGGGATTTAAGCTTGATAAGATTTTGTTAAGGATGAATGAAAAAAAAATGTGTATTCGGCTAGGGATGATATGATTGATTGGTGAAGTGGCTAATAGGATTTTTAATGAAATTATGCCAAGGCGAATGTATCATGAAGTAAATAAAATGCTAAATGCGCATTATGTGCTTATCATATAATCGGCTAGGGAGGTTTGATATGAAGCTTTGATAAGTTTGAGAGATGAATGACCGAATGAGCAATAGGTTATGTATGGATGAATTTTATGCATATGTTTGTGTGTAGCATTAGTAATTTAATGGCATTCGACATTGTTTAATTAAAATTTGAAATGAATGCTTGGAAGATTAAATAAGTCGCTCTAATGACCAAATATGCTAAAAGCTAAAATATGGACAAATGATACGAATGAATTGGTTTTTGAATTGTATATGGTAGCCGTATGTATGTGTTTGATTGAGAAGTAAATTTGTTTGAATTAGCTCAAGAGCTTAGAGGACCAAAGTTGGATAAAGGGAAGGAAAAAGTGATCGAATAGCCGTCGAAATCGCTTCGACAACATCCGAGGTAAGTCTTGAGTAATGACCCTACTTGAATTATATTGAAATGATTTGTCATATTATGGCGGATAGCCGAATGTGCGTAGGGACTACGTTGTAAAGTCAATTGAAATCATGCTCTTTGTGTGTGGCTATTGAGCCGAAATTGGAAAGGTTTGATAAATGTTTTGTGTTTGAGCCTTAGTAACGAAAATGAAATATGGATGTGTCGTGATTATTGATATATGTGTGCATGAGCATTTGAATGATACCCTGCTAAGTCCCGAAGGCATTTATGCTAGTGATTATATCCGGCTAAGACCAAGGCATTTGTGCGAAGTTGTTATATCCGGCTAAGACCAAGGCATTTGTGCGAAGTTGCTATACCAGTTAAGACCAAGGCATTTGTGCGAGTTGTTATATCCGGCTAAGACCAAGGCATTTGTGTGAGTTCTTGTACGGGTTAAGACCAAGGCAATTGTGCTTGTGGTTATATCCGCTAAATTCAAGAAACTTGGTTTGAAGGTGAGCGTTTTGTGCTGTAATAAATTCAATTAATACGCTCGAAAAACCCAAACAATAAGGTATGTTTGCATGTGCATCGGAAAAGTCGATTCGCTTTGAAATAGTATTCGCTCAATCGACTAACGAACTTTCGGCTCTTAGATAGGTTGATACCTTGTGTGTGTATATGTTGATGAAGTGTGAAGTAAGTATGATTATGAGAATGTGTATTAATAAAGTGATTCATTCAGCTATGTGAACGTAATACTTTAGTCAAAGCCGATTTCATTACTTGAAACTTACTAAGCATTAAAATGCTTACCCGTTGCTTTGGCTCTTTGTTTTCTAGATTTTGTTCGTTAGCTATCGGATTCGGGATCATCGAAGTCAAGTCATCCACACTATCAAAGCCCTTTTGGTACTCTTTTAGTTGAACTCTGGATATGGCATGTATAGGACTACCCTTTGTTGTTTTTCAAGTACTTTTGTGATGTATGTGTATGCGACCATGCGAAAATGGCTCGTAAAAGTGGAGTATGGCATTAGACCATTTATGTTTATGTATATATATATGGTTTCATGATGTGACTATGGACTGGAATGGAAGTGTTGGGCAAATGATCAGCCATTGGAATGGCTAAATATGATCATATGTGGACCTATGTATGACAAAACTCTAGTTGGTCCATGGAAACCACGAAATAGGTAAAGTTTACCTTGAAAACAGATGCTAACAGCAGCAGTGGTGTGGATTTGAAAAAATCACTAAAATTTTTAGGAATGGAATTAATTAGTGAATAAATTATGTAATCGAACCTTGATGAATATATTTTCATATGAAAGTAACGAACCGATCATATGAACAGTATATTAAGAGATATTAAAGTTCTCGTGAAACAGGGCCAGAACGGTTTCTGGATCCCCTGTTTCGACTTTGAAAATTTACCATAAATTATACAGAGACAATTAGAAGTCATACCTTATATGTATAGATTCCCCTTTGAGTCTAGTTTCATTAGAAACAAACGGCATGAGTATTGAAGCTCTGTACAGGGAGATATCCAAGTCGTAATACATGAAGATCAGAGTAGTCGAACCCAGAATCAGGGGAGACTTTAACTAATAAACTGTACCAATTGGACAGACCAAAAATTCTAGAAATAAATCCACAGATGAATATATGAGTCTAATTTCAGGGAAAATTTATGGAATCAGTTTTCGAGTTTTGGAACTCGAGATATGATTTTTAAGGCGACAGTGATGCAGTTACCCAGCCTGTCTGAATTTTTTTTTTAAATGGACTGTGAAAACAAAGTAATTAAGTCTGTTAGCACCTCGCATTTGACTCCGGCAACGGTATCGGGTACGGGGTGTTACAGATCTGCTATGTCTTTGATCTGCTCTCCGTCGAATATGGAGATTCCAAATCTGTTTCTTCGATTTGTTCTCTGACAATACAGAGATGTTAAATCATCTTGGATCTGCTTCAGTGTAAACACCTGAAGGTCAAATCTGCTATGCTTTAGCCTGTTACCCTACTGCTTAGGGGGGTTAAGGCGTATCAATCTTCATTGTCCCTTGAAGGACATAACCTTTATAATGTGTATGAGTTCATGCCTAATGATTAGGATGCTCTGATCGAAGTGAGTCAAATGCTCCTAATTAAACCTGTTATAATGCAAAATGTTTATGAATATGACCGCTTTCCAGACGCCACCACTCATTCTTTCGTCGAAGTTTATCCTTATTTCTCTCGAAGTATCATTCCTACTCAGCCTGTGGGTTTGTACCATTCTTCAAATGCTATGACCCACCAAAAATGTCTGTAAGATGATCCTCTCTTAGGATCGAATCGTTTGATTTGTCCAATCATCATTTTGGACTAAAGAAAGAATTTCCTCGAGTTCTTTCAAACCTCACTTACGTGAATTCTTTGAACAATTGTTCTGTTTTAGTTTCTTGTATTATCTAGAAATTTCCAGAGTAATCAGTAAAACTTCATTTGTGAAAATTATTTTGTTCATCTATCATTATTTTAATGCAACATACTTTAAGAATAATGGAAGATAAATTTAATCTTGAGAATGATTAGATTTGAATAAATTTTTCAAAAATACAAAGGAAATTAATCTGAAAGCCTATCTTTGAGAAGAAAAAGAATCTAAAGATAGAAAACAGGACAAAAGTTAGATACCCTAGATATCGCCGCTTGAGCGTTTATATGCCAACTCTACGAAGACTTTCTTGAATTCAACATGTGTTTAAAAGATCCAAAGTACTTTGTTGATGCCCCGATATGTAACGCGCTTCACTCTTCGTTGAATCAGATATAGCAAGATTACTGTGTGCTCTTCAAAATTTGAGTTGCCCTTTCGGGTTTTCAACTTAAAACCCCTTTGGTCACAAGGCGCCCTTTGCGGGTTTTCACCTTAGCCTCTCCATTTTTTTTCGAAAACTCAAGGCGCCCTTTGCGAGTTTTCACCCTAAATTCTTCTCTCCTTTAGAAAAAGTACTTTTTTGATTGAGTCTGAATTCACTAGATTGGACAAACTCTTCCCATCCATTTCCGTTAAGATCAATGTACCCCCAGAGAAGGCCTTCTTCACGACATACGGCCCTTCCCAATTTGGCATCCATTTTCCTCTAAAGTCCTTCTGAATAGGGAGGTTCTTTTTTAGCACAAGATCCCCCTCATGGAATTCTCTTGGTCGCACTTTCTTGTTGTAAGCTTGCATCATTCGCTTCTGATACATCTGACCATGACGAATGGCCTTTAGCCTATTTTCCTCAATCAAGTTCAACTGATCATATCGCGATTGTATCTATTCAGCTTCATTCAACTTTATCTCTGACAAGACTCGAAGAGACGATATTTCCACTTCAATGGGTAACACTGCTTCCATCCAATAAACCAACGAGAAATGAGTTGCCTCGGTAGAAGTTCTGACAGACGTTTGGTAAGCTAAGAGTGCAAATGGTAACTTCTCATGCCAGTCTCTATAGGTTTCAGTCATTTTCCCCACTATGTTCTTGATGTTTTTGTTAGCAGCTTCCACTGCCCCATTCATCTTTGGGCGATACGGTGAAGAGTTATGATGCTTAATCCTGAACTGACTGCAAACTTCTGCTATTGTTTTGTTGTTCAAGTTTAGTGCATTGTCTAATATAATCCTTTCAAGCATCCCATACCGACAAATAATCTATTTCTTCAAGAATCGACTTATAGCTGACTTAGTAACATTCGCATAAGAAGCAGTCTCTACCCACTTTGTGAAGTAATCAATGACCACAAAAATAAAGTGATGCCCATTTGAAGCTTTTGGTGATATTGGCCCAATGACATCCATGCCCCACATAGAAAAAGGCCATGGAAAAGTCATAACGTGTAGAAGTGAAGGTGGTACATGAATCTTGTCTCCATAAATCTGACATTTATGGCATTTTTTGGTGTAGTTGATACAATCCCCTTCCAAAGTAGACCAATAATATCCAAACCTCATGATTTGTCTAGCCATCGTGAAACCATTAGCATGCGTCCCACAAACACCCTCGTGAACTTCTTCCAAGATTAACTTAGCTTCCACGGCGTCAACACATCTCAACAGTACTTGGTCCTTTCTTCTTTTGTACAAGATGTCCCCATCCAAAACGTAATCGTAGGCTAATCTCCTTAAAGTTCGCTTATCATTTTTAGTTGTCTGTTCTGGGTATTTACGATCTCTCACATATCACAATATATCTTGATACCAAGGGTTATCATCCTTTTCTTCTTCCTCAATGTTACAACAGTGAGCTGGGCCTTAAAGATACTCATCTGAATGGGTCTCATCTCTTCCTCTTTATTCACTTTAATCATTGAAGCCAAGGTTCCTAGAGCATCTGCCATCTGGTTTTCGTCTCGTGGGATATAATTGAAAGTGATGTCATCGAACTCCTCAAGTAACCCGAAAACTACCTTTCGATAATTGATCAATTTAGGATCCCTTGTCTCCCATTCACCTCTAAGCTGGTAAATTACCAATGCGGAGTCTCCATAAACTTCCAAGGTTCTTATTATTCGCTCTATAGTCGCTCGGAGTCTGATGATGCATGCTTCATACTCGGCCATATTGTTTGTGCAATCAAAATCCAACTTGCACGTGAATGGATAATAATCACCATTTAGGGATACCAAGACTGCCCCAATTCCATTTCCTACTGCATTGGATGCCCCATCAAAGCTCAACTTCCAAGGATAATCCTCTGTAGCTGCTACACACATCAACTCCTCATTTGGAAAATCAAAATTCAAAGGCTCATAGTCTTCTAGAGCTCTACTAGCCAGAAATTCCACTATCACACTTCTTTTTATAGCCTTCTGGCTCACATAAACTATGTCAAACTCTGAAAGCAGAATTTGCCACCTCGCCATTCTTCCATTCAAAGCTGTTGACTCCATCATATACTTTAGAGGATCAAGTTTTGAAATAAGCCAAATAGTATGATACAACATATATTGCCTCAACCTTCGAGTCGTCCAGATTAAAGCACAGCACAATTTCTCAATTGGCGAATATCTCATCTCACACTCTGTGAATTTCTTACTGAGGTAGTATATCGCCTTCTCCTTTCTTCCCGACTCGTCATGTTGGCCAAGCACACATCCCATAGAATTGCTAAACACCGATAAGTGTAATTAATGGTCTACCTAGATTAGGTGGAGATAACACAGAGCATTTAAAAAGTATTGCTTAACCTTATCGAAAGCACTCTGGCATTCCTCATCCCAAGTACCTTGGTTGTGTTTTCTAAGGAGGCAAAATATAGGGTCACATTTCTCAGTTAATTGTGAAATAAACTGAGCAATATAATTCAACCTTCCAAGAAAACCCCGAGCTTCTTTCTGAATACGCGGTGAAGGCAAATCTTGTATGGCTCTAACTTTGTCTGAATCAATTTCTATTCCTTTTTCACTGACCACAAACCTAGTAGCTTTCCCGACCTGGCTCTGAAAGTGCATTTTGCCGGATTAAGTTTTAACTGAAACTTCCTTAATCTCAAGAATAGTTTCTTTAAAACCTCAATATGTTCCTCCTCTGTTTGAGATTTGGCAATCATATTATCAACATACACCTCAATTTTCTTGTGCATCATATAGTGAAATAAGGTCACCATAGCCCTTTGGTATGTTGCCCATGCATTCTTTAGCCCAAAGGGCATTACCTTGTAATAGAAAGTCCCCCACAAGGTTATGAAAGTGGTTTTGTCCATGTCTTCAGGATGCATCTTTATCTGATTGTACCCTGAAAAACCATCCATGAAGGAGAACAACGAATATCCCGCTATGTTGTCTACCAAAGTGTCTATGTGAGGCAGAGAGAAATTATCTTTTAGGCTAACTTTGTTCAGATCCCTGTAATCAACACACATTCGTACCTTCCCATCCTTCTTAGGAACTGGTACAATGTTAGCTACCCATTCAGAATACTTCACCTCTTGTAAGAATCCTGCATCGAATTGTTTCTTAACTTCATCATTTATTTTTAATAATATATCTAGTCTCATTCTTCGCAACTTCTGTTGAACTGGTTTACAATCCTGTCTTATTGGAAGACGATGCACCACAATATCAGTATTTAACCCTGGCATATCTTGTTAGGACCATGCGAAGATATCCTTGAACTTACGTTACAACTCAATCAGTCCTTACTTTATATCATCAGCAATATGCGTGCCAATTTTCACCTCTTTCCCTTCCTCTAGGGCTACATTCTCTACTGCCTCTTTCTCATGTGGCATGATTTGTTTCTCCTCCTGTTTCACCATCCTCAAAAGATCTAGAGACACATCACAATCCTGGACATCTTCAAAATCCTGTGATTCCTCTAAATACATGTCTTGCTCACGAGAGAAATCAGAATTTGTAATATCAATGCTCATGTCATTGATATCTAGGGATCTGTGAAGCATAAAGAATATACAAAGAATGAATGAATTTAAGAATGATTATTTATGTGCTATGAATGAAAGAATAAGAATTTCCAAAATTTAACGGAATATTGGTTGATAAAAATGAAACAATACTCGCTCAAATTGATAAAAGTTATGCTTTATTAAAAAATAATAGATGATTGTAAGCCCATTTCACAAATGAAATCCTATTACTCCTAAGCTCTAAAGTAACAAGAATGTTTCGAGAATTACTCTGAAAAATTCCTAAAGACTACAGGAAGTTCCTCCACAGTCCAATTGTTCAGAGAGCTTCCCGGTTTGTAAGGGGGAATGCCCTCAAGGTTTCCTTGCTCCGATCCTTTGTCGTGTATTGCTCGCTTTCTCCCTATTAATTTTAACTAATTAGGGTCTTTTTATAAACTTGAATGCATATAATACAATGGGATGCTATGAAATGCAAATGCATGAATGCAAAAAAATGTCGATTCTGATTCAATTTCATTTTAGAAAACGTTATTTAAGGAACAAAAATCTTTTCATAAAACGGATTACAAATACACTTTCGCCCTAGGCCTAGAGTCTTAACCCTATCTAATAACAATGTTAACTCTCGTCCTCTGTCTGACGATGACTCATACATTATACTCAGTGTTCTATCTTGTACTGCCAAATCCTGCAAGTGTTCAGTAACCTCTCGAATCTGAACTAAGGCTTCTCCCATGAGATAATCCCTATTTCCAACTTGATCCTGAAGATGGTAAAGTTCTCCCTTCCACTGTTCTTCTCTTGCCTCGAGCTGCTCAATCCGTAGCTCACAGCCCTGTAGTGCTGCTTCCAACCTTTCGATATCGTGTTTCATTTCCTCGATCTTATTCAAGCTTACCTTTAACTCGATTGCAAGGTTACGACTTCGGTGATGATGAAGAGATCGTCCAAGTTCAGCCACCTTAGTTTTTAATCCTTGATTTTTCTTCTCTAGGGCCTGATTACGCGACTGCATCTCTTGGAACTTCTTCTCCCAATACTCGGCTTTGGCTCTTTCTTCCTGAATCTCTTGCTGCCACTGCTCTAGAGATCTCTCTAATCCGACCCTTTTCAATGTTACTTGGACCTTTTTGTAGTGCGTCTTTAAATCATCTCGATCTTCTTCGATCTTTCTCTTTTCCTTTTTCACCTTCTCAACTTCCATCTTTTGAACATCGACATCGAGACTTAAGCACATTTCTTCTTCTTCGAGCTTCTTGATCCTCTTTTCAATCTCCGAATTCTTTCTCTCGAACTCTTACTTCATAACCTCTAACTCTGATGGAATCACTCGTAAGCTCTCCTCTAATGATTGAGCCACTCCCAAAATTGGCCTAGGGACATTATCGTTGACTCTCCTACTAAACCACCCTTTATACTCAAGGATTAACGTTGAGCCTTCGGTCAAGATCTTTATACAGAAAGGCTTCTTCCAAGCCTCAGAAATCTCTCGCATCTTCTTCTTATAGTGATCTCCTTTATAAGAGAAATCACTTTGAGCTAGATCCTGTGTAACCGGTATGAACTGCCTCGCTCTATATTGCCTTAGAACAAGCAATGATGCATATCCAACAACTCCCCAAATTCCTGGCAAAGGGACCCAATCAAAACTGCTACAGCGGTAAAGGACTTCACTAGGAACCAACCAAGGAGCCTTCCACATAACATCTTCCTCTCGAAGATTCTGAAGAATGTCTATCCACCTCTCCTCCAAATGTCATCTCTCTAGGCATGTCTCATCGCTTTTTTAAGAGAGAATAACCCTCAAAAAATACTCGGCAAGGAACCTTATCAAGCTTCCAAAAATGACTGTGGAACCAAACCAACAGCAACTGTGCACATCCAATGAATCTACCTTCGCCGGCTCTCCGACATGCACTCAAAGATCTAAATGTCTTAGCTAGGATTGCTGGTACCGGTGTATTCTGCTTACCAACATGATCGAACAAATCCGCAACTGCCTCATCTACGTGCCCCAACGCCTTTGGAAAAATCACCATGCCGTAAATACTCAAAGCCAGGACATCGACCCTTTTCTTTACGTCTGGATGTGTCGATATCAAATTCCTCAAAACGGCCCATGGAACGCACTTACTATCACCTTTTTGCTGTATACAAGCTACAGCCCACTGCTCACTCATCCCAGTAATCATCACCAACTTCTTTGTAAAAGTTGGAAGACTAGTAGGCCTAACATAAGCCTTGTGACCCTGAATCCTCGGGCAACACAGAAAGTCATATACTCCTCCACAGTAGGTGCAAGATCAACATCAGCAAATGTAAAGCAACTATAAACAGGGTTCCAGAACTGTACCATAGCTCGAAACAAGTGCCTATCTACTTTGACGTCTAGCAAATAGGGAAGGTCTCCATAATTCTGATAGAAAAGCTGCTCAGCCTTGTCATCCCATTGGGCCCAAATGTCTCTCAACCCCTGAAACTCATTCTGCATCGAATTAATACGGGTGAAGTCCCATAACTTTGATGTATGCCCCTCAGTGACACTATCTCCTTTCTCTAATTGGGTTTTCTCTGACCAGGTACAGATAGAGGCATTGTCCTCCACTTTATCAAGATATTCGTTCCCCATTACAAAACTTTCTAACTCAGAAATCGAACCGTGAATCGATATCTTTAAATGTTGAATGACATGCAATGATAGCAAAATAAAATAGGTCAGTATCATATATATAAGAAATGATAAACAAGTACTTATAAAGATAGCTTACTAAAGGCTATCACTTTTTTCCCTAGGGTAAGCACTTAAAGTTTATCATATGAAGTTCGGTTCTAAAGCAAAAGGTACCCAAACTAGCAGATTCCTCGATCCTCACCCATTATAGGCTCATATGAACCGAGTTTGATTTAGGAGGATTCATTTCCCTATGACCATGGGGAGATGAAAATCTCACGAAGTCTATAGGTACAGATGTTTCCCGAAAGCAATCCACTAACTCATGCGGAGGTGAAAACCTCACGAAAGCTTAGTTTCTTACTCCCACTTAAAGGTGTGACCAACAGCCATGCAAATGCAATGTGTGCAAATAATATAACAAACATATGCAGCAAACACATGTAAAAAGGATCAAATTTTAAATTTTACAAACTTCCAACACTAAGACAAAAACAATCAATTTTTTGGCTCAACTCTCTTATGGAGTCGCCAAGCTGTCGAAACCATTTTTTTAAAGGGATGTTTGAAAAATGGGGATCGACTTTTGAAAAACGAAAATGAGAGTCGCCACCAACCTTTTTAGGTGTGATTGGATCACCTTATAAAACGTTTTGGTCTACGAAAATTAAGAAAACAGGTTCGGAGTCGGTTACGTCGAGGAAGGATTAGCACCTCATAACGCCCAAAATTGGTACCAAATTGAATAGTTTTCGTCTTAATGTCAAAATTTGAAAGGATTTAAAAATAGGATCCTTTTTAAAATCGTAATTATTTAAGTTGAAAATCGAGATTCCTTAGCTTGAAAGAATACAAACATCACATCCAAGATGATAGGACACGATATTCTTAAACTCTCAGAATCGAAATCATCTCGTGATTTACAAAATCTATTTAGAAGGATACTTTAGGCATTTAGGCAAACGGAAATCGAACCCAAAGATGTTAGGGCACTATTTCCTAATTCCTAAATCTGAAAAACATTGCCTCATTTTAGAAAAACTTTTGGATAAAATATGACAATTAAATGAAATATATATTTTTAAAATAATATTTGAGTAAAATTTAAAAATAATTTACTAAGAGTAATACTAAAAAATTATTAAAAATGAAAGAGTTTGATATGATACTAAAATTATTAAAAATTAAAATATACAAAAAATCAGGAAACATGGAATAAATCAAAATAAAAGGGTTGAAAACGAAGATGAACAAAGAATAAAATAAGAACAAATCGTAGAAAATAAGAACGTAAGAGGGAGAGAAATTTGAGTGAAATCTCTCAAAAATTTTTATTGTTTCTCAAAACTCCAGTGTGTTTACAATGAAGGGAGAGGCCTCTATTTATAGTTGAACCTCCTCAAATCCAACGGTACAAATCAATTACATCAACGGTTAAGATTAAAAGGTATCTACAAATTAAATCTCTAAGATTACAAAATCATATCTTCTAAGATTGCATATCATATCTAAGATTGCAATCATATCTAAGATTGTATCATATCTAAGATTGCATATCATATCTAAGATTGCATATCATTGAAGATTATATTTTCATATGAGTCAAGATTGTAGATGGACATTAAATCTTTTCAAGTAATGGGCCATTCCGATCGGGCCAAATTATATTTGTAATTTTGGACTGAACTTGGACTTCGTTTTTTTTTTGGGTTTATTATTTTTGTTTTTGGACTTATTTCTATGCCCGGGCAAAATTGAGTGTCTACACTAACTTAAAGATCCCTTAATGTCAGAGATATCGATCACACTATCGGCCGCAATACCTGGTATAGTTGGATTTATATTTTTGATAGTGGCATGTATAGGGCTAGACTAGGATGTTGTATTAAGAGAATGATTCATGTATTTTGGCTTAAGTCAAAGGCCGTTCATTTTGTAATCAGACCTGAAATAATGACTATTATTCATTTTGATGAATGCATATAATGTTCTTTCTATGGATGTATTAGTGCCCTTTGTGATGGGATTTATATATTGAAATGATCTTGTGTAGGTTGTGCAAAACGGGTGACAAAAGGGCTTGGGAAATAGCCTAGTTTGTCCACACGGGTAAAACACACAAGCGTGTGTCTAGGCCGTATGTGACACACGGTTCACACCTATGGGTGTGTGTTATGGCCGTACGTCCCCTGCACTTAAATTTTTAAAGTCATTTTAGCACACAGGTAGGCCACACGGGTGTGTGCCCAGGTCGTGTCATAAAGTCAGTATGCGTGCTTGTAGCACACGGACAAGAGACACGGCCGTGTGAAGGACACAGTTATAGGGCACGGGTGTGTTCGTGGGCCATGTGGTTTTGGCAGAATGCTTATGATTTCAGACACGAGTTCGGGACACGGGCGTTTCCCTAGCACACGGTCGTGTGTTCTATACCCACACGGGCGTGTGGAGTCTTGATGCACAAAAATTTTCTAAGTTTTCATGAGGTCTCGGTCGGGTTGCAAACAACCCTGGACTTATGATTGAGCCTCGTAAACCCATATATGAGTTAGTTGCTTGTGAAAAGATAAGCTTTTAAATTGTTTGAAATTTCACGGCCTAGTTTTATACAGTTGGTTGAGTTTAGGTCAGGTAGCACCACGAACCCTATCTTAGCGTCGGATACGGGTGAGGGGTGTTACATTTGGTGGTATCAAAGCATAGTTTAGTCGATTCTAGGACTAAACTAGCTAAAGTACGATTCTAGCTATACATGCCACATATATGCATATTGATAGTGTGACAATTCCTGACAATTATAAGTTGTTTTTATTATAGTAATGGATCCTGATAGAACCACGGCAGATGACGTGAAAAGTACTGCGTCGGCTCCCACAGAAGGGATTGCACCGATTGAGAGTAAGCCCGTAAGTATGGGCCAAAGTGGTGGGGCTAGGGAAGCCTACCTTCGAATGATGGATGCTTGGTATATGGAGTTTGTTCGTGTGAACCCGAACACTCCACCTCCCCCACCTCCTCCGATTCCTCAATATGCCTCGATGGCTCTGTAAGGTGTGGATGTGTTCAGATGAGAGAAGCCTCTAGTAGACAAGATCTGGAAGCAAGGAGCCGAGGAATTTCGGGCTGGTGTAGATGATGACCCAGAGAGAGCGGAGTTTTGGCTAGAGAATACCATGAGGGTATTTGATGAACTGTCATGCACACCTGAAGAGTGCATAAAGTGTGTCGTGTCACTTCTACGAGACTCGACTTATCAATGGTGGAACACTCTTGTGTTTGTAATACCGAAAGAAAGAGTAACTTGGGAATTTTTCCAAGGAGATTTCCGAAAGAAGTACATTAGCCAGAGGTTTATGGACCAGAAAAGAAAGGAATTTCTAGAGTTGA
Source organism: Gossypium arboreum (assembly GCF_025698485.1). Taxonomy (NCBI): domain Eukaryota; kingdom Viridiplantae; phylum Streptophyta; class Magnoliopsida; order Malvales; family Malvaceae; genus Gossypium; species Gossypium arboreum. Next base: position 27,252,050 of record NC_069082.1, on the reverse strand, counting down.
AGCAATGTAATAAGACTGTGACATAGTATGAGCGGGAGTTTGTGAAACTCAGCAAGTATACGCGAGAGTGCGTATCCACTGAAGCTACCATGTGTAAGAGGTTTGAGGATGGCCTTAATGAAGACATTCGAGTATTTGTGGACATCCTGGAGTTAAGAGAATTTGTAGTGCTCGTTGAGAGAGTGTGCAAAGCAGAAGAGCTAGTGAAAAAGAGGAGGAAAGCGACCAACGAGTCGCGAGATTCAAAGAAAAGACAGATGGAGAGAGCATATCAGTCCTCCTCCAAGAGGTTAAAAGAATTTACTACCCGATCGAATACTTTGGTGGGGTATTCGAAGAGAAATAAGAATCCACAGAACATGGCGTCTAAAGCCTAAACTACTTCAGTTGCAAGTGTTGGTAGTACTTAGCCAAATAGGCCAGAGTGTTCGCAATGTGGAAGACATCACTTGGGCGAATGCCGAGTAAACGAGAGGGGTTGTTTCAAGTGTGGGTCACTTGACCACTTTATTCGCGAGTGTCTTAAGATGGACGAGAGAGAGAGAAAACAAGATGCGAAAGCAAGCAATGCTCCCTTTAGGGGTAGGCCTCAAAGGAACCCCGGGAGTGGGAATGGTAGTAGAGGTGCGTCGAGAGATACTGCGATGAGGTCCGAAGGCAAAGCACCAGCGAGGACCTATGCTATACGAGCTCGAGAAGAGGCAGAATCTCCAGACGTGATCACGGGTACCTTTTCTATTCAAGACATAACTGTTGTCACTTTAATTGACCTGGGATCTACCCACTCTGACATATGTATAGATTTGATACCTCGTATAGACATGCTTATAGAGTCTACCGAGTTTGTTATGAAAGTGTCTAACCCGTTAGCCAAGCATGTATTAGTGGACCAAGTATGTAAAAATTATCCTTTGGTGATTAGAGGCCATTGTTTTCTAGCCAACTTGATGTTGTTGCCGTTTAACGAATTCGATGTAATTCTTGGGATGGATTGGCTGACCTCCCATGGCGTTGTAATAGACTGTGGGAGAAAAGTAATTCAATTTAGATGTGAGAATGATAATGTTCTTCGAGTTGGGCTAGATAAGTTAGATAACCTGCCTGTGGTAATATCGTCTTTGACTGCTGAAAAATATTTGAGAAAAGGTTATGAAGCTTATTTAGTTTTTGTGCTGAATACCCAAGTGTCCGAATCGAAGATTGAGTCAGTACTAGTGGTTTGTGAGTTTATAGATGTCTTTCCGGAGGAGTTACCAAGGTTACCCCTAGAGAGAGAGGTTGAGTTTGGTATCGAGTTGGCTCCTAGTACGATGCCAATCTCGATTACACCTTATAGGATGGCCCCCATTGAGTTAAAGAAGTTGAAAGTACAGTTGCAAGAGTTAACAGATAAAGGTTTTGCTAGACTGAGTTTTTCACCATGGGGTGCTCCAGTACTTTTTGTGAAAAAGAAAGACGGAACGATGAGGTTATGTATCGACTACAGACAACTTAACAAGGTGACACTGAAGAACAAGTATCCCTTGCCGAGGATCGATGATCTCTTCGATCAATTGAGAGGGGCCACTGTATTCTCTAAGATAGACTTCAGATCGGGTTACTACCAGTTAAGGGTCAAGGAGCAAGATGTGCCGAAGACTGCTTTTCGGACAAGATATGGGCATTACGAGTTTCTTGTTATGCTTTTTGGATTAACGAATGCCCTGGCAGCATTTATGGATTTGATGAACCGCATCTTCCAGCCATACTTGGATAAGTTTGTTGTCGGTTTTATCGATGACATATTGATTTATTCGCGTGATGAGAGTGAGCATGTGGAACATTTGAGAACTGTGTTACTGTGACAGCCCTAATGTGACCCTAGTCGGAAAGTGGTTTCGGGACCACAAAACCGAGTCATAAAAATAATTAACCGTCATATTTGATGCTTATTATATGTATATATGCATGTGTGAAAATTTCATGTTTGAATTTTGTTAATTGTAAGTGAATTTTATTAAATAGGACTTGTGTGAGAAAATTTAGAAATGTGCTAGGCAAAAGTTAAAGTGGCCTATTGATGCATGTTAGAAAATGCTTGTCCTTGCATGTCAAATTACCCAAAACTTTAGGTAGTGGCCGGCCATGCAATGGGTTAAACATATTATAAACATTTTGTGTTAATGTGTTATGTTAAAAATAATAAAATAAAAGGTTGGTAAGAAAGTAATGAAAAGGGAGGGGTGATAAAAACAAAGTTGTTTCATCCATGCTCCTCCATTGCCGTGAATTGAAGGAAGAAAGAAGAGGAGGTTCGGTCACTTGGAGCTTAAGGGAGGTTGGTCATTTGTGTTAGATTTTCTTTAAACTTTAAGCTTGTTTCTAGTTAATTAGCTAGTTTCTTTCATAACCCATGTCAAAATTATGAAAATCTTGGTGATGGTTTGAGCATTCGGTTTTAGTTATTAAAGGATGAGATTGGGTTATGGTTTTTATGTTTTATGAAGAATTATTGAAGAGAAGGGTTTTAGTTAGTCAAATGATAAGTTCTAATGTTCATGAGTACAATGGCCAAACATAGATTTGTCTAATGAATTGAACAAATGCCGTGTGAGTGATTGAAATGAATGAGTTGGAGGTTGGATCATATTAAGATTGACTTTGCACATAAATATTAAGAGTTTGATATTTTATGATTTTTGGAAGGTAAATAAGGTTATGCTCAAGTTAAATACAAGATTATGGCTGATTTGTGTTTAGTGAGTTTCGCCAAGGACTTTATGTGCATTCGGTTCAAGTAGAGTAAACGTGATTGGTAGAAAATGGTTGTTAATTGAGATAGTTTAAGGTATTTGTAAGTAGTTTGAATAAATGAACAATAATAATAATAAATCATCTAGTGAATTGGTGTAATTGCTGAATTTGAACTAGAAAGTTATTGAGTAATGTTTGTATGTTAAGTGATAGAATAGAGCGAATGCTTGGAATGTGATATGTATGAATTATAGGTTGGATTAAAGGTCATTATATTGCCTTATCATTTTCGGAATGTGCTATGTCAAAGAAATTGAGGGTTGATGTTTAAGTAAGGTAAGTATAGGTATATTCGACTTGTAGTTTTATAAATGTGATATGAGTATTTTGTTTTGTAAATGAGTAGTAAGTATGTTAAGAATGATTCTAAAATGTATAAGACTAACCTTTGTTGTTAATCAAGTACCTTTGGTAATGTGTATATATTCGGATAGCCATGCGAAAATGGCTTAAATATTTTGAGCATAGTATTAAAATCATTTTTGTATATATATGGTTATTGAGAGGTGTGGAAATTCTTGGCAATGATTAGCCATTGGAATGGTTAATCACGATCATATTTGGTGCTATGTATGTCAAATGGCTAGTTGAATCATGGAAACTATGAAATCGGTGAAATTTACCTTAAAATAGATGCTGACAGCAGCAGTGATGTGAGTTTGAAAATTCACTAAAAATAGTAGGAATGTAATTAAATAATGAATAACTTATGTAATCGAACCTTGATGAGTCTATTTTCATATGGAAGAAGCCAAACGACCATATGAGCCGTATTTTACGAGATGTTTAAGTTTTCGTGAAACAGGGCCAGAACAGTTACTGGATCCCCTATTCTGACTTTGGAAATTTACCATAAATTAACCAGAAATAATTAGAAGTCATGCTTTATATGTACAGATTCCTTTTTGAGTCTAGCTTCATTAGAAACAAACGGAATATTTATTGAAGCCCTGTACAGGGAGATATCTAAGTCGTAATGCATGAAGGTCAGAGTAGTCGAACCCTAAAACAGGGGAGACTTTAACTAATAAACTGTACTAATTGGCCCAACCAAAAATTCTAGAAAAAAATATGTAGATGGATATATGAGTCTAGTTTCAGGGAAAATTCACGGAATCAGTTTTCGAGTTTTGGAACTTGAGATATGATTTTTAAGGTGACAGTGACGCAGTTAGCCAACTTGTCTGGAAATTTTAAAATGAACTGTGTAAATAAATGAATTAAGTTCGTTAACACCTCGTGTTCGACTCCGGCAATGGTCTCGGGTGCGGGGCGTTACAGTTACAGACTTTGAGGGATAAACAGCTTTATGCTAAGTTTAGTAAGAGTGAGTTTTGGCTTAAGGAAGTTGGATTTCTAGGACACATTGTGTCGGAAGACGGGATCATAGTTGATCCGAATAAGATCTTAGCTATTGTAGCCAATGAATGTGACAGAGGTCCGCAGTTTTCTGGGGCTAGTAGGATACTATAGACGATTTGTAAATGGATTCTCCATGATAGCTACACTGATAACAAGGTTACTACAGAAAGATTTCAAGTTCGAATGAACAAAAGAGTGCCAACAGAGCTTCGAGAGATTGAAGGCTTTGTTGACCGAAGCCCCAATTTTAGTGCAACCTGAGTCGGGCAAGGAATTTGTAGTTTTTAGTGACGCTTCCCTAAGTGGTTTAGGGTGTGTGCTAATGCAAGAAGGCAAGGTTATAGCCTATGCCTCAAGGCAGCTAAAACTTCATGAGAAGAATTATCTGACCCATGATTTAGAGCTAGCAGCTGTGGTGTTCGCATTGAAGATTTAGCGACATCATTTATATGGTGAGAGATGCCGAGTATTTACTGATCACAAGAGTTTAAAGTATCTAATGACTCAGAAAGAATTGAATTTGAGGTAACGACGATGGTTAGAGCTAATAAAAGATTATGAGTTGATTATTGACTATCATCCGGGAAAAGTGAATGTAGTCGCTGAAGCTTTGAGCAGAAAGTCGTTGGTTGCTTTGAGAGCTTTGAACACTCAGTTGGCCGTATCTAATGATGGTTCGATCCTAGCAGAGTTGAGAGCCAGACTGACTTTTCTTAATGAAATCCGAGAAGCTCAGAAAAATGATAAGAAGTTACAAGCCGGGAAAAATCAGTGTGAGTCAGATGTTGAATAAGATTTTTAGATTGGTACCGACGAATGTTTAATGTTAAAAAATAGAATTTGTATGCCTAAAGACGATGAGCTCATTCAAAAGATTTTACGAGAAGCACATAGCGGTAGTTTGTCCGTCCACCCGGTAGTGTAAAAATGTGTAACGACCTGAAGAAAATGTATTGGTGGTCGAGAATGAAAAGGGATATTTCAGAGTTTGTTTTCAAGTGTTTAGTATGTCAACAAGTAAAGGCTGAACACCAAGTACCTTCTGGGCTGCTTTAGCCTATTATAGTTCCAGAGTGGAAATGGGATCGTATCACTATGGATTTCGTAACCAGTTTGCCATTAACCCCGAAAAAGAAGAATGCTGTATGGGTTATTGCTGACAGATTAACTAAGTCAGCCCACTTCATACCAGTGTGTACCGACTACTCTCTTGAGAAATTAGCTGACTTGTATGTTTTTGAGATTGTGAGGCTACATGGTGTACCATTGTCGATTGTTTCAGATCACAGCCCAAGATTCACCTCAAGGTTTTGGAAAAAGTTACAAGAGGCTCTAGGAACCAAGTTAAGTTTAAGTACAGCTTTTCATCCACAGACTGACGGACAATCAGAAAGGGTAATATAGATCTTAGAGGACATGCTAAGATGCTACATCCTTGAATTTCAAGGAAGTTGGGAAAAATACTTACCATTGGTTGAATTCGCCTACAACAACAGCTATCAGTTGAGTTTGAAAATGGCACCTTATGAGGCCTTGTACGGGCGAAAGTGCCGAACGCCCTTATATTGGACAGATTGAGAGAGAGTTAGATTCATGGGGTTGATTTGTTCTAAGAGGTTGAGGAAAAAGTTAAAGTGATTCGGGAATGCCTAAGAGAAGCTTCGGATAGGCAGAAATCCTACGCGGATTTGAAGCGAAAGGAGATCAAGTTTGAGGTCCGTGATAAAGTATTCTTGAAAGTTTCCCCTTGGAGGAAAATCCTCAGCTTTGGTAGAAAAGGCAAGTTGAGCCCTCGTTTCATAGGACCTTATGAAATTACCGAGAGAGTAGGGCCTATGGCTTACAGATTGAAATTGCTGCTAGAGTTAGAAAAGATTCACAATGTGTTTCATGTGTCTATGTTACGCCGATACAGATCTGAACCTTCACATGTAATTGCGCCTACTGAAGTTGAAATTCTTCTAGATATGACCTATGGTGAAGAACCGGATAAGATCTTAGCTCGAGAGGTTAAACAATTAAGAAATAATGATACACCAGTTGTGAAAGTTTTGTGGCATAGGCATGGAGTCGAGGAAGCCACATGGGAACTTGAGGAGTCTCGAGAGAACAGTATTCGAATTTATTCACTGGTAAGATTTTTAAGGAAGAAAATCCCTAAAGGGGGGAGAAATGTAACAGCCGGATTTAGGGCCTAGTCAGAAAGGTGGTCTCAAGACCACAAATTCGAAGTTAAAAAAATTATTTTATTATTTTTATGAGTTTATAGTATGATTTTATTAGTGCATGAAAAATTTGGTGAGCTAATTTTAATGTTTTCTAGCCAAATTTCGAAAAAGGACTAAATCGTATAAAAAGCAAAAGTTGCATTTTAGTGCCCAAATGAGTTATATAGCTAAAGAAATGAAATTTTGGGCTTTTAAAGGGAAATTACACCTTTTTTATTAGTGTTGGCTGGCCATGTGATGGGTTTTAAGCAAATAGTCAAAGTATTAGGTGGATGATGTCATGATTTGGTGATAAAATAATGCCTAAAATCCTAGCTATCATTTCTTTCTTCTCCATATCTCTTCTCCGTTGAAAATATTAGCAAAAATGGAGTTTTGAAGGCTGAAAATTTTCAGCAACTAAAAGCCCTCACAAGTAAGTGATTCCCACACTCTTTGTTGATGATTTTTGCGTTTTTGAGACCCTTGAAGCATGAGTTTTCAAATGAGGGTGATATCTTGCAAAATGGTCAAGAGTTTAGAGTGTTGTCATGAAAGTATTTGTGATTTTTATTGAGTTTTTATGGAGGAATATGAGTCCTAGTTGTGTTATAAACAAATTTTGTAAAAGGTGTTAGCATGAAAACACCTAAAGGGATTATTTTGCATAAGTTGTAAAATAGTTAATAAGTATGTGAAATAGTGATTATTTGAAGTTAATATAACAGCAAAAATAGTTTGCTTAGGCCTAAGATGCAACGAAATTTGATGAAAATCGATTTTCGGGCATAGGGGTAAAATGGTCATTTTGCCAAAGTCTAGAGGCAAAATGGTCATTTTAACAAAGATGTAAATTTATGATTGCTTAATCCTAATTAGTAACTAAATGAGTGCATATCATCATTATAGATCAAGAATTACCAAATCCGAACCTAGATCGGGGGAAGGCCAAGCAAACTGACTAAACCGAATAGCCAAGTACTTTTTGTAAACCGAGGTAAGTTGTATGTAAATGATATAACTACACTGTTAATACTTGTATTCATATCGCCATTGAATTGATATTGTATGAGTTGTCAAGTTATGAACTTAGAATGTCTAGTAATATTTGAGATAATATAAATATCCCGTTGAAACATTAGAATACGAACTGGATATTCGTGCCAAGGCATTTGAGTGATTTGTGTGCCAGTGTAAGACATGTCTGGGACATGCTTCGGCCACATTATGAGAGCCAGTGTAAGACCATGTCTGGGATATGGCATCGGCATCCAGACAAGGGCTAGTGTAAGTCATGTCTGGGACATGCATCAGCCATACTATAATAGCCAGTGTAAGACCATGTCTGGGACATGGCATCGGCACAAAGATGAGTGCCAGTGTAAGACATGTCTGGGACATGCATCGGCCTCGACAGAGATAGCCAGTGTAAGACGTGTCTGGGACACGCATCGGCTAAGAGTTGTGCTAGTGTAAGACATGTCTGGGACATTCATCAGCACACGTATATGAGAGCCAGTGTAAGACCATGTCTGGGACGTGGCATCGGCAATATATCCCACGTTGAAGGTTCATAGAATATCCAGTAGTATTCCAAACATTTCAATGATAAGAGTTGTAGATCAATCTTGATAAAGAAAGAATAATCATGTTGTGAGTGGTATAGGTACCTATATGGTAAGCACGAGTAACGAGCTTAATTTAGAGAATGTGACTCGAGTAGATGATAATGAGTTAGTTAAATTATGTTTAGCTTTGAGCTATAAGTATGATGACTAATGGTGAGATTGTTGTTGTATATTTATTTATATGCAACTTACTAAGCTTTATTCTTACCCTCTTTCCTTTCCCTCTTCTTTTAGTGTTATCAAGCTAACTTAAAGATCCTTTAAAGTCAGAGATAATGATCACACTATCTGCCGCAATACCCGGTATAGTCGGATTTATATTTTTGATGGTGGCATGTATAGAGCTAGACTAGGATGTTGTATTAAGAGAATGATTCATGTATTTTGGCTTAAGTCAAAGCCCTTCATTTTGTAATCAAGTCTGGAATAATGGCTATTATTCATTTTGATGAATGCATATAATGTTCTTTCTATAGATGAATTAGTGCCCTTTGTGATGGGATTTATATATTGAAATGATCTTGTGTAGGTTGTGTAAAATGGGCGTGTGTCTAGGCCGTGTGTGACACATGGTTCACACCCATGGGTGTGTGTTATGGCCGTGCGTCCCCTGCACTTAAATTTTTAAAGTCATTTTAGCACATGGGTAGGCTACACGGGCGTGTGCCCAGGCCGTGTCATAAAGTCAGTATGCATGCTTGTAGCACACGGACAAGAGACACGGCTGTGTGTTTCGACCGTGTGAAGGACACGGTTATAGGGCACGAGTGTGTTCGTGGGCCTTGTGGTTTTGGCAGAATGCTTATAATTTCAGACACAGGTTCGGGACACGGGCATGTCCCTGGCACACGGTCGTGTGTTCTATACCCACATGGGCGTGTGGAGTCTTGATGCACAAAAATTTTCTAAGGTTTCATGAGGTCTCGATTGGGTTGCAAACAACCCTGGACTTATGATTAAGCCTCGTAAGCCCGTATATGAGTTAGTTGCTTGTGAAAAGAGAAGCTTTTAAATTGTTTGAAATTTCACGGCTTAGTTTTATAAAGTTGGTTAAGTTTAGGTCAAGTAGCACCACGAACCCTATCCTAGCGTCGGATACGGGTGAGGGGTGTTTCAAGAATCATTCTTGATTTATTTTAAATGTTCCATAAGTTCGATTTAGGTCCTTATATGATTGTATAACATAGAAATGATTGTAAATTATTATGAATTGATCTTTTTGGTTTTGTTTGAGTGGTTGGTAACCCTCTTTTGCATTTTTTTCTTGTTATTTTCTAAATGTTTCAGATTGGTTCCTATTTAGTTCTGAACTTGTTCAAAGGTTTTCATAAGGCTGGCTAAGACTTGATTTTGATTTTAATGCATGTTTAACATGTAATTAAATTATATTTATTGATTATTGAATATTAATGAATAAGTTTCTTGCAAATGTTCCAGTTTACTATTGTAGCATCCTATAGCTCGGGTCCGGCAATCGAACTGGGTATAGGGTGTTACACATACAATATCTTAATTGAATTTTATATATTTATTAATAAATTCAATTAAATTTTCTATCCATACATGCAAAAATCATATCAAGAATTCAATATATTCTATAGCTATTTGGAACTAGAATTGACAAACAATGAATACTCATATTAGTGTTTAGTAGTTTTAAATAAAAATCTAAATGGGATGTGGCCAAGTGGTAAGGCAATGGGTTTTGATCTCTTTATAAGGAGGTTCAAGTCTTTCTGTCCCAGAGCATATTCTATTTATACATTAGGATAACTAATGTCCGAATCTAAATTGCTCTTCTTTTTTTTTTTAATAGCCTTCTTTCCAGGATTCAAATATTGGAGAAATTGTGATTTTTACATTTGATTTTTAATGACTTCTTAAGATTGGCACTCGAAGACCTAAAAGATTGTTGGATCTATTCTATTGAATTATTTGATTTATCGAGTTCTTTGAAGATGCAAGATGGATGCAAAAATATTAGTTTATTTGTATTATTTATAATATTCGTGATATTATTAGTATTTTCATAATATTATTATTAATGATATTCTTTATTTTTATTAGAATAGAAAAGTTTAATTAGAATAGAAAAGAATAAACAATTAATGGTTAAATATCAATTTTGGGCCCTCTATTATGTTTAAATTTGAGATTTAATCATTATACTTTAATTTCTAACATAATTTAGTCTATATTTTTTGTAATACTATTAATTAGTTCAAACATTTAATATCATTAATTTTCTATTAAAATGTTATACAATTATATATAATTTGAAAGTGGATTTTAAATTCAAAAGCGAGGGGTTAAATTCTTGAAAATACAAGTACATAAACTAAATTTTAAATCTACAAAGTGTATAAAGACTTAGAGTTATGATTGTTTGAACTAGACCAGGAAGCGATCAGAAATTGGTCCAAAGAGAAGCATAAGACAGGTTTACCCATGAACCGATATGGATTTGTTGAATCTGTAACATCCACGTTTCAACTTAGGGTTAGGTAAAGTGATGGATCGGGTCAAGAATTAGTGCAAAATTTTTGAAATATAATAAATAGGAGTTTTGAGTATTAAATTAGGAAGTATTTATACCCAATAAGAAAATTAGGAAATACTAATTTTTAAATAGATACTTTAACTTAATTGAAAGAATAGAGAATTTGTTGTGGTCAAAGTAGGAAAAATAATAAGTTAGGAGATATATAGTAGTAGAGGAAAGGAAAGAAGGATCAAGAAGAAATTTAACCAAAGTATTGTAGGAGTCATCCTAGGAAAAATGAAAGATGAGGAAGGATAAAGTGGTAATTAGCCAAGTAGATATTTATTAGGTGTAATGATGATGGGTAAAAGTAAAAAGATGGATGGCTTAAAGACTTATTAGCAATTTGACCATTTTAATTAAAAAAGTGAGATATTTTAATCTTTTCACCAAGCCAAACTATCACTTCTCCCCTCATTTTCCATCCAACTTCTCTTTTAATTCCCTTCATGTCCTTCCTCCATTGTTGAACCATTCAAGCTTCAAACATTCCTTTTTCTTTGAAATTTCTTTAGTAAAAACCAAAGAGAAAGCTAGTGAACAACTTTATTTCATGAGAAAATTTCCATAATGGGTTAAAAGATAGAAAAACATGAGTTAAGGTTTTGGGTGTTTAAAGAGCTAAGGTAAGAGATGATGAATTATCATGTCATACATGTTTATTTTCATTAACTAGCATAGAAAAGTTATATGACTTTAGTTTTAACTTATAAATGATATATGTTTTATATGAAATTGAATAGAAAGAAAAAATGAAACGATAAAATTGAAGGAAAAGGAAAGAAGAAGGAAGAAGAAAATACATCATCTCAACCTTTTTGTTGTAAGTATTACAAGATTTTAAATTATTTTATTTAAATTCTTATATTGTAATATGAAATTACTTAGAATAGAAATGTAGAATATATATATATTTATATTTTTAATAGATAGTAAAAAGGGATTATATTATGAAATAATGAATTTTGTAAAGAAAATTATAGGTGGAGAATATGAAATGGTATATTTGTTTGAGCACTAAGTAATGATGTTATGGTAAAAGTATATGTGTGAAAATGGGGACTAAATTGTAGAAGATGAAGAAATGTGAAATCTTTTCTGAAATACTTATGTAAAGTATTTAAATGTATGGAATTCAACTTTTACGACCAAGTAGACAAAATTAGAACTACTAGGATATTAGTGGCATGCCATTAAGGAACTTTAGCACGCTCTCCGATTATTAGCATATTAATGCTCTCCGTTTAGCACATTCATGCTCTCTGTATAGTAGCTTAATGCTCTCCGTTTAGCACATTCATGCTCTCTGTATAGTAGCTTAGTGCTCTCTATTCGTTAATGCATAATAATGCACCTCTGTATTTGTTCTGTATATCTGGTATGTTCTATAAAAGTCTACTTTGAGCTAAAGATATGAAATGTAAACAAAGGTGAACCATCAAAGTGTTAAAGTAAGTTTAGTAATTTTCAAAGGTAAGATAAAATTTGTTAAATCAAGGTATAGTTGTATGAATTTAGTATGTGCATAAACATATGTTAATTGAATAAACTTAAAACAATATGTTATGATTCATTTAGCTATTTAATTCATGTAGTGCTTACTAAGCCTTCATTGGCTTAACGTGTTTATTTTGATCCTATATGAAATGAATTATTGAAACTATAAGTATGTTTGCAAATGTGGTTTGCTAATATGATGATTTTGATTGATTTGGAGTGGTTTTAAGTAATTTTAATATATTTTGAAATGGTCTTAAGTGTTGAAAAGAAACTATATATATTGCAGAGGTTTTTAGTGAACTTTTCAACTAATTTTTCCAAAATTTACCCAAGGTATTGATACCTAAATCCTCATCAAAATCCTCTAAAAATACAATCGTTCAAGATGCACAATATCCAAATGAAATTGGTTCTCAAATAAAAAAAATGGATTGAGTCCCTTTCTTAATCTCCAGAAGTGGCATTGGCCTTTTTTCAAATGAACGAGGAAACTCCTCTCAAGCAAATTGCTAGTGAAGCAGCAAAGATTTCAAAAAATAAAGAGAATGTTTTACACAAACCAAAATCTCTCAAAAATATTTTAAAAGAGACATCTCTCCAAGATGTTTTTCCAAAAGAAATAGCAGTGTCTTCAAAGACTGCTATAGAAAAATCCTCACAATATTTTCCAAACAAATATTTTGAAAATATTCTTGTTATGGAGGAAGAATTCACAGAAAAACCTCTACATATACTTGTAAAAGAACTTTTCAATGGATGGCATTTCAAGTTATTGAATTCTCAAAAACACTAGTAGTATTATGAAAACATATTGGTTAAAACTGGATCAATACTGTTCAAACACTACAAAGACCCAAAAGATCCAAATTTTATTGCCCATTCAACAGCCCAAATATTAAAAAATTCTTCAACAAAAGGATTGGAGTGAAAACCCAAATTCTCCAAAGAAATTTTGTCACACCCCTTACCCGTGTCTGATGTCGAGACGAGATACGAGGCATTAACGGACTTAATCACAAGTAAACATACAAATCTAGGCCATAAAATTTCGTTCAAATCCATTCCATTCATACATAAGCAAATTGTCCCTTATATGAGTGTATGAGGCCCAAAACATACATCAGGAGTAGTTCGGGACTAAATTGAGTTCTTTAGAAAAACTTAGAATTTTTTTTATGAAACAGGGTCACACGCCCGTGTGGGTAGGCCGTGTGGTCACAACGCCCATGTGGCTTGGGACACGCCCATGCCCTTAGCCCCTGTAACTCTCTGTTTATGACGTCATCAACTCAATTAGGGTCATACGGCCAAGTCACACGCCCGTGTTCTTAGGCCGTGTGGCAAATTAAATTCAAAAAATTAAGTGAAAGCTTCACACAGCCTGGGCACACGCCCATGCCCTGAGGCTGTGTTCTTCACACGGTTGAGGCACATGGTCGTGTCTTTGATTGCGTGTTTACTACTGGGAATTCTGTTTCACCTAATTAGGGTGTAGGGGACACAGGTCGAATCACATGCCCATAGGGCAGACCATGTGTCACACACGGCGTAGACACACACTCGTGTGTCTACCTGTGTAGACAACTTTGAGGTTTTTTTCCAAGCTATTTGTTGACCTTAAATGCTCACTCATTCATACATTTTTGATAGCATGCAACATAGTATATTAGTTCACTCAAATACTCATAAACATGATTAATCCATGACTTTGTAATGTCAACATATCACCTATCCAAACCATCATGCTTTCATATGGCATTCCATACCAATTTCATATTTATTCATCATGATAAACCTATTTTCAATTTACTCAATTATACCATAACTTTAGTCATACTTATTAGCCACAATTCATTCATTAAGGACGTATGCCATTCATCTCACATATCATTCACAAGCAACTACATCAAGCATAACACATTGTATGCATGTACAATTAATTAGGGTTACAACCTAAATAATCAATATGAACCATATCACATGGCCATATACAAAATGAATCAAATATTACCATAAGCCAACACATTTGGCTAAACTAATATGACATATAACAAAAAGACCAAGTCCCTATACATGGCATACTCAAAATGTTGAGACTAACTATACCCAATTTTCCAATTGATAGTGTGATCGAAAACTCTGACGTCCTCCGATCCTCGAGCTAGCTTGGCGACACCATAAGAAAAGGGAAAGGAAATGGGGGTAAGCTTTAAAGCTTAGTAAGTTCACATGCAAATAAAATGCAACTTAAACAAGCATTAATCATACATTTAACATAATGAACAGAATCTTTCATTTTATTATCAAATCACTTAAATTTATTCTTCATATATATATATTCTTACCACAAGTTCATCATATCCTATGGTATTCTTATGAGTTCGATGTACATACCTATGCCCACTTGTACATAATAACTTACTTTCTCATCTTTGACGTATTCATTAAGATTACCCATTGAATTTCTCTTTAGACTACCCGTTGAACACTTGGAATACCATCGGATACATCGGAACCTCGCAACTAAGTGCCCCATATGTAGCGATCGCTACCTCATATCACATGTCACATGTTGCTCGCTTTCGAGCTACTCACGAGTCTGTTCACTCGAACTGTCGGTCAAGATGTAGCTACGCGAGCTGCTCACAAGCTGTCAGGTATCCACAACACATGTCAGACTACCCAACCACTGGTAGAACATACAAGACTAACTCCCGGAACCCCATAACATGTGTCACATATATCATGAGCTCAGATCGCATAGTTCCTAGTGACATGTCACTTGTGTCCTAAACTATTCCTAAGATTCAAACGAGATTCTTTGATACCACATTTCCGTCGAACTTGCTCGTAATGTCGATTTCAATATCCATAACACTAATTGCATGCTCATGGAATAATCAAAGCATAATTCATAATAAAATTTAATCATTAAACACATGATACAACATCACATTAATTATATATGTACTTACCATACATGCAATATTAAAGCATTTAAAATATGGTACATATTGCATAATTTGCGTATGAACTTACCTCGGTACAAAATGATAGAAACAAGCGTAATCCTCGTAAACCTTATTTTTCCCCCGATCAAGACCTGAACCACGTTTTTCTTGATCTATAATGCCAAAATTAGGTTGTTCAATACACACATTGTTTGAATTGAACAATAATTCATACTTGGTAAAATTACCTTTTTACCCTTAACTTTTCATTTATTTACACTTTAGTCCTTAGACTCGTAAAATGAAAACCCAAGCCTAGCCGATTCATATTCTAACTGGTATCAGCCCACATTTCTCATTAAATCACATTTCTACTGCCCATTTCTACATCTTTTACAAATAAGTCCTTTTTAGTTGTTTTCACTAAAAATTACTTAGTAAAAGATGTTCATCACACATCAAACTTTCATATTCTTCCATTAAACATCAAAATACAAACATGTCACACATGGGTCAAATTTCGTACATGAACCCTACTTCAAAATATGGCTAGAAATGGATAGATCATGCTTCAAGGATCTCAAAAATATAAAGAACACAAAAAACGGGGTTTGGGAACACTTACAATCAAGCTTGAAAAGTTGAAAACCCTACCTATGGTACCCTTGAAATTTTCGGCTAGCACTTGAAGAAGATGAGCAAATATTGACTTTTTTTTCCCTTTTTATTCTTTTATTAACCAAATGACCAAAATGCCTTTTTTACTAAACTTTAAATTTTTGCCCATACATGTCCATTTTTGTCCAAAATTATAGAAATTGGTCAAATTTCTATTTAAGACCTTCTAATTTATAATCTATAGCAATTTCATGCTAAAAGATTCTAGAACTCATAATTTCAAACTTATTCAATTTAGTCCTTAACTTCAAATTGGACACTTTAGGCATAAATTTTTTTCATGAAAATTTCACACAAACTTGTAATCATATCATGTACCATCAAATAATTATAAAATAATTATTTCCATTTAGGATTTTTGGTCTAGAAACTATTGTTCTGACTAGACCGTGATTTGAGATGTTACAACTCTCCCCCTTTAGGGATTTTTGTCCCCGAAAATCTTACCAGTAAAGAGGTTTGGGTATTGTTTTCTCATGGCATTCTCGAGCTCCCATGTAACCTCTTCAACCCCACGTCTCTGCCATAACACTTTCACCAAGGCAATGCTTTTGTTTCTCAATTGTTTGACTTTTCGTGCCAGAATCTTAACCTGTTCCTCCCCATAAATCATATCTAGTCGAATCTCAACCTTTGTCGGTGAACTCACATGTGAAGGATCAAATTGGTAACGACGCAACATTCACACATGGAACACATCATGAATCATTTACAATTCAGATGGTAATGCTAACCAATAGGCAACTGGCCCTACTCTCTCGGTGATCTCGTACGGTCCAATAAAACGTGGACTCAACTTGCCCTTTCTGCCAAATCTCAAAAACTTTTTCCATAGAGACACTTTCAAAAATACCTTATCACCGACTTGATACTCAATTTCTTTTCTTTTTAAATTTGCATAAGATTTTTGTCTATCGGAAGCAGCTTTCAAATAATTTCGAATCACTTCTACTGTTTCTTTGGTTTCCTTAACCAAATCGATTCCATGAATCATATTTTCTCTGAGTTTAGTCCAATATAAGGGTGTTTTGCACTTATGTCCATATAAT
This sequence comes from Gossypium arboreum, assembly GCF_025698485.1. Classification (NCBI taxonomy): domain Eukaryota; kingdom Viridiplantae; phylum Streptophyta; class Magnoliopsida; order Malvales; family Malvaceae; genus Gossypium; species Gossypium arboreum. Next base: position 27,235,340 of record NC_069082.1, on the reverse strand, counting down.
GCCTCATAAGGTGTAATATCCTGATTTTGGGCCTAGTCGGAATAGTGGTTTCGTGACCACAAAATCCGAGATAGAAATAATTATTTTATGATTATTTTAAGGTCTATGATATGATTGCATGATTGTGTGAAAATTTCGTGAAGAAATTTTATGCATAAAGTGCTTAATTTGAAATTTGGGACTAAATTGAATAAATTGCAAAACTTGTGTTCTAGAAGTATTTTGCATAAAATTGAATTAGATTATTAATTAGAGGTCCTTAAAGAGTAATTTTACCAATTTCTAAGTCTATGGACAAAAATTAGGACATGGAAGGAATTTTGGAAAGTTTAGTAGTAAGGGCATTTTGGTCATTTAGGGTAAAATGAATTAAAATACAAAATTAAAAGCCAATTTTGCTCATCTTCAACCCCATGGCCGAATATAGCAAGGAGAAACCATGGCTAGGGTTTTCAGCTTCCAAGCTCGATTGTAAGTCCGTTCTAGCCTCGTTTTTAATGATTTTTACGTTTTGGAGTCCGTTAGCTCGATTTAGCTTATGCTAGCAATAATTTAACCTAGGGTTTATATTTGGAAAAATACCCATAGGTGAAATTTGTGTATTTTGGTGTTTTATGATAGAATGTGAGGTTTTAAATTATGTTAGACAACTTGTGCTACTCGGTTTTAAGTGAAAACGAGCAAAAGGGCTTAATCGGTAAAAATACCTAATAGTCATAAGTACATGTTAGAGTGAGAATTTGATGTTGCCATAGAAGGGAAAAATGATCAGCATGTCATAAAACATAAGAAAATAGGCTGAATTTTAATTTACGAGCTTTGGGGCAAAAGTGTAAATATGCAAAAGTTTAGGGGCAAAATTGTAATTTTTCCAAAATATGATTTTGGGTCAATTTGAATAATGTGAGTCCTAATTAGACTATATTTTAAATGATAGAGCAAGGAAAACTGAAATTCGGGCTAAAATGGGGAAAATACCAAGTTGTGGACGAAATGGTAAAAATAGCCATTTTCGCATACGAGGTAAGTTCATATGTAAATGTTGGTAACATAGTTATTATTTTAAATGTTTTAATGTTTTTTAAATAATATGATAATTATTATGAAATATTATACTTGTGATAATTGTTTGATAATATGTCAAATTATGTGATATACTTGGAAAATGTGAAATACTACCGAGTATCAGATATCGGCATTCCGTAGAAGATGGTTGAGACACATGATTGGGAAAAGGTCCGTTGAACCTTAGGAATGGATTAGGATACAAGTGACATGTCACTGGGATATTTGGGCATCCGAACTCGTTGAGTTGAATCCGAGTTCACTTATGGATGCGAGCGTCCGAACTCGTTGAGTTGAGTCTGAGTTCGTGAGATGTAACTAGGCATCCGAACTCGTTGAGTTGAGTCCGAGTTCACTTATGGATGCGAACGCCCGAGCTCGTTGAGTTGAGTCCGAGTTCACTTATGGGCGGGTTACATGGTAGCTTGGCTACATATGTGGCACTTATGTGCAAACTTTCCATGTATCCTAATTATATTCCGATGTGTTTAACGGGTAAAGTTCTACTCAAATGGAGGAATACTCAAGATGAAAGGGACGTATTGGTAAGTGTTGTGAAATGGATACTTTGAACAGGTATGTACTTAACCCTCGGGTTGAAAACTCGATATAACAACAATATGGTAAGATGATAAATGAAAAGGTGATATGAATGTCTTGGTGATGATTATACAAATGATGTTTTATGTTTGCTTATATGGTTATGTTACTTGCTATTTGCATGTGAGCTTACTAAGCATTTATGCTTACTCCCTCCTTTTCATTCCTTGTAGTGTTGACAAGCCAGCTCGGAAATCGGAAACGGTTGGAGGCACGCTCACACTATCCGTATACCATCTTGGCATAATGGCTTGTATATTTTGAGTATGGCATGTATAGCATTATAATCATTTTATATGTATGGTCTTATGATATGGTTATTGAGTGGTATGGAAATAGAAATGCTTGGTAATGATTAGCCATTGGAATGGCTAATCATGATCATATTTGGTATTACGTATGTCAAATTGCTAGCTAATCCATGGAAACCATGAAATAGGTAAAATTTACCATAAAATAGATTCAGACAGCAGCAGTGACGTGAGTTTGAAAAATCACTAAAAATAGTAGAAATGGAATTAAATAATGAATAAGTTATGGAATCGAAGCTTGATGAGTCTATTTTCATATGGAATAAGCGAAACAGGTATATGAGCTATATTTTATGAAATGTTTAAATTTTTGTGAAATAGGGCCAGAGCGATTTCTGGATCCCCTGTTCTGAATTTGGAAATTCACCATAAATTTTACAAAGATAATTAGAAGTCACGCTTTATATGTACAGATTCCTTATTGAGTCTAGTTTTATTAGAGACAAACGGCATAGTCATTGAAGGTCTGTATAGGGAGATATCTGATTCGTAATACACAGAGGTCAGAGTAGTTGAACCCTGAAACAGGGAGACTTTAACTAATAAACTGTACTAATTGGCCCAACCAAAATTCTAGAAAAAATTAGTAGATATATATATGAGTCTAGTTTCAGGAAAAATTTACGGAATTGGATTTCGAGTTTCGTAACTCCAGATATGATTTTTAAAACGACTGTGATGAAGTTAGCTAGCTTGTCTGGAAATTTTAAAATGAATTGTATGAGCTGTTTAATTAATGAATTAAGTCCGTTAACACCTCGTGTTCGACTCAAAACGGTCTCGGTGCACGGGTGTTACATTTAGTGGTATCAGATCAGGTTTAGTCGGTTCTCGGACTAACCTAGCATGTGTAAAAGTTTAGCTATACATGCCAGCGATGCGTGATAGTGTGATGTCTTCGACGCGTATAAGTACCGTCTTATTTAGACAGGGTACTCTCCAACCGAGCTGCGCCAACCATGTTCAATGTTAAGTAAAGGTATTTGAGTAAAATTATGATTATGATAAGTCTCGGTTCAGAAAAGTATGAATAAAGGTTTATGATACATATGTGATAATATGTGAGATGAAAGTTCATGTTGTGATAAATATTCATATTTGCTTAATGCTCATATGATGTAGTGTATGTAGCTTACTTGATAAGATGAACGGAATAAATAAAAAGTAGTAGAGGTATGAATAAAGGTCATAATATTATGATACGAATGAAAATGTCCTTGTCTTGATTGGATGTCGAATGTTGATGAATGTTAATGGTATATAATTTTTATGAGGTAAAGGATTATAATGAAATGAACTTATCTATGTTAAATTGTTGGACTGAATTATATGATTGTAATGATATGTACATGATGATGCACGAAATGAAAGTTGTGATTGTGATGCAAATATCTATGTTTGTTTGGCCTTATATAATGTCATGAGCATGAATTAATTTAATTAATTGAATGGATAAGTAAAGTCTGTCTAGAAAACATAGAATGTATGCATAAGTATATTGTCTAAATGGGACAATAGGAAAATTGGTGTAAGCCAACATGAATGAATGACATGATTTTGATGATGTTACTATGATGATGGAAGTTGTGTCATATGTGTATGTATAAGAAAGTCGAGTCGAGGTCCTACAACCCTCCCCTTACCAAAGTGGTACTTATAATGGAATTTCATGAGATTTGTATTGAATAAGTTTTCGATTGAGAACCCAAAGAGTTCAAAGATAGAATAATTATAAGTATGATCCGAGATTGAAAATGAGCTGATAAGTAAAGTCGAGCCGAGAAAGTATCGGATTGATATAAAGATTATTGGAATTATGCCTTGTCCCAGTTAGAGAAGGAATTCTCTCGGTAAATCGAATTACTCAAGTGCAAGGTCGAGAAAAGTGTAAATCGAAATTTATTCAGAATTGACATTCTTTAGTGAATGATTTAATATGAAATTTGTGACGGCAGAACTAGTTGGGGAAATGATATTTCAAATGTGAATTATCCGAGTGTGACATTATGACCGGACAGATTTAGCGATCTCTTTTGAGATGTTCTATGTGTTCACCCGTTCTCGAAATATTTCTATGGCTATTGATCTTCGAAGAAATTCTTGTTATATGGGAATGTCTTCTAATTTTGGTGTTGGATGAAAGCATTGGTAGTCTGATGGTTTATAATTTATATTCCTCTATTTCATTGGGTATTCTATTTCATTTCAATCGATAAGAATTGATGAGAGAATTCATATGATATTATGATTCTGTTTCTTCTACTTGATGCTTCATCGATATATATGTATGGGAAGATATATTGATCTTGTTATATTTGATTTCATGGGATTAAATGATGTTTTCTTTTGGACTTTCTTTCTTTGAAGAATTATCGAGGTATTCTGTATTTTCTCTATGAATTTGGTTTTCGATTCTCCGGCATAGTATCGTATCTTGGGTTACTTTATCCTGGATCTCTTTATTCTGGATTTCTTTATTCTGGGTTTCTCTATCTTGGATTTCTTTATTCGGTTTTCTTGTTATCTTTGTTCCATAATTTGTCAATTATGACTCATGTTCGAAGTACGTTCTTCAGCTCGTGATAATCATGTCAAATATGACTATACTTCTAATTTGATCTTGGTAATGTGGTGATTTTAGTATTGGGATTTTTTCTAATTTCTATGTAAGGATTTGACATCGAGAAAGGCATAGGTGATAAAAGCGCGAGTTTTAGTCGGTATGGTAAATTATTTATTTGAAAGATTTCATGTGACAATTATGTCGGGATTATTTTTCCCAAGTCGATAATAGAATTTCATTTTGTACGTATAAAAGAGTAAATAGTTTGAGCGAGAAGTGTATATTTATTAGAAAAGTTGAATATTAGTTTAAGTCACTATGAATGATAAGGTTTCCATCTTGTGAAAGCTGAAAAGTTTATTACATGTTGACAGAGTTCGGATAGATGAGAATATTGGTAACAAGCGTCGAACTAGACTAGTCTACATTGAGCAATGACTTCGACTTTCAATAATGTATTGTTGTATGAATTGTGATGTGTTTCAAGACGGTGAGGTAATGTGATAGTTTAGAGCATCCGATGTTACATAAAATCGAGTTGTTAAAGGGGTTAAAGCCGAGCATTGGGATCTATCAAAATTATCCTTGTCAATGTTGATATTGGGATGGAAATGAGAAGGATTATTCTTGAGGCCATATCGAATTATTTCTATGGCGGAAGAGGAAAATGTGATGTATCCTATTGTTAAATGTTTGGCGAGATCTATAAATCACATCTGTATTGAATGAATTCCTACTCATCGATTCATGGAATTTCGGTCTCTTTGATTGTTGGATTTCTTGGAATTCGGTCTCCATTAAATCAAGTTGAGATCCGGGTTTTATGTCATGATATCATGGGAAATTGAGAAGGGTTGAAAATTTAAGAACGAGTTGAGAGTTGAGACTGTAAGCTTTTAGATCATATGAGAAATTGAAGAGATGTATTGGAGGTACAGTCTAAGTGCAAGTTCTTGACACCAAATATGAGATTAAAAGTGAAGACCACTTTTCGGTAAGATTTTGGGGCGAAAATCCTCGAAGGGGGAGAGTTGTAATATCGATTTTGGGCCTAGTCGGAATAGTGGTTTCGTGACCACAAAATCCGAGATAGAAATAATTATTTTATGATTATTTTAAGGTCTATGATATGATTGCATGATTGTGTGAAAATTTCGTGAAGAAATTTTATGCATAAAGTGCTTAATTTGAAATTTGGGACTAAATTGAATAAATTACAAAACTTGTGTTCTAGAAGTAGTTTGCATAAAATTGAATTAGATTATTAATTAGAGGTCCTTAAAGAGTAATTTTACCAATTTCTAAGTCTATGGACAAAAATTAGGACATGGAAGGAATTTTGGAAAGTTTAGTAGTAAGGGCATTTTGGTCATTTAGGGGTAAAATGAATTAAAATACAAAATTAAAAGCCAATTTTGCTCATCTTCAACCCCATGGCCGAATATAGCAAGGAGAAACCATGGCTAGGGTTTTCAAGCTTCCAAGCTCGATTGTAAGTCCGTTCTAGCCTCGTTTTAATGATTTTTACGTTTTGGAGTCCCAGTAGCTCGATTTAGCTTATGCTAGCAATAATTTAACCTAGGGTTTATATTTGGAAAAATACCCATAGGTGAAATTTGTGTATTTTGGTGTTTTATGATAGAATGTGAGGTTTTAAATTATGTTAGACAACTTGTGCTACTCGGTTTTAAGTGAAAAGCGAGCAAAAGGGCTTAATCGGTAAAAATACCTAATAGTCATAAGTACATGTTAGAGTGAGAATTTGATGTTGCCATAGAAGGAAAAATGATCAGCATGTCATAAAACATAAGAAAATAGGCTGAATTTTAATTTACGAGCTTTGGGGCAAAAGTGTAAATATGCAAAAGTTTAGGGGCAAAATTGTAATTTTTCCAAAATATGATTTTGGGTCAATTTGAATAATGTGAGTCCTAATTAGACTATATTTTAAATGATAGAGCAAGGAAAACTGAAATTCGGGCTAAAATGGGGAAAATACCAAGTTGTGGACGAAATGGTAAAATAGCCATTTTAGCATACGAGGTAAGTTCATATGTAAATGTTGGTAACATAGTTATTATTTTAAATGTTTTAATGTTTTTAAATAATATGATAATTATTATGAAATATTATACTTGTGATAATTGTTTGATAATATGTCAAATTATGTGATATACTTGGAAAATGTGAAATACTACCGAGTATCGATATCGGCATTCCGTAGAAGATGGTTGAGACACATGATGGGGAAAAAGGTCCGTTGAACCTTAGGAATGGATTAGGATACAAGTGACATGTCACTGGGATATTTGGGCATCCGAACTCGTTGAGTTGAATCCGAGTTCACTTATGGATCGACGTCCAACTCGTTGAGTTGAGTCCGAGTTCGTGAGATGTAACTAGGCATCCGAACTTCGTTGAGTTGAGTCCGAGTTCACTTATGGATCTGAACGCCTGAGCTCGTTGAGTTGAGTCCGAGTTCACTTATGGGCGGGTTACATGGTAGCTTGGCTACATATGTGGCACTTATGTGCAAACTTTCCATGTATCCGAATTATATTCGATGTGTTTAACGGGTAAAGTTCTACTCAAATGGAGGAATACTCAAGATGAAAGGGACGTATTGGTAAGTGTTGTGAAATGGATACTTTGAACAGGTATGTACTTAACCCTCGGGTTGAAAACTCGATATAACAACAATATGGTAAGATGATAAATGAAAAGGTGATATGAATGTCTTGGTGATGATTATACAAATGATGTTTTATGTTTGCTTATATGGTTATGTTACTTGCTATTTGCATGTGAGCTTACTAAGCATTTATGCTTACTCCTCCTTTTCATTCCTTGTAGTGTTGACAAGCCAGCTCGGAAATCGGAAGCGGTCGGAGGCACGCTCACACTATCCGTATACCATCTTGGCATAATGGCTTGTATATTTTGAGTATGGCATGTATAGCATTATAATCATTTTATATGTATGGTCTTATGATATGGTTATTGAGTGGTATGGAAATAGAAATGCTTGGTAATGATTAGCCATTGGAATGGCTAATCATGATCATATTTGGTATTATGTATGTCAAATTGCTAGCTAATCCATGGAAACCATGAAATAGGTAAAATTTACCATAAAATAGATTCAGACAGCAGCAGTGACGTGAGTTTGAAAAATCACTAAAAATAGTAGAAATGGAATTAAATAATGAATAAGTTATGGAATCGAAGCTTGATGAGTCTATTTTCATATGGAATAAGCGAAACAGGTATATGAGCTATATTTTATGAAATGTTTAAATTTTTGTGAAATAGGGCCAGAGCGATTTCTGGATCCCCTGTTCTGAATTTGGAAATTCACCATAAATTTTACAAAGATAATTAGAAGTCACGCTTTATATGTACAGATTCCTTATTGAGTCTAGTTTTATTAGAGACAAACGGCATAGTCATTGAAGGTCTGTATAGGGAGATATCTGATTCGTAATACACAGAGGTCAGAGTAGTTGAACCCTGAAACAGGGGAGACTTTAACTAATAAACTGTACTAATTGGCCCAACCAAAAATTCTAGAAAAAAATTAGTAGATATATATATGAGTCTAGTTTCAGGAAAAATTTACGAATTGGATTTCAAGTTTCGTAACTCGAGATATGATTTTTAAAGCGACTGTGATGTAGTTAGCTAGCTTGTCTGGAAATTTTAAAATGAATTGTATGAGCTGTTTAATTAATGAATTAAGTCCGTTAACACCTCGTGTTCGACTCGGAAACGGTCTCGGTGCGGGTGTTACATTTAGTGGTATCGAGATCAGGTTTAGTCGGTTCTCGGACTAACCTAGCATGTGTAAAAGTTTAGCTATACATGCCAGCGATCCGTGATAGTGTGATGTCTTCCGACGCGTATAAGTACCGTCTTATTTAGGCAGGTACTCTCCAACCGAAACTGCGCCAACCATGTTCAATGTTAAGTAAAGGTATTTGAGTAAAATTATGATTATGATAAGTCTCGGTTCAGAAAAGTATGAATAAAGGTTTATGATACATATGTGATAATATGTGAGATGAAAGTTCATGTTGTGATAAATATTCATATTTGCTTAATGCTCATATGATGTAGTGTATGTAGCTTACTTGATAAGATGAACGGAATAAATAAAAAGTAGTAGAGGTATGAATAAAGGTCATAATATTATGATCTGAATGAAAATGTCCTTGTCTTGATTGGATGTCGAATGTTGATGAATGTTAATGGTATATAATTTTTATGAGGTAAAGGATTATAATGAAATGAACTTATCTATGTTAAATTGTTGGACTGAATTATATGATTGTAATGATATGTACATGATGATGCACGAAATGAAAGTTGTGATTGTGATGCAAATATCTATGTTTGTTTGGCCTTATATAATGTCATGAGCATGAATTAATTTAATTAATTGAATGGATAAGTAAAGTGTCTAGAAAACATAGAATGTATGCATAAGTATATTGTCTAAATGGGACAATAGGAAAATTGGTGTAAGCCAACATGAATGAATGACATGATTTTGATGATGTTACTATGATGATGGAAGTTGTGTCATATGTGTATGTATAAGAAAGTCGAGTCGAGGTCCTACAACCCTCCCCTTACCAAAGTGGTACTTATAATGGAATTTCATGAGATTTGTATTGAATAAGTTTTCATTGAGAACCCAAAGAGTTCAAAGTGATAGAATAATTATAAGTATGATCCGAGATTGAAAATGAGCTGATAAGTAAAGTCGAGCCGAAAGTATCGGATTGATATAAAGATTATTGGAATTATGCCTTGTCCTAGTTAGAAAAGGAATTCTCTCGGTAAATCGAATTACTCAAGTGCAAGGTCGAGAAAAGTGTAAATCGAAATTTATTCAGAATTGGCATTCTTTAGTGAATGATTTAATATGAAATTTGTGACGGCAGAACTAGTTGGGGAAATGATATTTCAAATGTGAATTATCTGAGTGTGATGATTATGACCGGACAGATTTAGCGATCTCTTTTGAGATGTTCTATGTGTTCACCCGTTCTCGAAATATTTCTATGGCTATTGATCTTCTCAAGAAATTCTTGTTATATGGGAATGTCTTCTAATTTTGGTGTTGGATGAAAGCATTGGTAGTCATTGGTTTATAATTTATATTCCTCTATTTCATTGGGTATTCTATTTCATTTAAATCGATAAGAATTGATGAGAGAATTCATATGATATTATGATTCTGTTTCTTCTACTTGATGCTTCATCGATATATATGTATGGGAAGATATATTGATCTTGTTATATTTGATTTCATTGGGATTAAATGATGTTTTCTTTTGGACTTTCTTTCTTTGAAGAATTATCGGGTATTCTCATATTTTCTCTATGAATTTGGTTTTCGATTCTCGGCATAGTATCGTATCTTGGGTTTCTTTATCCTGGATCTCTTTATTCGGATTTCTTTATTCGGGTTTCTCTATCTTGGATTTCTTTATTCGGTTTTCTTGTTATCTTTGTTCCATAATTTGTCAATTATGACTCATGTTCAAGTCGTTCTTCATTCGTGATAATCATGTCAAATATGACTATACTTCTAATTTGATCTTGGTAATGTGGTGATTTTAGTATTGGGATTTTTCTAATTTCTATGTAAGGATTTGACATCGGTAAAGGCATAGGTGATAAAAGCGCGAGTTTTAGTCGGTATGGTAAATTATTTATTTGAAAGATTTCATGTGACAATTATGTCGGGATTATTTTCCCAAGTCGATAATAGAATTTCATTTTGTGCGTATAAAAGAGTAAATAGTTTGAGCGAGAAGTGTATATTTATTAGAAAAAGTTGAATATTAGTTTAAGTCACTCTGAATGATAAGGTTTCCATCTTGTGAAAGCTGAAAAGTTTATTACATGTTGACGAGTTCGGATAGATGAGAATATTGGTAACAAAGGCGTCGAACTAGACTAGTCTACATTGAGCAATGACTTCGACTTTCGGTAATGTATTGTTGTATGAATTGTGATGTGTTTCAAGACGGTGAGGTAATGTGATAGTTTAGAGCATCCGATGTTACATAAAATCGAGTTGTTAAAGGGGTTAAAGCCGAGCATTGGGATCTATCAAAATTATCCTTGTCAATGTTGATATTGGGATGGAAATGAGAAGGATTATTCTTGAGGCCATATCGAATTATTTCTATGGCGGAAAGAGGAAAATGTGATGTATCCTATTGTTAAATGTTTGGCGAGATCTATAAATCACATCTCGTATTGAATGAATTCCTACTCATCGATTCATGGAATTTCGGTCTCTTTGATTGTTGGATTTCTTGGAATTCGGTCTCCATTAAATCAAGTTGAGATCCGGGTTTTATGTCATGATATCATGGGAAATTGAGAAGGGTTGAAAATTTAAGAACAGGTTGAGAGTTGAGGCTGTAAGCTTTTAGATCATATGAGAAATTGAAGAGATGTATTGGAGGTGCAGTCTAAGTGCAAGTTCTTGACACCAAATATGAGATTAAAAGTGAAGACCACTTTTACGGTAAGATTTTGGGGCGAAAATCCTGAAGGGGGAGAGTTGTAATATCCTCATTTTGGGCCTAGTCGGAATAGTGGTTTCGTGACCACAAAATCCGAGATAGAAATAATTATTTTATGATTATTTTAAGGTCTATGATATGATTGCATGATTGTGTGAAAATTTCGTGAAGAAATTTTATGCATAAAGTGCTTAATTTGAAATTTGGGACTAAATTGAATAAATTGCAAAACTTGTGTTCTAGAAGTAGTTTGCATAAAATTGAATTAGATTATTAATTAGAGGTCCTTAAAGAGTAATTTTACCAATTTCTAAGTCTATGGACAAAAATTAGGACATGGAAGGAATTTTTGGAAAGTTTAGTAGTAAGGGCATTTTGGTCATTTAGGGTAAAATGAATTAAAATACAAAATTAAAAGCCAATTTTGCTCATCTTCAACCCCATGGCCGAATATAGCAAGGAGAAACCATGGCTAGGGTTTTTCAAGCTTCCAAGCTCGATTGTAAGTCCGTTCTAGCCTCGTTTTTAATGATTTTTACGTTTTTGGAGTCCCGGTAGCTCGATTTAGCTTATGCTAGCAATAATTTAACCTAGGGTTTATATTTGGAAAAATACCCATAGGTGAAATTTGTGTATTTTGGTGTTTTATGATAGAATGTGAGGTTTTAAATTATGTTAGACAACTTGTGCTACTCGGTTTTAAGTGAAAACGAGCAAAAGGGCTTAATCGGTAAAAATACCTAATAGTCATAAGTACATGTTAGAGTGAGAATTTGATGTTGCCATAGAAGGGAAAAATGATCAGCATGTCATAAAACATAAGAAAATAGGCTGAATTTTAATTTACGAGCTTTGGGGCAAAAGTGTAAATATGCAAAAGTTTAGGGGCAAAATTGTAATTTTTCCAAAATATGATTTTGGGTCAATTTGAATAATGTGAGTCCTAATTAGACTATATTTTAAATGATAGAGCAAGGAAAACTGAAATTGGGCTAAAATGGGGAAAATACCAAGTTGTGGACGAAATGGTAAAAATAGCCATTTTAGCATACGAGGTAAGTTCATATGTAAATGTTGGTAACATAGTTATTATTTTAAATGTTTTAATGTTTTTAAATAATATGATAATTATTATGAAATATTATACTTGTGATAATTGTTTGATAATATGTCAAATTATGTGATATACTTGGAAAATGTGAAATACTACCGAGTATCGATATCGGCATTCCGTAGAAGATGGTTGAGACACATGATTGGGAAAAAGGTCCGTTGAACCTTAGGAATGGATTAGGATACAAGTGACATGTCACTTGGGATATTTGGGCATCCGAACTCGTTGAGTTGAATCAGAGTTCACTTATGGATCGACGTCCGAACTCGTTGAGTTGAGTCCGAGTTCGTGAGATGTAACTAGGCATCCGAACTCGTTGAGTTGAGTCCGAGTTCACTTATGGATCGAACGCCCAAGCTCGTTGAGTTGAGTCCGAGTTCACTTATGGGCGGGTTACATGGTAGCTTGGCTACATATGTGGCACTTATGTGCAAACTTTCCATGTATCCGAATTATATTCCGATGTGTTTAACGGGTAAAGTTCTACTCAAATGGAGGAATACTCAAGATGAAAGGGACGTATTGGTAAGTGTTGTGAAATGGATACTTTGAACAGGTATGTACTTAACCCTCGGGTTGAAAACTTCGATATAACAACAATATGGTAAGATGATAAATGAAAAGGTGATATGAATGTCTTGGTGATGATTATGCAAATGATGTTTTATGTTTGCTTATATGGTTATGTTACTTGCTATTTGCATGTGAGCTTACTAAGCATTTATGCTTACTCCTCCTTTTCATTCCTTGTAGTGTTGACAAGCCAGCTCGGAAATCGGAAGCGGTCGGAGGCACGCTCACACTATCCGTATACCATCTTGGCATAATGGCTTGTATATTTTGAGTATGGCATGTATAGCATTATAATCATTTTGTATATATGGTCTTATGATATGGTTATTGAGTGGTATGGAAATAGAAATGCTTGGTAATGATTAGCCATTGGAATGGCTAATCATGATCATATTAGGTATTATGTATGTCAAATTGCTAGCTAATCCATGGAAACCATGAAATAGGTAAAATTTACCATAAAATAGATTCAGACAGCAGCAGTGACGTGAGTTTGAAAAATCACTAAAAATAGTAGAAATGGAATTATATAATGAATAAGTTATGGAATCGAAGCTTGATGAGTCTATTTTCATATGGAATAAGCGAAACAGGTATATGAGCTATATTTTATGAAATGTTTAAATTTTTGTGAAACAGGGCCAGAGCGATTTCTGGATCCCCTGTTCTGAATTTGGAAATTCACCATAAATTTTACAAAGATAATTAGAAGTCATGCTTTATATGTACAGATTCCTTATTGAGTCTAGTTTTATTAGAGACAAACGGCATAGTCATTGAAGGTCTGTATAGGGAGATATCTGATTCGTAATACACAGAGGTCAGAGTAGTTGAACCCTGAAACAGGGGAGACTTTAACTAATAAACTGTACTAATTGGCCCAACCAAAAATTCTAGAAAAAAATTAGTAGATATATATATGAGTCTAGTTTCAGGAAAAATTTACGGAATTGGATTTCAAGTTTCGTAACTCCAGATATGATTTTTAAAGCGACTGTGATGTAGTTAGCCAGCTTGTCTGGAAATTTTAAAATGAATTGTATGAGCTGTTTAATTAATGAATTAAGTCCGTTAACACCTCGTGTTCGACTCCGGAAACGGTCTCGGGTACGGGGTGTTACATTTAGTGGTATCAGATCAGGTTTAGTCGGTTCTCAGACTAACCTAGCATGTGTAAAAGTTTAGCTATACATGCCACTGATCTGTGATAGTGTGATGTCTTCTGACGCGTATAAGTACCGTCTTATTTAGGCAGGTACTCTCCAACCGAGCTGCGCCAACCATGTTCAATGTTAAGTAAAGGTATTTGAGTAAAATTATGATTATGATAAGTCTCGGTTCAGAAAAGTATGAATAAAGGTTTATGATACATATGTGATAATATGTGAGATGAAAGTTCATGTTGTGATAAATATTCATATTTGCTTAATGCTCATATGATGTAGTGTATGTAGCTTACTTGATAAGATGAACGGAATAAATAAAAAGTAGTAGAGGTATGAATAAAGGTCATAATATTATGATACGAATGAAAATGTCCTTGTCTTGATTGGATGTCGAATGTTGATGAATGTTAATGGTATATAATTTTTATGAGGTAAAGGATTATAATGAAATGAACTTATCTATGTTAAATTGTTGGACTGAATTATATGATTGTAATGATATGTACATGATGATGCACGAAATGAAAGTTGTGATTGTGATGCAAATATCTATGTTTGTTTGGCCTTATATAATGTCATGAGCATGAATTAATTTAATTAATTGAATGGATAAGTAAAGTCATCTAGAAAACATAGAATGTATGCATAAGTATATTGTCTAAATGGGACAATAGGAAAATTGGTGTAAGCCAACATGAATGAATGACATGATTTTGATGATGTTACTATGATGATGGAAGTTGTGTCATATGTGTATGTATAAGAAAGTCGAGTCGAGGTCCTACAACCCTCCCCTTACCAAAGTGGTACTTATAATGGAATTTCATGAGATTTGTATTGAATAAGTTTTCGATTGAGAACCCAAAGAGTTCAAAGGATAGAATAATTATAAGTATGATCCGAGATTGAAAATGAGCTGATAAGTAAAGTCGAGCCGAAAGTATCGGATTGATATAAAGATTATTGGAATTATGCCTTTGTCCTAGTTAGAAAGGAATTCTCTTGGTAAATCGAATTACTCAAGTGCAAGGTCGAGAAAAGTGTAAATCGAAATTTATTCGAATTGGCATTCTTTAGTGAATGATTTAATATGAAATTTGTGACGGCAGAACTAGTTGGGGAAATGATATTTCAAATGTGAATTATCCGAGTGTGACATTATGACCGACAGATTTAGCGATCTCTTTTGAGATGTTCTATGTGTTCACCCGTTCTCGAAATATTTCTATGGCTATTGATCTTCGAAGAAATTCTTGTTATATGGGAATGTCTTCTAATTTTGGTGTTGGATGAAAGCATTGGTAGTCTGACTGGTTTATAATTTATATTCCTCTATTTCATTGGGTATTCTATTTCATTTCGTCTGATAAGAATTGATGAGAGAATTCATATGATATTATGATTCTGTTTCTTCTACTTGATGCTTCATCGATATATATGTATGGGAAGATATATTGATCTTGTTATATTTGATTTCATGGGATTAAATGATGTTTTCTTTTGGACTTTCTTTCTTTGAAGAATTATCGTGGTATTCTGTATTTTCTCTATGAATTTGGTTTTCGATTCTCGGCATAGTATCGTATCTTGGGTTTCTTTATCCTGGATCTCTTTATTCGGATTTCTTTATTCGGGTTTCTCTATCTTGGATTTCTTTATTCGGTTTTCTTGTTATCTTTGTTCCATAATTTGTCAATTATGACTCATGTTCAAGTCGTTCTTCACTCGTGATAATCATGTCAAATATGACTATACTTCTAATTTGATCTTGGTAATGTGGTGATTTTAGTATTGGGATTTTTCTAATTTCTATGTAAGGATTTGACATCGAGAAAGGCATAGGTGATAAAAGCGCGAGTTTTAGTCGGTATGGTAAATTATTTATTTGAAAGATTTCATGTGACAATTATGTCGGGATTATTTTTCCCAAGTCGATAATAGAATTTCATTTTGTACGATAAAAGAGTAAATAGTTTGAACGAGAAGTGTATATTTATTAGAAAAAGTTGAATATTAGTTTAAGTCACTACGAATGATAAGGTTTCCATCTTGTGAAAGCTGAAAAGTTTATTACATGTTGACAGAGTTCGGATAGATGAGAATATTGGTAACCGAAGCGTCTGAACTAGACTAGTCTACATTGAGCAATGACTTCCTGACTTTCAGTAATGTATTGTTGTATGAATTGTGATGTGTTTCAAGACAGTGAGGTAATGTGATAGTTTAGAGCATCCGATGTTACATAAAATCGGAGTTGTTAAAGGGGTTAAAGCCGAGCATTGGGATCTATCAAAATTATCCTTGTCAATGTTGATATTGGGATGGAAATGAGAAGGATTATTCTTGAGGCCATATCAGAATTATTTCTATGGCGGAAAGAGGAAAATGTGATGTATCCTATTGTTAAATGTTTGGCGAGATCTATAAATCACATCTCATATTGAATGAATTCCTACTCATCGATTCATGGAATTTCGGTCTCTTTGATTGTTGGATTTCTTGGAATTCGGTCTCCATTAAATCAAGTTGAGATCCGGGTTTTATGTCATGATATCATGGGAAATTGAGAAGGGTTGAAAATTTAAGAACAGTTGAGAGTTGAGGCTGTAAGCTTTTAGATCATATGAGAAATTGAAGAGATGTATTGGAGGTACAGTCTAAGTGCAAGTTCTTGACACCAAATATGAGATTAAAAGTGAAGACCACTTTTACGGTAAGATTTTCGGGGCGAAAATCCTCGAAGGGGAGAGTTGTAATATCCCGATTTTGGGCCTAGTCGGAATAGTGGTTTCGTGACCACAAAATCCGAGATAGAAATAATTATTTTATGATTATTTTAAGGTCTATGATATGATTGCATGATTGTGTGAAAATTTCGTGAAGAAATTTTATGCATAAAGTGCTTAATTTGAAATTTGGGACTAAATTGAATAAATTACAAAACTTGTGTTCTAGAAGTATTTTGCATAAAATTGAATTAGATTATTAATTAGAGGTCCTTAAAGAGTAATTTTACCAATTTCTAAGTCTATGGACAAAAATTAGGACATGGAAGGAATTTTGGAAAGTTTAGTAGTAAGGGCATTTTGGTCATTTAGGGGTAAAATGAATTAAAATACAAAATTAAAAGCCAATTTTGCTCATCTTCAACCCCATGGCCGAATATAGCAAGGAGAAACCATGGCTAGGGTTTTCAAGCTTCCAAGCTCGATTGTAAGTCCGTTCTAGCCTCGTTTTTAATGATTTTTACGTTTTGGAGTCCGGTAGCTCGATTTAGCTTATGCTAGCAATAATTTAACCTAGGGTTTATATTTGGAAAAATACCCATAGGTGAAATTTGTGTATTTTGGTGTTTTATGATAGAATGTGAGGTTTTAAATTATGTTAGACAACTTGTGCTACTCGGTTTTAAGTGAAAACGAGCAAAAGGGCTTAATCGGTAAAAATACCTAATAGTCATAAGTACATGTTAGAGTGAGAATTTGATGTTGCCATAGAAGGAAAAATGATCAGCATGTCATAAAACATAAGAAAATAGGCTGAATTTTAATTTACGAGCTTTGGGGCAAAAGTGTAAATATGCAAAAGTTTAGGGGCAAAATTGTAATTTTTCCAAAATATGATTTTGGGTCAATTTGAATAATGTGAGTCCTAATTAGACTATATTTTAAATGATAGAGCAAGGAAAACTGAAATTCGGGCTAAAATGGGGAAAATACCAAGTTGTGGACGAAATGGTAAAATAGCCATTTTAGCATACGAGGTAAGTTCATATGTAAATGTTGGTAACATAGTTATTATTTTAAATGTTTTAATGTTTTTAAATAATATGATAATTATTATGAAATATTATACTTGTGATAATTGTTTGATAATATGTCAAATTATGTGATATACTTGGAAAATGTGAAATACTACCGAGTATCGATATCGGCATTCCGTAGAAGATGGTTGAGACACATGATGGGGAAAAGGTCCGTTGAACCTTAGGAATGGATTAGGATACAAGTGACATGTCATTTGGGATATTTGGGCATCCGAACTCGTTGAGTTGAATCCGAGTTCACTTATGGATGCGAGCGTCCAACTCGTTGAGTTGAGTCTGAGTTCGTGAGATGTAACTAGGCATCCGAACTCGTTGAGTTGAGTCCGAGTTCACTTATGGATGCGAACGCCCAAGCTCGTTGAGTTGAGTCCGAGTTCACTTATGGGCGGGTTACATGGTAGCTTGGCTACATATGTGGCACTTATGTGCAAACTTTCCATGTATCCGAATTATATTCCGATGTGTTTAACGGGTAAAGTTCTACTCAAATGGAGGAATACTCAAGATGAAAGGGACGTATTGGTAAGTGTTGTGAAATGGATACTTTGAACAGGTATGTACTTAACCCTCGGGTTGAAAACTCGATATAACAACAATATGGTAAGATGATAAATGAAAAGGTGATATGAATGTCTTGGTGATGATTATACAAATGATGTTTTATGTTTGCTTATATGGTTATGTTACTTGCTATTTGCATGTGAGCTTACTAAGCATTTATGCTTACTCCTCCTTTTCATTCCTTGTAGTGTTGACAAGCCAGCTCGGAAATCGGAAGCGGTCGGAGGCACGCTCACACTATCCGTATACCATCTTGGCATAATGGCTTGTATATTTTGAGTATGGCATGTATAGCATTATAATCATTTTATATATATGGTCTTATGATATGGTTATTGAGTGGTATGGAAATAGAAATGCTTGGTAATGATTAGCCATTGGAATGGCTAATCATGATCATATTTGGTATTATGTATGTCAAATTGCTAGCTAATCCATGGAAACCATGAAATAGGTAAAATTTACCATAAAATAGATTCAGACAGCAGCAGTGACGTGAGTTTGAAAATCACTAAAAATAGTAGAAATGGAATTAAATAATGAATAAGTTATGGAATCGAAGCTTGATGAGTCTATTTTCATATGGAATAAGCGAAACAGGTATATGAGCTATATTTTATGAAATGTTTAAATTTTTGTGAAATAGGGCCAGAGCGATTTCTGGATCCCCTGTTCTGAATTTGGAAATTCACCATAAATTTTACAAAGATAATTAGAAGTCACGCTTTATATGTACAGATTCCTTATTGAGTCTAGTTTTATTAGAGACAAACGGCATAGTCATTGAAGGTCTGTATAGGGAGATATCTGATTCGTAATACACAGAGGTCAGAGTAGTTGAACCCTGAAACAGGGAGACTTTAACTAATAAACTGTACTAATTGGCCCAACCACAAATTCTAGAAAAAATTAGTAGATATATATATGAGTCTAGTTTCAGGAAAAATTTACGGAATTGGATTTCAAGTTTCGTAACTCCAGATATGATTTTTAAAACGACTGTGATGTAGTTAGCTAGCTTGTCTGGAAATTTTAAAATGAATTGTATGAGCTGTTTAATTAATGAATTAAGTCCGTTAACACCTCGTGTTCGACTCCGGAAACGGTCTCGGGTACGGGGTGTTACATTTAGTGGTATCAGATCAGGTTTAGTCGGTTCTCAGACTAACCTAGCATGTGTAAAAGTTTAGCTATACATGCCACTGATCTGTGATAGTGTGATGTCTTCTGACGCGTATAAGTACCGTCTTATTTAGACAGGGTACTCTCCAACCGAGCTGCGCCAACCATGTTCAATGTTAAGTAAAGGTATTTGAGTAAAATTATGATTATGATAAGTCTCGGTTCAGAAAAGTATGAATAAAGGTTTATGATACATATGTGATAATATGTGAGATGAAAGTTCATGTTGTGATAAATATTCATATTTGCTTAATGCTCATATGATGTAGTGTATGTAGCTTACTTGATAAGATGAACGGAATAAATAAAAAGTAGTAGAGGTATGAATAAAGGTCATAATATTATGATACGAATGAAAATGTCCTTGTCTTGATTGGATGTCGAATGTTGATGAATGTTAATGGTATATAATTTTATGAGGTAAAGGATTATAATGAAATGAACTTATCTATGTTAAATTGTTGGACCTGAATTATATGATTGTAATGATATGTACATGATGATGCACGAAATGAAAGTTGTGATTGTGATGCAAATATCTATGTTTGTTTGGCCTTATATAATGTCATGAGCATGAATTAATTTAATTAATTGAATGGATAAGTAAAGTGTCTAGAAAACATAGAATGTATGCATAAGTATATTGTCTAAATGGGACAATAGGAAAATTGGTGTAAGCCAACATGAATGAATGACATGATTTTGATGATGTTACTATGATGATGGAAGTTGTGTCATATGTGTATGTATAAGAAAGTCGAGTCAGAGGTCCTACAACCCTTCCCCCTTACCAAAGTGGTACTTATAATGGAATTTCATGAGATTTGTATTGAATAAGTTTTCGATTGAGAACCCAAAGAGTTCAAAGGATAGAATAATTATAAGTATGATCCGAGATTGAAAATGAGCTGATAAGTAAAGTCGAGCGAGAAAGTATCGGATTGATATAAAGATTATTGGAATTATGCCTTTGTCCTAGTTAGAAAAGGAATTCTCCTTGGTAAATCGAATTACTCAAGTGCAAGGTCGAGAAAAGTGTAAATCGAAATTTATTCGAAATTGGCATTTTTAGTGAATGATTTAATATGAAATTTGTGACGGCGAGAACTAGTTGGGGAAATGATATTTCAAATGTGAATTATCTGAGTGTGACAGTTATGACCGACACATTTAGCGATCTCTTTTGAGATGTTCTATGTGTTCACCCGTTCTCGAAATATTTCTATGGCTATTGATCTTCGAAGAAATTCTTGTTATATGGGAATGTCTTCTAATTTTGGTGTTGGATGAAAGCATTGGTAGTCCTGATGGGTTTATAATTTATATTGCTCTATTTCATTGGGTATTCTATTTCATTTAAATCGATAAGAATTGATGAGAGAATTCATATGATATTATGATTCTGTTTCTTCTACTTGATGCTTCATCGATATATATGTATGGGAAGATATATTGATCTTGTTATATTTGATTTCATTGGGATTAAATGATGTTTTCTTTTGGACTTTCTTTCTTTGAAGAATTATCGAGGTATTCTATTTTCTCTATGAATTTGGTTTTCGATTCTCCGGCATAGTATCGTATCTTGGGTTTCTTTATCCTGGATCTCTTTATTCTGGATTTCTTTATTCTGGGTTTCTCTATCTTGGATTTCTTTATTCGGTTTTCTTGTTATCTTTGTTCCATAATTTGTCAATTATGACTCATGTTCAAGTCGTTCTTCACTCGTGATAATCATGTCAAATATGACTATACTTCTAATTTGATCTTGGTAATGTGGTGATTTTAGTATTGGGATTTTTCTAATTTCTATGTAAGGATTTGACATCAGTAAAGGCATAGGTGATAAAAGCGCGAGTTTTAGTCGGTATGGTAAATTATTTATTTGAAAGATTTCATGTGACAATTATGTCGGATTATTTTTCCCAAGTTTGATAATAGAATTTCATTTTGTACGATCAAAGAGTAAATAGTTTGAACGAGAAGTGTATATTTATTAGAAAAAGTTGAATATTAGTTTAAGTCACTACGAATGATAAGGTTTCCATCTTGTGAAAGCTGAAAAGTTTATTACATGTTGACGAGTTCGGATAGATGAGAATATTGGTAACAAAGCGTCTGAACTAGACTAGTCTACATTGAGCAATGACTTCGACTTTCAAGTAATGTATTGTTGTATGAATTGTGATGTGTTTCAAGACGGTGAGGTAATGTGATAGTTTAGAGCATCCGATGTTACATAAAATCGGAGTTGTTAAAGGGTTAAAGCCGAGCATTGGGATCTATCAAAATTATCCTTGTCAATGTTGATATTGGGATGGAAATGAGAAGGATTATTCTTGAGGCCATATCGAATTATTTCTATGGCGGAAAGAGGAAAATGTGATGTATCCTATTGTTAAATGTTTGGCGAGATCTATAAATCACATCTGTATTGAATGAATTCCTACTCATCGATTCATGGAATTTCGTGTCTCTTTGATTGTTGGATTTCTTGGAATTCGGTCTCCATTAAATCAAGTTGAGATCCGGGTTTTATGTCATGATATCATGGGAAATTGAGAAGGGTTGAAAATTTAAGAACAGTTGAGAGTTGAGGCTGTAAGCTTTTAGATCATATGAGAAATTGAAGAGATGTATTGGAGGTGCAGTCTAAGTGCAAGTTCTTGGCACCAAATATGAGATTAAAAGTGAAGACCACTTTTACGGTAAGATTTTGGGGCGAAAATCCTCAAGGGGGGAGAGTTGTAATATCCTGATTTTGGGCCTAGTCGGAATAGTGGTTTCGTGACCACAAAATCCGAGATAGAAATAATTATTTTATGATTATTTTAAGGTCTATGATATGATTGCATGATTGTGTGAAAATTTCGTGAAGAAATTTTATGCATAAAGTGCTTAATTTGAAATTTGGGACTAAATTGAATAAATTACAAAACTTGTGTTCTAGAAGTATTTTGCATAAAATTGAATTAGATTATTAATTAGAGGTCCTTAAAGAGTAATTTTACCAATTTCTAAGTCTATGGACAAAAATTAGGACATGGAAGGAATTTTGGAAAGTTTAGTAGTAAGGGCATTTTGGTCATTTAGGGGTAAAATGAATTAAAATACAAAATTAAAAGCCAATTTTGCTCATCTTCAACCCCATGGCCGAATATAGCAAGGAGAAACCATGGCTAGGGTTTTTCAAGCTTCCAAGCTCGATTTTAAGTCCGTTCTAGCCTCGTTTTTAATGATTTTTACGTTTTTGGAGTTCCGGTAGCTCGATTTAGCTTATGCTAGCAATAATTTAACCTAGGGTTTATATTTGGAAAAATACCCATAGGTGAAATTTGTGTATTTTGGTGTTTTATGATAGAATGTGAGGTTTTAAATTATGTTAGACAACTTGTGCTACTCGGTTTTAAGTGAAAACGAGCAAAAGGGCTTAATCGGTAAAAATACCTAATAGTCAAAAGTACATGTTAGAGTGAGAATTTGATGTTGCCATAGAAGGAAAAATGATCAGCATGTCATAAAACATAAGAAAATAGGCTGAATTTTAATTTACGAGCTTTGGGGCAAAAGTGTAAATATGCAAAAGTTTAGGGGCAAAATTGTAATTTTTCCAAAATATGATTTTGGGTCAATTTGAATAATGTGAGTCCTAATTAGACTATATTTTAAATGATAGAGCAAGGAAAACTGAAATTCGGGCTAAAATGGGGAAAATACCAAGTTGTGGGCGAAATGGTAAAATAGCCATTTTAGCATACGAGGTAAGTTCATATGTAAATGTTGGTAACATAGTTATTATTTTAAATGTTTTAATGTTTTTAAATAATATGATAATTATTATGAAATATTATACTTGTGATAATTGTTTGATAATATGTCAAATTATGTGATATACTTGGAAAATGTGAAATACTACCGAGTATCGGTATCGGCATTCCGTAGAAGATGGTTGAGACACATGATTGGGAAAAAGGTCCGTTGAACCTTAGGAATGGATTAGGATACAAGTGACATGTCACTTGGGATATTTGGGCATCCGAACTCGTTGAGTTGAATCCGAGTTCACTTATGGATGCGGCGTCCAGAACTCGTTGAGTTGAGTCCGAGTTCGTGAGATGTAACTAGGCATCCGAACTCGTTGAGTTGAGTCCGAGTTCACTTATGGATCTGAACGCCCGAGCTCATTGAGTTGAGTCCGAGTTCACTTATGGGCGGGTTACATGGTAGCTTGGCTACATATGTGGCACTTATGTGCAAACTTTCCATGTATCCGAATTATATTCCGATGTGTTTAACGGGTAAAGTTCTACTCAAATGGAGGAATACTCAAGATGAAAGGGACGTATTGGTAAGTGTTGTGAAATGGATACTTTGAACAGGTATGTACTTAACCCTCGGGTTGAAAACTCGATATAACAACAATATGGTAAGATGATAAATGAAAAGGTGATATGAATGTCTTGGTGATGATTATGCAAATGATGTTTTATGTTTGCTTATATGGTTATGTTACTTGCTATTTGCATGTGAGCTTACTAAGCATTTATGCTTACTCCTCCTTTTCATTCCTTGTAGTGTTGACAAGCCAGCTCGAAATCGGAAGCGGTCGGAGGCACGCTCACACTATCCGTATACCATCTTGGCATAATGGCTTGTATATTTTGAGTATGGCATGTATAGCATTATAATCATTTTATATGTATGGTCTTATGATATGGTTATTGAGTGGTATGGAAATAGAAATGCTTGGTAATGATTAGCCATTGGAATGGCTAATCATGATCATATTTGTATTACGTATGTCAAATTGCTAGCTAATCCATGGAAACCATGAAATAGGTAAAATTTACCATAAAATAGATTCAGACAGCAGCAGTGACGTGAGTTTGAAAAATCACTAAAAATAGTAGAAATGGAATTAAATAATGAATAAGTTATGGAATCGAAGCTTGATGAGTCTATTTTCATATGGAATAAGCGAAACAGGTATATGAGCTATATTTTATGAAATGTTTAAATTTTTGTGAAATAGGGCCAGAGCGATTTCTGGATCCCCTGTTCTGAATTTGGAAATTCACCATAAATTTTACAAAGATAATTAGAAGTCACGCTTTATATGTACAGATTCCTTATTGAGTCTAGTTTTATTAGAGACAAACGGCATAGTCATTGAAGGTCTGTATAGGGAGATATCTGATTCGTAATACACAGAGGTCAGAGTAGTTGAACCCTGAAACAGGGGAGACTTTAACTAATAAACTGTACTAATTGGCCCAACCAAAAATTCTAGAAAAAAATTAGTAGATATATATATGAGTCTAGTTTCAGGAAAAATTTACGGAATTGGATTTCAAGTTTCGTAACTCCAGATATGATTTTTAAAACGACTGTGATGTAGTTAGCTAGCTTGTCTGGAAATTTTAAAATGAATTGTATGAGCTGTTTAATTAATGAATTAAGTCCGTTAACACCTCGTGTTCGACTCCGGAAACGGTCTCGGGTACGGGGTGTTACATTTAGTGGTATCAGATCAGGTTTAGTCGGTTCTCAGACTAACCTAGCATGTGTAAAAGTTTAGCTATACATGCCAGCGATCGTGATAGTGTGATGTCTTCGACGCGTATAAGTACCGTCTTATTTAGGCAGGTACTCTCCAACCGAGCTGCGCCAACCATGTTCAATGTTAAGTAAAGGTATTTGAGTAAAATTATGATTATGATAAGTCTCGGTTCAGAAAAGTATGAATAAAGGTTTATGATACATATGTGATAATATGTGAGATGAAAGTTCATGTTGTGATAAATATTCATATTTGCTTAATGCTCATATGATGTAGTGTATGTAGCTTACTTGATAAGATGAACGGAATAAATAAAAAGTAGTAGAGGTATGAATAAAGGTCATAATATTATGATCTGAATGAAAATGTCCTTGTCTTGATTGGATGTCGAATGTTGATGAATGTTAATGGTATATAATTTTTATGAGGTAAAGGATTATAATGAAATGAACTTATCTATGTTAAATTGTTGGACTGAATTATATGATTGTAATGATATGTACATGATGATGCACGAAATGAAAGTTGTGATTGTGATGCAAATATCTATGTTTGTTTGGCCTTATATAATGTCATGAGCATGAATTAATTTAATTAATTGAATGGATAAGTAAAGCTGTCTAGAAAACATAGAATGTATGCATAAGTATATTGTCTAAATGGGACAATAGGAAAATTGGTGTAAGCCAACATGAATGAATGACATGATTTTGATGATGTTACTATGATGATGGAAGTTGTGTCATATGTGTATGTATAAGAAAGTCGAGTCAGAGGTCCTACAACCCCTCCCCCTTACCAAAGTGGTACTTATAATGGAATTTCATGAGATTTGTATTGAATAAGTTTTCGATTGAGAACCCAAAGAGTTCAGTGATAGAATAATTATAAGTATGATCCGAGATTGAAAATGAGCTGATAAGTAAAGTCAGAGCCAGAAAGTATCGGATTGATATAAAGATTATTGGAATTATGCACTGTCCCAGTTAGAGAAGGAATTCTCTTTGGTAAATCGAATTACTCAAGTGCAAGGTCGAGAAAAGTGTAAATCGAAATTTATTCAGAATTGACATTCTTTAGTGAATGATTTAATATGAAATTTGTGACGGCAGAACTAGTTGGGGAAATGATATTTCAAATGTGAATTATCTGAGTGTGACAGTTATGACCGGACAGATTTAGCAGTCTCTTTTGAGATGTTCTATGTGTTCACCCGTTCTCAGAAATATTTCTATGGCTATTGATCTTCTGAAGAAATTCTTGTTATATGGGAATGTCTTCTAATTTTGGTGTTGGATGAAAGCATTGGTAGTCTGACTGGTTTATAATTTATATTGCTCTATTTCATTGGGTATTCTATTTCATTTCGTCTGATAAGAATTGATGAGAGAATTCATATGATATTATGATTCTGTTTCTTCTACTTGATGCTTCATCTGATATATATGTATGGGAAGATATATTGATCTTGTTATATTTGATTTCAGTGGGATTAAATGATGTTTTCTTTTGGACTTTCTTTCTTTGAAGAATTATCAGGGTATTCTGTATTTTCTCTATGAATTTGGTTTTCGATTCTCCGGCATAGTATCGTATCTTGGGTTACTTTATCCTGGATCTCTTTATTCTGGATTTCTTTATTCTGGGTTTCTCTATCTTGGATTTCTTTATTCGGTTTTCTTGTTATCTTTGTTCCATAATTTGTCAATTATGACTCATGTTCAATCGTTCTTCACTCGTGATAATCATGTCAAATATGACTATACTTCTAATTTGATCTTGGTAATGTGGTGATTTTAGTATTGGGATTTTTTCTAATTTCTATGTAAGGATTTGACATCAGTAAAGGCATAGGTGATAAAAGCGCGAGTTTTAGTCGGTATGGTAAATTATTTATTTGAAAGATTTCATGTGACAATTATGTCAGGATTATTTTTCCCAAGTCTGATAATAGAATTTCATTTTGTACGTATAAAAGAGTAAATAGTTTGAACGAGAAGTGTATATTTATTAGAAAAAGTTGAATATTAGTTTAAGTCACTACGAATGATAAGGTTTCCATCTTGTGAAAGCTGAAAAGTTTATTACATGTTGACAGAGTTCGGATAGATGAGAATATTGGTAACCGAAGCGTCTGAACTAGACTAGTCTACATTGAGCAATGACTTCGACTTTCAAGAATGTATTGTTGTATGAATTGTGATGTGTTTCAAGACAGTGAGGTAATGTGATAGTTTAGAGCATCCGATGTTACATAAAATCAGAGTTGTTAAAGGGGTTAAAGCCGAGCATTGGGATCTATCAAAATTATCCTTGTCAATGTTGATATTGGGATGGAAATGAGAAGGATTATTCTTGAGGCCATATCAGAATTATTTCTATGGCGGAAAGAGGAAAATGTGATGTATCCTATTGTTAAATGTTTGGCGAGATCTATAAATCACATCAGATTGAATGAATTCCTACTCATCAGATTCATGGAATTTCAGGTCTCTTTGATTGTTGGATTTCTTGGAATTCCGGTCTCCATTAAATCAAGTTGAGATCCGGGTTTTATGTCATGATATCATGGGAAATTGAGAAGGGTTGAAAATTTAAGAACAGTTGAGAGTTGAGACTGTAAGCTTTTAGATCATATGAGAAATTGAAGAGATGTATTGGAGGTACAGTCTAAGTGCAAGTTCTTCGGCACCAAATATGAGATTAAAAGTGAAGACCACTTTTCTGGTAAGATTTTCGGGGCGAAAATCCTCGAAGGGGGAGAGTTGTAATATCCTGATTTTGGGCCTAGTCGGAATAGTGGTTTCGTGACCACAAAATCCGAGATAGAAATAATTATTTTATGATTATTTTAAGGTCTATGATATGATTGCATGATTGTGTGAAAATTTCGTGAAGAAATTTTATGCATAAAGTGCTTAATTTGAAATTTGGGACTAAATTGAATAAATTACAAAACTTGTGTTCTAGAAGTATTTTGCATAAAATTGAATTAGATTATTAATTAGAGGTCCTTAAAGAGTAATTTTACCAATTTCTAAGTCTATGGACAAAAATAGGACATGGAAGGAATTTTGGAAAGTTTAGTAGTAAGGGCATTTTGGTCATTTAGGGGTAAAATGAATTAAAATACAAAATTAAAAGCCAATTTTGCTCATCTTCAACCCCATGGCCGAATATAGCAAGGAGAAACCATGGCTAGGGTTTTTCAAGCTTCCAAGCTCGATTTTAAGTCCGTTCTAGCCTTGTTTTTAATGATTTTTACGTTTTTGGAGTCCCGGTAGCTCGATTTAGCTTATGCTAGCAATAATTTAACCTAGGGTTTATATTTGGAAAAATACCCATAGGTGAAATTTGTGTATTTTGGTGTTTTATGATAGAATGTGAGGTTTTAAATTATGTTAGACAACTTGTGCTACTCGGTTTTAAGTGAAAACGAGCAAAAGGGTTTAATCGGTAAAAATACCTAATAGTCATAAGTACATGTTAGAGTGAGAATTTGATGTTGCCATAGAAGGAAAAATGATCAGCATGTCATAAAACATAAGAAAATAGGCTGAATTTTAATTTACGAGCTTTGGGGCAAAAGTGTAAATATGCAAAAGTTTAGGGGCAAAATTGTAATTTTTCCAAAATATGATTTTGGGTCAATTTGAATAATGTGAGTCCTAAT